>NC_133327.1:241951875-242277917 GCF_042186555.1 Aquarana catesbeiana
GTCATAGTGGTGATCCCCAAGCCAGGGAAGGACCATCCCTATGCTCTTCGTACCGCCCTATTTCCCTGCTGAACGTAGACGCCAAGTTGTTGGCTAAAATCCTGGCCAATAGACTTAAAGAGGAAGTAAACCCTGATGGGTTTTACTTCCTCTTTGTTTCCCTGAAAAGGTAAAGCATAATGGGCTACTATGCATCGCATAGTAGCCCATTATGTGTCACTTACCTGACACAGGAGCCTGCGATGTCACGGCTGTCCCTTCTTCCACAAAGCGTCCATCTTCCTTCCGGGTATTGCGGCTCCGGCGCTGTGATTGGCCAGAGCCGCGATTACGTCACTCTCGCGCATGTCTGCGGGAGCTGCCACTTACAATCGCCGTTAGAAATGGCACGCTCAGTGCGCCTGCGCGCCGTTGTCTACAAAGCATGCGCCGTAGACATCGGTGCATGTCTTTTGCAAATATCTCCTAAACCGTGTAGGTTTAGAAGATATTTCTTGCACATACAGGCAAGCCTTAATCTAGGCTTCCCTGTAGGTAAAAGTGGTCTGTAAGGGTTTACAATCACTTTAATACAGTAATAACTGCACTGATACACCCAGACCAGACGGGTTTCATTCCGGGTAGGAGAACGGATATCAATATCAGACGGATCCTCACACATATTGATAGAGCCCAAACGGAAACAGCAGGAGTGGTGGCCTCACTGGACGCGGAGAAGGCTTTCAACTCCGTCAAGTGGGGCTAACTTACTCTCCAGATTCGGGTTTGGCCCAGGATTCATGAAATGGCTGCGGATGCTGTAAAAAAGCCCAAAAGCTAGAATCCTCTTGGAGGCATTCGAGCTGGGCCCGGGTACACGACAGGGGTGCCCCCTCTCCACGGGACTGTTTGCCCTTGCACTAAAACCCCTGGCTATACTGCTTAGGGTGGAAGGGAAGTTTCGTGGGATAGAGATAGGCCCGATCGAGGAAAAACTGTAGCTCAGCGAAGCTGGCCCCCCTACAATCAGCACAAATAAAAACTCAAGTGTGTTTCTTTAGTGCTACGTTTGTGCTGTTTTGTGCTGTAAAAATTTACATTTGTGCTGCTTTTATTTTTAAGATATTAGCAATTGTTTTTTCCAGACTATGACATCACCTAGCCCCCCTACAACGCCCAAATGACACAAAACTGGTCTTGTTGGTTAGTGCTACGTTTGTGCTGTTTTGTGCTGCTAAAAATTCCATTCTATCTTTTATCGTTTTTGCGTTATTAATGATTTATTAAAGGTCACCAAAGGTCAGTCAGCCCCCCTACAACGCCCAAATGACACAAAACTGGTCTCGTTGGTTAGTGCTACGTTTGTGCTGTTTTGTGCTGCTAACATTTCCGTTCTATCTTTTATCGTTTTTGCGTTATTAATGATTTATTAAAGGTCACCAAAGGTCAGTCAGCCCCCCTACAATGCCCAAATGACACGAAACTGGTCTCATTGGTTAGTGCTATGTTTGTGCTGGTTTGTGCTGCTAAAATTTTTATTTGTGCTGTTATGGTTTTTAAGTTATAACAGTTTTTTTTTTTTTTCAAACCCCACTCACTTTGCCCACCCTACAATCAGCACAAATAAAAACTCAAGTGTGTTTCTTTAGTGCTACATTTGTGCTGTTTTGTGCTGCTAAAATTTCCGTTCTACCTTTTATCGTTTTTGCGTTATTAATGATTTATTAAAGGTCACCAAAGGTCAGTCAGCCCCCCTACAACGCCCAAATGACACAAAACTGGTCTCGTTGGTTAGTGCTACGTTTGTGCTGTTTTGTGCTGCTAACATTTCCGTTCTATCTTTTATCGTTTTTGCGTTATAATTGATTTATTAAAGGTCACCAAAGGTCACTCAGCCCCCCTATAATGCCCAAATGACACAAAACTGGTCTCGTTGGTTAGTGCTATGTTTGTGCTGTTTTGTGCTGCTAAAATTTCTGTTCTATCTTTTATCGTTTTCTCGTTATTAATGATTTATTAAAGGTCACCAAAGGTCAGTCAGCCCCCCAACAATGCCCAAATGACACGAAACTGGTCTCGTTGGTTAGTGCTACGTTTGTGCTGGTTTGTGCTGCTAAAATTTTTATTTGTGCTGTTATGGTTTTTAAGTTATAACAGTTTTTTTTTTCAAACCCCACTCACTTTGCCCACCCTACAATCAGCACAAATAAAAACTCAAGTGTGTTTCTTTAGTGCTACATTTGTGCTGCTAAAATTTATGTCCTACCTTTTATCGTTTTTGCGTTATTAATGATTTATTAAAGGTCACCAAAGGTCACTCAGCCCCCCTACTACACCCAAATGACACAAAACTGGTCTCGTTGGTTAATGCCAAATTTTTATTTGTGCTGTTATGGTTTTTTAGTTATAACAGCTTGTTTTTATATTTGTGCTTTTTTGTGTCATAATAATAAAAATTTGTGCTGCTTTTTTTTTAAGATAATAGCAATTTGTTTTTTTCCAGATGATGACATCACCCCGCTCTCCTGTCACGTACCTGGTTAGTGAGCTCCTGGTTAGAAAGCAGTCATGGGAGCACAGTGAGGTATGAGTGTCTGTGATCAGTCCAGTAGACTGCGTGGTGGCAGCAGTCAGCAGGTGGATGTGGCGGCAGAACCAGCTGGTGGCAGATGAGCTGGCACTGAGCTTGGCTGGTGGCAGACTGTGGGTAAGCAGCTGGAAGCAGGAGACAGATGAGACCTTGCTGGGCTGAAGAGCTATAGCAGGCTGGATGAGCAGGATGCAGGGTCAGATGAGCCGGGTCCATAATGGCCAGGCAGATCAGGCATAGACGGCACACAACAAGATAGTCGGGTCACAAACCAAGTCAGCAACAGGTGGTAGATCAGGCAAGAAGAGAAGGCAGAAGCAGAATCCAGAGACAAGCCAAGGTCAGGGCTGGTAGCAGTCAAACGGAGGTCAGGAGTAGGGATGAGCCGAACACCCCCCTGTTCGGTTCGCACCAGAACATGCGAACAGGAAAAAAGTTTGCTCGAACACGCGAACACCGTTAAAGTCTATGGGACATGAACATGAATAATCAAAAGTGCTAATTTTAAAGGCTTATATGCAAGTTATTGTCATAAAAAGTGTTTGGGGACCCGGGTCCTGCCCCAGGGGACATGGATCAATGCAAAAAAAAAGTTTTAAAAACGTTTTTTCAGGAGCAGTGATTTTAATAATGCTTAAAGTCAAACAATAAGAGTGTAATATCCCTTTAAATTTCGTACCTGGGGGGTGTCTATAGTATGCCTGTAAAGGGGCGCATGTTTCCTGTGTTTAGAACAGTCTGACAGCAAAATGACGTTTCGAAGGAAAAAAAGCCATTTAAAACTACCCGCGGCTATTGCATTGCCGACAATACACATAGAAGTTCATTGATAAAAACGGCATGGGAATTCCCCACAGGGAAATCCCGAACCAAAATTAAAAAAAAAAATGACGTGGGAGTCCCCCTAAATTCCATACCAGGCCCTTTAGGTCTGATATGGATATTAAGGGGAACCCCGGCCAAAATTAAAAAAAAAAAATGACGTGGGGTTCCCCCTAAATTCCATACCAGACCCTTCAGGTCTGGTATGGATTTTAAGGGGAACCCCGCGCCAAAAAAAACAAAAACAAAGGCCGCAGGAAAAGAGGGGGGGACGAGAGTGCGGCCCCCCCCTCCTGAACCGTACCAGGCCACATGCCCTCAACATTGGGAGGGTGCTTTGGGGTAGCCCCCCAAAACACCTTGCCCCCATGTTGATGAGGACAAGGGCCTCATCCCCACAACCCTGGCCGGTGGTTGTGGGGGTCTGCAGGTGGGGTTATCGGAATCTGGAAGCCCCCTTTAACAAGGGGACCCCCAGATCCCGGCCCCCCCCCTGTGTGAAATGGTAAGGGGGTACTTACCCCTACCATTTCACAAAAAAACTGTCAAAAATGTTAAAAATGACAAGAGACAGTTTTTGACAATTCCTTTATTTAAATGCTTCTTCTTTCTTCCTTCATCTTCTTCTGGTTCTTCTGGTTCTTCTGGCTCTTCTGGTTCTTCCTCCAGCGTTCTCGTCCAGCATCTCCTCCGCGGCGTCTTCTATCTTCTTCTCCTCAGGCCGTTCCGCACCGATGGCATGAGGGGAGGCTCCCGCTCTTCTCTTCATCTTCTTCTTCATCCTCTTCTCTTCTTCCTTCCTCTCTTCTTCTCTTCTTCATTTTCTTCTCTGGGCCGCTCCGCACCCATGCTGTCATGAAGGGAGGCTCCCGCTGTGTGACGGCGTCTCTTCGTCTGACGGCTCTTAAATAACGGGGGCGGGGCCACCCGGTGACCCCGCCCCCCTCTGACGCACGGTGACTCGACGGGACTTCCCTGTGACGTCACGGGGAATGCCACAGGGAAGTTCCGTCATGTCCCGTGCGTCAGAGGGGGCGGGGCCACCCAGTTATTTAAGAGCCGTCAGACGAAGAGACGCCGTCACAGAATGGAAAGTAAATAGGCACAAATCAACACAAACGTGGCACTAACCAACCAGCCTGTTTTCATTTTGTTTGGCTGCTGTAGGGGGTGTCAGGGAAGGCTTTCGCATAGCACAAATGATGTCTCCCTGTACATACATATGCATATGCACATGCGCAGACTGGCAACTGGCTGGGCAGATGAGCGTGAGCCTGTCACCAATGCTGGCACCAGACAGACTATTTAAACAGGCTGCAATTTGGTGTGCCGCTTCTGAGTGTTCATTCCTGATTCCTGTGTTTGACCTCTGATCCTAACCCAGCTTGCTCCTGACCTCCATTTGACTGCTACCCGCCCTGACCTTGGCTTGTCTCTGGATTCTGCTTCTGCCTTCTCTTCTTGCCTGATCTACCTCCTGTTGCTGACTTGGTTTGTGACCCGATTATCCTGTTGTGTGCCGTCTATGCCTGATCTGCCTGACCATTATGGATCCGGCTCATCTGACCCTGCATCCTGCTCATCCAGCCTGCTACAGCTCTTCAGCCCAGCAAGGTCTCATCTGTCTCCTGCTTCCAGCTGCTTACCCACAGTCTGCCACCAGCCAAGCTCAGTGCCAGCTCATCTGCCACCAGCTGGTTCTGCCGCCACATCCACATGCTGACTGCTTCCACCATGCAGTCTACTGGACTGATCACAGGCACTCATACCTCACTGTGCTCCCATGGCTGCTTTCTAACCAGGAGCTCACTAACCAGGTATGTGACAGGAGAGCGGGGTGATGTCATCATCTGGAAAAAACAAATTGCTATTATCTTAAAAATAAAAGCAGCACGAATTTTTATTATTATGACACAAAAAAGCACAAATATAAAAACAAGCTGTTACAACTAAAAAACCATAACAGCACAAATAAAAATTTTAGCAGCACAAACCAGCACAAATGAGGCATTAACCAACGAGACCAGTTTTGTGTCATTTGGGTGTTGTAGGGGGGCTGACTGACCTTTGGTGACCTTTAATAAATCATTAATAACGCGAAAACGATAAAAGATAGAACGGAAATTTTAGCAGCACAAAACAGCACAAACGTAGCACTAACCAACGAGACCAGTTTTGTGTCATTTGGGCATTATAGGGGGGCTGAGTGACCTTTGGTGACCTTTAATAAATCATTAATAACGCAAAAATGATAAAAGGTAGAACGGAAATTTGAGCAGCACAAAACAGCACAAATGTAGCACTAAAGAAACACACTTGAGTTTTTATTTTTGCTGATTGTAGGGTGGGCAAAGTGAGTGGGGTTTGAAAAAAATAATAAACTGTTATAACTTAAAAACCATAACAGCACAAATAAAAAATTTAGCAGCACAAACCAGCACAAACGTAGCACTAACCAACTAGACCAGTTTCGTGTTATTTGGGCGTTGTAGGGGGGCTGACTGACCTTTGGTGACCTTTAATAAATCATTAATAATGAAAAAACGATAAAAGATAGAACGGAAATGTTAGCAGCACAAAACAGCACAAACGTAGCACTAACCAACGAGACCAGTTTTGCGTCATTTGGGCATTGTAGGGGGGCTGACTGACCTTTGGTGACCTTTAATAAATCATTAATAACGCAAAAACGATAAAAGATAGAATGGAATTTTTAGCAGCACAAAACAGCACAAACGTAGCACTAACCAACGAGACCAGTTTCGTGTCATTTGGGCATTGTAGGGGGGCTGACTGACCATTGGTGACCTTTAATAAATCATTAATAACGCAAAAACGATAAAAGATAGAACGGAATTTTTAGCAGCACAAAACAGCACAAACGTAGCACTAACCAACAAGACCAGTTTTGTGTCATTTGGGTGTTGTAGGGGGGCTAGGTGATGTCACAGTCTGGAAAAAACAATTGCTAATATCTTAAAAATAAAAGCAGCACAAATGTAAATTTTTACGGCACAAAACAGCACAAACGTAGCACTAAAGAAACACACTTGAGTTTTTATTTGTGCTGATTGTAGGGGGGCCAGCTTCGCTGAGCTAAAAACTGTCACTGTATGCAGATGACGCCCTGCTATGTCTGGCAGATGCCTCATCCTCCTTACAAACAGCGTTGTCCCTCTTCAGCCAATTTGGCCGCTACTCAGTCATACGCATTAATTGGGACAAATCGGTTCCCTTTCAGCTGCACCCCTCAGTTCTTCAAAATGCGACGCACACGCCACGTAAATGGGTAGAGGAATTCACTTACCTAGGCA
The DNA here is from genome assembly GCF_042186555.1 of Aquarana catesbeiana. NCBI lineage: Eukaryota > Metazoa > Chordata > Amphibia > Anura > Ranidae > Aquarana > Aquarana catesbeiana. The sequence goes on from NC_133327.1 coordinate 241,958,581, forward strand.
TTAAAATTAGTAGCAGAACGGAAAAGTATGTGGAAAACAATATGCAACCTCTTATGACACAAATGACGGCCAAATGTGTGGTATGGCGTTCACTCCCCCTAACACCTGTAGGCAGGGTCAACCTGTTAAAAATGGTCTATCTACCGAAATACTTGTATTTCTTTAGAAATTCCCCGTTACACATCCCCAAGTCCTCTTTTAGGAGACTGGAGGCTGGGAGACCCCCAGAGTGGCAATAATAGATATTGTATCTCCCAAACTTCCAACTATACTATTGGGCAGCCGTCCTTGTCACGGTATGCTGGTGGTTCTCCCAGCCCAGGCAGAATCCAGCTACCACATTGGAGGCGGCAATACTGGGCTCCTATGCAGCCTTAAGTAACCTTAAGTAACCTGGTATTCAGAGGCCTGAAGGCCAGTCCCTTTATGACATCCCTCATTCCTAGTCCTTCAGATACTGGCAGTTAAGACATGCCTTTGGGGCTCAATTTACTGAACCCTTGACCCTAGAATCAGACTCTATCGAGTGTCTCCTGGCCTCCAATGTGATGGGGAAGCCTCTCTCCTCCCTGTATTTATACCTAATAGTAACGTATGACACCAAACTAACTAGATCTTGGGATAAGTGTGGAGGGCTGATGTTCCATCCCTGGGAGAGGAAGAATGGGAAGAGTGCCTCTCCACGTATATACCCTCCATGGTTGCAGCTAAAGACAGATTTGTAATAGCCCCTATGTAGGAACTTAAGTTCCTACATAGGGGCTATTACACCCGCAAAAACTGACTTGCATTAACCCTCAACGGGACTCAAACTGTCAAAGATGCAAACAAGAGGTAGGAACGTTCTGGCACATGGTCTGGTCCTGTCCCAAACTACAACCCTATTGGGCGGCAGTGGCCTCCACACTGAGTGAAATAAGTGGGACGAAGGTGCAGGTGGACCCACAGACCCTATTACTAAGCCATGTGGAAGACATAGAAGGGGATAGATATTGTAAACTATGTCTGAACTTCTCACTATACTATGCTAGACGGGAGATACTGCTGAAATGGAAGTCGGAGGAACCCCCTACCCACGCCTCTTGGCAAACCTCTGTAAACTCTGTGCTGCCCTTGTACAAACTCACATACAAGAGCAGACAGTGTCCAGGGAAGTTTGATAAAGTATGGTCCACATGGATAGATACTTGTGGCTAATACCTGGACTCCCCCTTCCCATAAGTACTGATGGATTAATCATTCTCTAGTTGTTACCCCCCACCACCTTCCCTCCCCTCCCTCCCCTGTCCTTCACGCTATCCATTCTTATGTGACTGCTATGTCTAAGGTACACGAGATGTTACAGTGATAATGGTTAGGATTACTCACCAAAGATAGATAGGGTCTTGACACACCTGGGATTGAAACTGCCAAACAGGAGGTAATTCCCGCTAGGAAATGTAACTATTGATGCCTGTTCAAGGTTCAAAAAGTGACTTGAAAAAGTCACGTGTCGGGTGACGCAACGCGTAGGAGGAGTCAGTGACGTACAGCATCGAGGCTGTTCAACAACTCGATACTAGCGGTGTGAAGACTCACCCCGCCCCAATCGGCCGATTGTTTCTATCCAGGCAATTAACTATCCAGGTTCATGTGAGTGTATCCAGTGAAGTCTTTCTAGTTTAAAGCAATCCATACTTCGTTCATTGCACAATGATGTCTCCTCTTTTTTATTACATGTATCCTTGGTAATTGAGAACATTCATCTATACGCCCTTTACTTTATACAGCAGTATAAGGGAACTTTGTGAACAGACTTAATTTTGGCACATATGGGATTTTGTTCAGCAGCCTATATAAGTGCAGCGTATAATCTTCTGCAATTAAGAACGGCTATCAACATAGAGCTTCAAGCTATAATAATATTATAAGAGGAGTTTGAATAGACTAGATATTGGACGGTATATATAGCAGTCATTCATCTTTTACAGGTGGTAACCTGCGGTTTATCTATTTATCTATTTGTGGAGCATATGATTATGATTTAGAGGCTATATGTTTTCTGACCACACCATAATTTATTTTTATATTTTTATTGACACTTAGAGGGATTGATTTATTTACCATTTTTTGCACTGGATTTAATATTGATTGGAAGGTTAATATTACCGCAACACATTATTTCACTTGTTACTCACTATAGGTGTCTGAACACTTTTTAAGTTTTGCAACTTTTATTATTTGGTTTTCTTCCAGACACAAGTTTTTTGTATTTTCACAGTTTTGTAATTTTTTAGTAATAGTTTAGTCTCATTTAAATCCATTTCAGCGCTTTAGTATATTATTGAAATTTTCACATTTTTTGCTTGATGGTGTGTTCCTTGACATTCACGCTGGTTCTGGCCGACTTCCTGGTGGCCACAGGACTGCACAACGGATCCCTTGCCATTCCACTGATGCCTGGATAATGGTCCCAGATGCCTGGAGAGTTATCACTTCGATCACACAGATGAGCTTGACATTCATTTAATTCTTGTGAGTGTTACATTTCCTTTGCAATTAAAACTTTTCTTAAATACGAGGTTGCACTTTCTGTGTTTTCCCTTCCTCCTTGTCTGTTCACAGAGCTGGCTTTCTTTGAGGATAGCTGCCACCATTCATTTTAAGGACTGATCCTTCAAAGGACTAATGGACTTTTCTTGTTATTTTTCTATTGGTTCATTACTATATGCTTACAGTTACTCCATCCCTGTGCTTACAATTTCCTTTCTTATGTTTGTGCCTTGACATCAGACTAGGACTCCTTTCCAAGGTTGAAGGTCAAAGTCTGATGCTTTCAACTTTCTGTGCTCCACTCATGAGCGGTCTTTTGAAAACTATTGGATTTCAGACAGGCATCGTTTCCACTCCCAAATCTAGAAATTTGGAGTATGTTCAAATTCTTTTTTTTGGGAACTGTCGCCCATTGATCTGTGAGCCCCCCAAGAGTATGGCCAAACATAATATTGTATGGTGAGTTGTCTGTAGAAGAATGTACTGTATGGTTCTTTAGAACAAAAACAACTAGCTGTGTTTATCTGCTTAAAAAGCCTCCTTATCAGTGAAGTCCAGGGTAGCACTATTAACACAGGTAAACAGCTGTAGGGATCCCAGCAGGGGCGGGGCAATGGGTCAATTGCCCCCTCCGAGAATGCTGGGGAGAGGGAAGGCAGCTGGGTCCGCGGGAGAGAGAGAGCGGACGGCCGGGCAGGTGACAGTCTGAGACTGACTGTCAGTCTCAGACTATCACCAGCCCCCCCGGCCGTCCGCTCTCTCACCCGCCCACTGTCAGTCACTGACAGTGGGCGGGTGAGAGAGCGGACGGCCGGGGGAGGCTGGTGACAGTCTAAGCCTGACAGTGGGGTGGGCGGATGAGAGCGGACGGCCGGGCTGGCCGTTGGTGACATTTAGAGAGCGGCCGGGCTGCTGGCCAATCAGGGAGCCGGCGGGCGGGGGAGCAGAGAGATGACATCATCTCTCACCGCCCGCCCTGCATCCCTGCAGTTCCGCCCTCACTGTGGAGGTAGCTACGGGCAGCAGAGAGATTACATCATCTCTCTGCTGCCTGACTGGTAATCTGCTGCCTCACCCTCTGGGATACAGAAAGTGACAATTGTAGCTGTAGCAGGCAAGTGACAATCTTCATCTGGTGGCAGGCGACATGGCAAGTGACAATCCGCAATGTGTGGCAGGCGACGTGACAATCAGCATCTGGTGGCAAGGTGACGTGGCAAGTGACAATCCGTATCTGGTGGCAGGTGACGTGGCAAGTGACAATCTGCATCTGGTGGCAGGTGACGTGGCAAGTGACAAACCGCATCTAGTGGCTGGTGACATGGCAAGTGACAATCCGCATCTGGTGGCAGGTGACGTGGCAAGTGACAAACCGCATCTGGTGGCAGGTGACGTGGCAAGTGACAATTGTAGCAGGCAAGTGACAATCTGCATCTGGGGGCAGGTGACGTGGAAAGTGACAATCCGCAATGTGTGACAGGGGATGTGGCAAGTGACAATCCGCAATGTGTGGCAGGTGACGTGGCAAGGTGACAATCTGCATCTGGTGGCAGGCGATGTGGCAAGTGACAATTGTAGCAGGAAAGTGACAATCCACATCTGGGGGCAGGTGACATGGCAAGTGACAATCTGCAACGTGTGGCAGGTGAAGTGGCAAGTGACAATCTGCAACGTGTGGCAGGTGAAGTGGCAAGTGACAATCCGCATCTGGTGGCAGGCAACGTGGCAAGTGACACGCTTGGGGCTCCCACTGATTCTGCATTATGGTGAGTTGAACTATTTCATTTTATATAACAATGTAATAATAGAAAAAATGCGCTTCAATCATCCTGACACCATAACAACCATGGTGCTGTGATGATTGAAGCGCCAACACCAGCCATTTCCCTGAAAAATTCCCCCCCAAAAAACGTATTTTCTGGCAGTGCCCCTCCCGAGACTAGACTCTGGATCCGCCCATGGATCCCAGGCACAAGAACAAAGCACCACCTCACTGGAACTGCAGCACTGTTATCAAGTTTCATGCCATTTGGCCATTTGCTAGCTGCCCGCACATGTTCTGACATTGGAGGGCCACGTATGTGCCTGTTGATCACTTTCCCAGCTACCTCTGCCTTGCAATATTGTGGCTTCTCTGAGATGCTGAGTGAGGGAAGCAGAGAAATGTATCTTCCCTGAGCATGTCCAGGAACCCAGGAAGTTGTAGGAAAATGAATTAAATGGGCTTGCATTATCTGAGCATGGTGAGTAAATGGGCACTCTGCCACACTGTCTCTCTTGGCTGACAGAACAATACAAAGAACAGCTCCACATTGCCTTGTGTCCAGAGGGATGTGATAAATTTGGTATCAAGAGGCCAACTTGGGAGTCTTAGCTAAAGGGCTGAAGCCTCTGCTGCTGATCAGTGTGAACACAATAAGGCTTCTTTAATAGGAAAGTGCAGTAGTTTAGTTAACTGTAGCCAAATATCTGAAAAGGAACCTGGTTACCATAGGTTAGTGCACCTGAAAATTGCACTTTGCATTGCTTTACTATGTATTTTTTAAGTTTAAGCACTCAAGTAAATCTTTCTGCTAAATCATCAAATATTCCTCTGACTAAATTTTGAAAATGTTTTGAAAAATAACCATTAAGCATTGCAATATACAGTATATTGGTGCTAGGGGCATAAACTTTAATAGAAATACCAATATTCAAAATAATAATTGATAAAAAAAAATCAAGGAATTCCTATATAGGCATTTGAGAATGGGTAAGTATTTGACCTCAAGGGGTGCAGTGCTTGCCTATGGTAATGATATATTAGGCACAGGTCCAGTTCTTCCCTGAGTAGGGTTTTTGGCTGCCCACATTAAGGGTATTGCTACACCACTGATAATATCTCTTGTGTGCTTTAGCTAGGCAGTCATGCTGACTGTGATCCTATAAAACTTTAACCTCTGAAAACACCTTGATAATTTAACGAACATCAAATACAACAAGCAGATGTGCACACTGTTAACTGACCTTTTTGGGGTTTTTTTTAGATTTGCCTAACAGTTATTTATTAACTGACTGTTCTAAGAAAACATGAACATGAAGCTTAGTTGTTATCGAGTATGCTAAATCTAGCGCCACTTACCTTTTGTGAAGTGATTCTGTGTAGCTGGTTTAGAAAAAAACTAGAACAACAAAAATATTGTTACGTGCATTTTTATTCTTTGTGTTTTCAAACTGAAAATATTAATGTACTTGCCTTGGAAGGTGGATAGGATACATGCCCATATCTATGGCTAGGTTCACACTTTTGCGGGTGGTTGCCGCTGTGGAACTGCACCTGTTCCTGTACCTGCAACCAGACAAAAACGCGCTGCCAGATTTGTGAGAGTACCATTAATCCTAATGGCACCCCCACGCAGTGGAAACCCAATGCAGTTTCCCGCACTGGGAACTGCTCTAATCTATGCAGTTTTTGTGCAGCTGCGTTTTCTGAAAAGGTGCAGGGACCTTTTCCCAGCATTTTCAGTGGATGCAGCACTCAATCCAAATGAATGGGCTGGTGTGCACAAGAAAATGCAGCTGCAGGGAAACTGCATATATATGAACCAAGTGTAAGGCAGGCAATGCTTCATTATACACATTTTCCTTGCAGGCAACACATAGGGTTGCACATCTTCGTAGGTTGTAGTGGATCACAATGCATATTCTATGGTAGCAGAAAACTGCCATACATGTTTTCCTGACATCTACATCTTAGAAAATGCGTATAAATAACCTCAAAGGATTGCAAGTCAATTAGAGGAGCAATATTTGCAACTACCTTCATCCTTAACTGCAATAATACAACCATAATATAAAGAATCTTATGCTGCATTCAGCGGGCGGCATTGTCTTGATTCCGCCTCATGATTTTAAATCGCTAACAAACGTGTTTGCGATGCCATTACTTCTAATGGCACCCCAAACTTGCCGTGACTTTGCCCCGATTGTCGTGTTGCAAATCGCGCTGCAATCGCAACGTGTGGCACTTTTCATTTAAAAAGGAACATGAGCTTCTTTTGAGCAACTGTGTAGAGTGTTGCAATTTGTCGCAATTGCAGCATCATTTACTGGGGTGCCATTAGAAGTAATTGCTACGTAAACGTGTCCCATGTTTTGTAGCCATTTCAAGTCGCGGGGTGGAATCAAGGTGGTTCCCCCACGATCATGTGGGAATGCAGCCTTTAGTGTCAGGTTAAAGAAAAGTTGTGGTCCAGGCTCCATAAAGCAGGCACCTCCAGGTTGGTCACAATCATCTTCAGAGCACACTGAGATTCCCAAAACCAGGCTTTATTATGTTAACATCAGCCACAGCTTCCATAGTCGAACTCTGGCCTACCTCATTGCACGCCTGCATCTTCCTGTTGGCCAACAAAAGCAATGCACAGCCTCTTTAGCCAACAGGAAAGCGAATAGGTGAGAAGAAGCCACATTTTTTTCAAATTTTGACCATGGTAAATATGGTTGCTATTTACATAACAAAGCGTCCCAAGTTTGAGATCCCAAATTTTTCTAATAATTATCTCAGGATGTGAGCAACACTGGATGTGAGCAACACTATACAAAGTAAGGTGCGCCCACAGGGTAGGTTCCAAACTGGGTACTAGAGGATTCAAACCTTCCTGCTATGTGAAATATCAAACAACACATTATTTCAAACAACATATCAGGATAGAGATTTGCTTGGCAGTCTGTAAGCGCATAAAGCAAACGATGGACCTCACAAGATTATTAATCTCCACAAATACTCATCTTGCTCGGGTTACCGTGTTTGGACGCATATACACCCAGTTACAAGTATTTGGCATCTCAAATGCCACTAAATTACCATCCTGAACGTAATTTTCTGCTTTCACAAAAATGCTTCTAACCTCAACTGCTTCTAAACTACTATAAATGCCTGAGCGTACCCATCAGATAACATAGAGGAGTGTTCAGGGGCTGCTGAAATAAAAAACGCCCAAATGCTCCAAAAACATCAGTTTACCAGCTGCAGTGTACACGAGGCCTAAACCTTGAGATCAATTTGTACATGTTTATAGTTACTACCAATTATTTCTTGTTGGTTTCCTAAGCCCTATAACTACCGTGTTTCCCCAAAAATAAGCCGGATCTTATATTAATTTTGACAAAAAAAGACACAGTAGGGCTTATTTTCGGGGTAGGTCTTATCATGCCATGTGCTGTCTCTCTCCCTCCCATTCACAAATCCCTTGTGTAAAAGTGCTTGTAGAATGTTGGTATCATGCAATGCAAAACTGCTGCATGCTGAGATGTAGTGCCATATACCTTCTTATATCGCCTGTGACATGCCGGAGGTCTGCAGAGGGAGGGGGGCTGAGATCCCCGCTGACATCTTGGAGAGGGAGAGATTAGCTGAGTGCATCTTGTCACTTCCTTAGCCTGCCGAACCTCTCCTCCCTGCTCTAAGCACTGTAGGGGGGGCGAATCCCTCGCTGACAGCTGGGAGGAGAGGAGCAGATCAGCTGATTGCAGAGCGTCTGTATTCCGAAGGTACTTGGCACAATTGACACACACAGTCTGCACTATACACTACTGCAATGGAGTAGCGTATACACTATACACACAAGCACTCTACACTAGGGCTTATTTTGGGGTAGAGCTTATATTGCAGCCCTTCCCGAAAATCGCAGTAGGTCTTATTTTCGGGGAAACCCGGTACAGCGCTATTATGTGTTTAACCACTTCAGCCCCGGAAGGATTTACCCCCTTCCTGACCAGAGCACTTTTTGTAATACAAAACTGTGTCGCTTTAACTGACAATTGCGCGGTCGTGCAATGCTGCACCCAAACAAAATTGACGTCCTTTTTTTCCCACAAATAGAGCTTTCTTTTGGTGGTATTTGATCACCTCTGTGGTTTTTATTTTTTACGCTATTAACAAAAAAAAGAACAACAATTTTGAAAAAAAGCAATATTTTTTACTTTTTGCTATAATAAATATCTGCAAAAAATATATAAAAAGACAAATTTCTTTCTCAGTTTAGGCCGATATGTATTCTTCCACATATTTTTGGTAAAAAAAATCGCAATAAGCATATATTGATTGGTTTGCGCAAAAGTTATAACATCTACAAAATAGGGGATAGATTTATTGCATTTTTATTATTAATGGCGGTGATCTGCGATTTTTATCGTGACTGCGACATTATGGCAGACACATCGGACACCTATGACACTATTTTAGGACCATTGTAATTTATAAAGCGATCAGTACTATAAAAATGCACTGATTACTGTGTAAATTACACTGGTAGGAAGGAGTTAAACACTAGGGGCGATCAAGGGGTTGTGTACTAGGGAGTGATTCTAACTGTGGGGGGGATTGCCTCACTAGAACATGACAGAGATCACTGCTTCTGATGACAGGAAGCAGTAGATCCTTGTCATGTTACTAGGCATTACAGGGAAATGCCTTGTTTACATAAGCATCTTCCCTGTTCCGCGGCTCCGTGACACGATCGCGGGACACCGGCGGACATCGAGTCCGCGGGACCTGCGGGCACGGAGTATACGGCGGGCGGGCGCGTGCCCACCATGCCGCGATTTAAAGGGGATGTACCTGTATGCCCATTTGCCCAGCCGTGCTATTGTGCCGACATATATCATTGTGCGCTGGTCGGCATGTGGTTAATTAACATCATTGCACACTTTCAAAGGTTATTGTTGTTTTAACTGTTGGTTGAGTATTACGATGATGCATTAGAAGCTTCTTGAATATAGGAAACAACTTTGCTTGCATGGAGGATAGCAGAACATATCTTAACAGCATGGAAACAGGAACACTGAGGAAAGCACTTTCTCTCATTGCATCATGCAATATATTTACATGCACGTTACACTATAACACTACACTGCCACCTGCTGCATAAACAGGTATAATGCATATATAGTCACAGTACATAAGCAACTTGCTGTTGTTCTTCCAACATTGACTCGGTATTAGTCTATTTATATTCCCTGTTTTTTTTGTCTGCCTTACCCTGTAATGATGGACTCACATGCTGTGACTACAGTCTGTAGTGCCATGGCTGATCAATTTCACCATGTCCATGGTTTGCTACTGCTAGCCTGTCCCTATTCACCAAAAGGACAAGGCAACTTCCTGTTCCAGGTCATGCAATGTCCAATCCATGCTTTGCCATCCACTCTATGTCACATCATAAATATGGGAGTGCAAATGTAATAAATGACATTTTGATAACCTCTTAGTTTGTTTATGAATGTTCTGCCTGCTTGTGTCTGTCAGATCTAATTACTGAATTAGACTGAAGCAAAAGTGAGCAGAGGACAAATAGGGCCTGTGTTGTCCTCTGTACAAACGGCAAATAAAATGCAGTAAACATGAATAAATGTATGGAACTTCTAGTTATTTTAGTCAGAAACATTTATTACCATTTCTATTTTTGGCCAGGTGCAGGCCTCATTTTTTATACATGCATTTTACCTAACACAAAATAGACGTAGGAGCACAAGATAGGGCTGCTGGGGTAATGTTTTTAAAGACTGACTAAAGGCAGTGCTGTATTTTGGCCTAGGCCGACAAGACCCAGGCCTAGGGTGGCACCTTGCGGGGGGGAGGGGCGGCCCCTCCGCACAAAGAAAAGCACCCGTGTCCTCCTCCCGGCTCCTGCACGCAGGGCCGCCATCAGGTGATTACATCTAAATCCAGAGGCATTGCTATGGGGGGGCGGACCGCACCCGGATGACAGCAGGAAGCAGTTGTAGTGGGTGCAGTCAGCTCCCTTCCATTGGCAAAGTGGTGATCAGCTCGGCAGCGGTGCTGTGAAAGGGAGTGGGGAGCTGCACAGTGTCTGTATCTCCCCCACTCACCCCCCTTCTTTCTCCTGGAAAGCTGAACAGGAGGAGAGAGAGAGACTCTAATCAGCCCAGCTTCCTGCCCACTCTGATTCCCTCCCCATTGACCAGAGCAGACAGCCAATCATAACACACTGAGAGAGTGGGGCATCATGGGAAACGTAGTCCCAGAAGATTGGCAGTGTTTCTGCAGCCCCAGTGTATCCACAGACAGCAGGCAGGCTACAGTCCCCCAGCATGCATGCACTCTGGGGGGGGGGGACCTGGCAAAAAGCAGAGTGCTACAGAAGAAAAAAAGAGAGGACTGTGCAGTGGCAGGCCAGAGAGGGAGCCACGTTGTACCCACACCACCAGAGAGGGAGCCACGTTGTGACCGCACCACCAGAGCCACGTTGTACCCGAACCAACAGAGAGGGAGCCACATTGTAACCGCACAACCAGAGAGGGAGCCACGCTGTACCCGCACCACCAGAGAGGGAGCCACACTGTAACCGCACCACCCGAGAGGGAGCCACGCTTTAACTGCACCACCAGAGAGGGAGCCACACTGTAACCTCACCACCAAAAAGAGAAGCAAGCTATAACCGCACCACCAGAGAGGGAGTCACGCTGTAACCGCACCACCAGAGAGAGAGCCATGCTGTAACTGCACCACCAGAGAGGGAGCCACGCTTTAACTGCACCACCAGAGAGGGAGATACGCTGCAATCGCACCACCAAAGAGGGAGCCACGCTGTAACCGCACCACCAGAGAGGGAGCCACGCTGTAACCGCACCACCAGAGAGGGAGCCACGCTTTAACTGCACCACCAGAGAGGGAGCCACACTGTAACTGCACCAGCATAGAGGGAGCCACACTGTAACCGCACCACCAGAGAGAGAGCCATGCTGTAACCACACCACCAGAGAGGGAGAAAGACCGAGCCACTGCCAGGGTACAGACATGCTACACTACTGACTAGTCACCCCGGGCAACCCAGAGTGAGTGAATGTCCAGCCAGAGGGATCACTGTTGCGGTTTCTCTGAATCTGGTAAGAGGGCCTGTTGGCCATTATCCATTACTGTTCCTGGGGACTGAGCTATTAGGAATTGTCTACCCTGCTATCCTCTAGGCCTTATTGACCGCCACATCGTCCCTCTCTGTCCTCCTTCCGCAGCGTCCCTCTGTCCTCTTCCCACGGCGTTTCTCTGTCCTCCTCCCCCGGCGTCCCTCTGTCCTCCTCCCACGGCATCCCTCTGTCCTCCCCCCCCCACGCGTCCCTCTGTCCTCCTCCCACGGCGTCCCTCTGTCCTCTTCCCATGACGTCCCTCTGTCCTCCTCCCCCGACGTCCCTCTGTCTTGCTCCCATGAAGATGACAGGGCGGGTCTTAAAATGGAAGGGGTGTGGCCTTGACAGGAAGGGGTGTGTCATATTTAAATTAGGTGGTGTGCGAGTTTAGTCAGGCCTAGGGCAGCACAAAACCTAAATACACCGCTGACTAAAGGCCACCAAAAAGTGGCAGCAAAATGAATTAAGAATAATAAGTAATAAGGCTCGGTTCACACTCCTGCAACTTAGGATCTGACTTGTGAGATCCAAAATCGCAGGACATGTGAAATGCTATGTATCTCTATGAGAGCCATTCCAATTGATACTACTGAAGTCGCTGCAACTTCAGAAAAAGTTCCTGCACTACTTTGATGCGACTTTGATATGGCTTCAGTGCCAGAGATTGTAAAAGTCTTATCAAAGCCACATCAAAGTCGGACTTCAAAGTCGCACTGAAAATCGCTTTGGAGTCGGCTAGTGTGAACTGAGCCTGACCAAACATCAGTTGATGTTGATCCAGGAAATATCCAATTGCCTGTTGTGGGATCAGAAATACATTTTTTTCCCCGCTGGAGCAAATTGGATTATGTTTTATTGGGTTTTTTTTTTTTTTTTGCCTTTCTCTGGATCAACTGTGAGTAAAATATAGTATATATGGAGGTTCTCTATTTGTGTGTGTGTTGGTTGACTGGTGTCTTTATTCAACCAGAATAACTATGCAACTATCAGCGGTGTTTTATCCAAATTTAACAAATATTGTATTATTTTGTATAAAACTGAAAATCAGAAGTTTGTTTTTTTATTTTCAGCAAGAACAGATTTGATACTTTCTGCAACAATGATGTTTAAAAGGCATTTATCTTTTAATAACCAAAAGGCTAGTGAAAAAAAAAACCCAGGAACGCTGTAGTATTAAACTTTATTAGGGTAGAAATTAGCACCGGTGAGTTGTTTTCAACTCTCATGAGTTTAGGAGGTCCACAAAGCAATTAGAGTTACAACACTTTACAGAGAGTTCATGGAAAATGTGCAAATAATCTCTTGTTTATGTGTATAAATGAAAATTGATATGAATTATATCAAGTATGTAATGAAACAGTACCTCTTGCTTCAGAAGCTTAAAAATAGTGTGTATGTGTGTACGTGGGTGTGCACGTGTTTCTGTGTGTGTGTGCACGCATGCGTCATATACATGCCTGTTTGACACTAATAAGTTCATGACAATGATAGTTCTCTTATATGTGCATTCATTTGGTTAAGTCAGTTGTATTTATTATTTGAATAAGTCAGTTGTATTTATTATTTGAATACGTCAGTTGTATTTATTATTTGAATACGCCAGTTGTATTTATTCTAAACAATAAAAATCTTGCAAGCTACCATAAACATATACTGACTTCTATCTAGATAGCTGCTAACACTGATCACGTCCCATATGACCGTGCAAAAGTAATAAATATAAAGGAGAGTGGCATGTGATACCTGAAATAAAATAATACTATTTTGTAAACTTCCACAAATCACTGTAAATCATATATTCAAAGTGTATCTTAAGTGCTATAAATATAAGCAATACATAAAGTGCCCTAGTGACACTACTTTTATCAATCAAGTGGCTCTGTGCAACAATATAATGCAACGTGTAAAATCTTATTATCATATGTTATATATAGAAAAAGTCCTTATTTGAGTGCCCAAATTCTATACATAAAAGCGTTCCAGTGCACTAAAGTGCTACATGCAAAGTTCTATGCTGAAAAATTCATGTGATGACATGCGTTGATATAATAAAATATAAAGTATATTCCAAAAGTCAATAATGAAATCCAAAAAGTGGTGAGAGCAAGCGTGTTCTTGTATCCACTCAGGTGCTCCCCCCTTCAGTATATGCGCTCACCTTAGAGCGTGTGACTTTGCAGTTAAGCTTTGGTCAGAACACACATGTGAACGACCCCAGGGTTCAGTAACTGTAATGGGATCCTGCGCTGACTGATGGCGTGTGGTGTGTCCTTTCCGACCTGAAACTGATCAACTGTCTCCTGCACCGTCCTGTCCCCTCCCCAACGCGTGTCAATTCCTCAGGAAGCTACGTCACATCCTGGTATCGTCACACCTCAGAAAGGACACACCATTTCAGCGGTCACTGAGTTTTTGGATTTTAAAGAGTGGTGCACTGAAGCACCCACGAAATGTGAGTACCCTATTAAAGGAGCTAGTGTTTAATAGTGTAATATCGTTTAAAATATTTTTATTATATAGTTTTCCTTTGTTATACATATATGTGGAAAACGTGCCCTCAATCAACGCAGGATCCCATAATAGATACTGAACCCTGGGGAAGGTCACACGCTCTAAGGTGAGCGCATATACTGAAGGGGGGAGCACCTGAGTGGACACAAGAACACGCTTGCTATCACCATTTTTTGGATATGATTATTGTCTTTTGGAATGGACTTTATATTTTATTATATCAACGCATGTCATCACATGAATTTTTCAGCATAGAACTTTGCATGTAGCACTTTAGTTCACTGGAACACTTTTACGTATAGAATTTGAGCACTGAAATAAGGACTGTTTCTATGTTTAACATATGATGATAAGATTTAACACGTTGCATTATATTATTGCACAGAGCCACTTTATTGATAAAAGTAGTGTCACTAGGGCACTTTATGTATTGTTTATATTTATAGCACTTAAGATACATTTTAAATATACGATTTACAGTGATTTGTAGAAGTTTACACGATAACATTATTTTATTTGGGGTATCACATGCCAATATTAAGATAGCGCAGCACTCTCCTTTACAGTTGTATTTATTACTTTTGGATGCACATAGGCAGGCCACAGATTTCACCCAAGTTGTTTCACCTTTTGGTGTAGCTGTAAACTAGAAGTAAATTGAACAGTATAGTATTTACAATACAAACTTTGGTTTCTCTATAGCATTTACCAACCTATGGCAAATACATTCAAATAATATTGTCTTTACCATTTGTAAAACACATTCAATAATACCAAAGACAACATTAGTGTTCAATATGTTTCACACACAATTTTCTAACAGAGTGATTCTGTTGAGCACCATTTTCTAAGAAAGAGTAAGAGAAGGTAAGAGAACAATGACATGGTACAGGTAAAAGCAGAGACTATGGTGGTAATGCAGAACCAGGTACGATGTTGTGGACATCCTGTTTGACTGCAGATGTAACACAGGACATTGTAAGAGATTTTTAGCCATACTATATGGTGCAGCTTTCTGTAGTTCTGGTAGCTTAGGTGCTGCAGTCATCAGTTCTTGTAGCACACATGATATTACAGAGAGTACTTTGTCTGACTTCATCATTAGCATGCGACCTAGAATCCATTGAGGAGAGTTGTTCCCAGGTTTACCCTACATTACATGATGCAGAGTAACCGTTCCAAAACATTTCTCTTCACACTGTTGTAGATCATGCGCTGATCCTATCCAAGCAAGCACCTAAGCGCAGGAGAACCCTGACTACTGTCTGCTGAGGCCTGAAAGCCACACAATAAGTACCAAAAACCTAGATAACACAGACATAAGCAGTTCGTAACTTTTTAAGGGATTCCTTCTTCTCATGTGAACAGTGTAATGTTGGGATAGTTGAGTACTGAAAGTTGAATGTCTTATTAAGGGGTGCTTTTATGGAATAATGTAGAGTGAAATCATACTTCGGCCTCCCTGGTTTATTTAACCTCCATGTCCCTCCGTGTACTAGGCACCCCTTGATGCTTTTGCTTTCCCTGCTATTCACTATACTTAAGCCTAGTACACACAATGAGATTATCAGACAAATGATCGTCCTTTTTTTTTTTTGGATGCTAGTCTCCATATCGAAAGTGAATAGGTTACTAAAGTACAGAAATTCTCGTACAACAGAAAAAAAATTTGAAAGTGATGTAATGAATTTGTATTGTATTTTTGGACAAAAAGTGTACCGACCAAATTAAAAATCATACGAGCTTGTATCGTACTAGAATTTTTTTTGTGTTTGTCCCTTCGGATAATTTCACATGATAGCTGTGTATGAATGATCATATTATCGTACGATCGCTTCAAAAGCAGTATTTTTGGTACTATTTTCTGTTTGTGTGTACTAGGCTGTCCTAGCCCCTCATGGTTTAGCAAACAGAAAAGATTAACTCATCCTGGCCAAGTGAAGGACCTATAAAATACAACATAAAACCTATAAATTGTGTAGCGATATTTTTGTAATTGCATTTGATGTACTGAAAATATTGAATCAGAAAATCCTTATGATGAGGAGAAATGAATTTTAAAATATTTTTCACAACAAGAAAATCTGCTGAATGTGTAAAATAAGGAATTAGATGAATTGCAAGAGATTTCTCACAACGCAATCCCAAACTAGCCCTCATGAATCACTAACAGGACATGTTTTCTAGTTCTCTTCACAGACTCTGTTGTAGATCAAGTTAATTTCAACTGCGTTTGATTACCAGTTGCTACTGAGTGACAGCCTGGAAAACAT
Organism: Aquarana catesbeiana; assembly: GCF_042186555.1. NCBI lineage: Eukaryota > Metazoa > Chordata > Amphibia > Anura > Ranidae > Aquarana > Aquarana catesbeiana. The sequence continues at coordinate 241,974,804 of NC_133327.1, forward strand.
GACATCTCAGTGATCAACGAGGAATAGATGAGCAAAAGCAAAAGTAAGTATATTGGAAGTTTAAAAGTGTATTTTTCTCCCAGGGCACAACGGAGGCCTTCTCGCATTGGCATGTACAGGTTGTCCAGTCAATGACCTCTTGACAGCCCGTTGTGCATGAGCAGCCAGAAGATGATGTTCTGCGGAGTTGGATTCGGATGAGTGTGGACTCAAGTTATTAAAGTAAAGGTTATGGTGGAAACGTGAGGGTATAAAATGAGGTGGGACAGGTGCCACTGGACCAGGCAGTGGAGCTTGAGCGTCTTTTTGGGGCTGAAAAACAAATTCACAAAATATTGCTGGTTATTTAACTAGATCTGCAGGTTTAATATTGTAAGCAACTTTACTCATCAACCAACCTAACAACTGACAACTTAATTTAGCGATATAAGCTGCAGGCTTGGCCACAGACTTAAATGTTCATGCTTATAGGTCTTATGCCCCGTACACACGATAGGATTTTCCGATGGAAAATGTGTGATAGGACCTTGTTGTCAGAAATTCCGACCCTGTGTGGGCCCCATCGCACATTTTCCATAGGAATGTCCGACACACAAAGTTTGAGAGCTTGCTATAAAATTTTCCGACAACAAAATCCGTTGTCGGAAATTCCGATCGTGTGTACACAAATCCGACGCACAAAGTACCACGCATGCTCAGAATAAATTAAGAAATGAAAGCTATTGGCTACTGTCCCGTTTATAGACCCGACGTACGTGTTTTACGTCACCGCGTTTAGAACGATCGGATTTTCCGACAACTTTTTGTGACCGTGTGTATGCAAGACAAGTTTGAGCCAACATCCGTCGGAAAAAATCCATGGATTTTGTTGTCGGAATGTCCGATCAATGTCCGACCATGTGTACGGGGCATTACACTTATCTTAATACTTTAAACGGCAATAGTGATTTGTTCTCTTTTAACCAGCATTCTTGTACCTATGAAACGCTATAATCCAAGCCTTGCTGGTTTTCATAAAAAAGTTATTTTATAAAATAAACAATGCTATGATGTTTTTTTTTATCCTTTGGAAATAGGAAAGTATGGGCGACTAAAGTTAAACCTGTTACTGAATCAAATATGCTAATTCTCTTCCAGCAGTGCTAGACTTTACAGGCTTTCTAATATAGTTGCATGGGGCTATATGGAGATTTAGAAGCGATAACAAAAAAAAGCTGGTGAGAATCAGAATTGGTGTCATTGGTAACAAAACCAACCTCCCCTTCATTGGTGTCAGTGTCAGCAATAATAACCCCCTATGTGGTACTGATGTAGTAATAATAGCATCTTCTTCGTTGGTATTAGTGACTGTGGAAGTAATAATAACCTTTTGTGTCATTGGCAGCAACAATATTCACTGATCTTCAGTGGGGACAAAAATAAACCCCCCTAATTGATGTTCAGCAGTTCCTGTTCTGCTACCTCCTGCCCTGATTACATATATATGATGCCCCACAGGCAGAGGATTACTCTGCCCAACATAAGTTAAAGTGAAATAATACTTCGTCCCCTGTGGTTTATCTAACCTATTCAATTATTCTTCTTTTGTAACATATTGTAACAGGAATGCTGGAATGCAGAGAGCATTTCAACACTGGGCATCTGACTTCCATGCTGTGCTGTGCATACTATGCAGCTGGGAGAGGGTCCCATGGGCCACCAGTTTGACAGCTCTTCTGTAGAAGAACATAGTTTGGTTTGCTTAAATAACACAGAAGGGGGTTCTGGCTGTTTATCTTACAATAATGGAAAATGGGGAATACATACTGTATGTGTATGGCTAGCAAAGGCATATAAAATACAATGTGGCTTTACACAGGTACACTTAGGATAAATAAATAGACAAACGTCTGGAACCTATAGCCAACCCCTGACATTTATTTTTCAGTAGGGAAGAGTGTGAGTAGTCTTCACCAGGACAGGAAGGCATGAACAGCAATAAAACATTACAAGAAATTTGAAACGTTCATCATTAAAAATGTGTTTATCTCTGCGTCCCTTTCTATTTTGGAGAGATTTATTATCACATCCTGTCTTCTCCAATAGGAACTTGAAGGGCAATAAAGACCTAGTAGAGGCTCTCTAACCCTTTCTTGCACTATTTCAATCAAAATGAAATTTCTGTCTGGGGTTTGGCGCTTTGAAGTGTTAGTTCCTACAACATATTTATGTAATTCATACTTTTAGTTTTTAGTAGCTATTTCTATTACCTGGGCTTCATAGATTGTACATTTCTCAACAACATCTTCATCAATAACTCCAGGGAGTTTCACCACTGAAGCGGAACAAGCGGCATAGCTCTGTCAAAATAAAGCACAATGCAAACACAGCAAACTTAATGCCAGTTTAATACACACAGATATTAATAACTGGTTTATGGTAATCTTGTGTTCTGATGTGCAAGGTGCAACAGCTGCCTAGGGTACATCAGTTTGTTTTTTTAAAGCTGAACTCAAGGCACAAAAACTTTCAATTAACTATAGAGCTTAATGATATAATTGTGTGCAACAAACGCCTTGCAAACCCAGTTATTACCTTGTAACATAGCAGTGATATCATTACTGTGTTGTACATAGCCTGGGCAGAGAGCAAAGCTTTGAAAGGGAGCCAACAGGTCCACCTTTTACAGGCTGCTTGCAGAAAACTACAGTAGCGTACGTATACAAGACGAGTCGCCCTGCACAAGTAGAAAGAACAGCAGTGACTGCTCTTTCATTTTAGGAAGCTTTTGCACCAAGGCAATGTCTATTGTTGGATTATTGCATGGCTCTGGAAGAAATATAAAAGGTAGGAATGGGCCGAACCCCCCCTTCCCCCGGTTCGGTTCGCACCAGAATACGCGAACAGGCCAAAAGTTCTAACGAACATGCAAACCCTATTAAAATCTATGGGACACGAACATGAAAAATCAAAAGTGCTTATTTTAAAGGCTTACATACAAGTTATTGCCATAAAAAGTGTATGGGTACTGCCCTAGGGGACATGTATCAATGCAAAAAAAAAGTTTTTAAAACAACCATTTTTTTTAAAGTGAAACAATAAAAATAAAAGATTCCTTTAAATATCGTGCCCAGGGGTCCCCTTAGTCTGCCTGTAAAGTGGTGCATCTGTGTGATGTGTAGAACATGCCGCAGGAAAATGACATTTCTAAAAAGGAAAAAATTTAAATTAAACTTGCTTGTGGCTGTAATGTATTGCCGGGTCCCGGCAATATAGATAAAAATTCAAGGAAAAAAACAGCGTAGGGTCCGCCTCCAGTCCATACCAGGCACTATGGGTCTGGTATGGATTTTAACAGGAACTCCTCGCCAAAATTTTTTTAAAAATTGGCATGGAGTCCCCCCCAAAATCCATACCAGACCCTTATCCGAGCATGCAGCCAGCCTGGAGTTCAGGATAGCACAGGACAAGCAAGCACCCCCCCCCCCACCTGAACCATACCAGGCTACATGCTCTCAACATGGGGAAAGTGCTTTGGGGTCCTCCCAAAGCATCTTGTCCTCATGTTGATGGGGACAAGAACATCTTCCTGATAACCCTGGCCATTGGTTGTCAGGATCTGCGGGTGGGGGGCTTATTGGAATCTGGAAGCCCCCTTTAACAAGGGGACCCCCCCAGATCCCGCCCTCCCATGTGAAAGGGTATCAGGTACATTGTACCCCTACCCATTCACCCAAAAAAGTGTGAAAAATTACAAACCACAATAGACAGCTTTTGACAATTTCTTTATTAAAAAAGAAAAAAAAAAGAATACATTCATCGTCAATCACGCCGCCCAATGAACCCAGAAAATAGAAAGAATAAATGAAAAAACTCCGCCTCCATGGGAGGGCTCCGCCGACTTCTGTCTTTTCCCTTTGACAGCTCTTATATAGGCAAGGACAGGGCCACCCGCTGACATAACTAGATGGCCCCGCCCCATTTGACATCACATGACGTCAGAAGGCGGCGGGGTCACTCGGTTACGCCACTGGGTAGCCCCCCGCCTATATAACAGCTGTCACAGCCAAGAGACAGCAGTCCCCGGGAGGCCTCCCATTGAAGCGGAGCTTATTTTTTTCTATTTTTCTGGTCCGTCGGGCGGCGTGATTGAAGAAGGATGGACATCACGGGACACTTCTTTTTTTTTTCTTTTTTAATAAAGGAATTGTCAAGAACTGTCTGTTGTGGTTTGTACTTTGACACTTTTTTTGGGGAATGGGTAGGAGTACAATGTATCCGATACTCATTCACAATAGGGGGGGTGGTGCTCCCTTGTTAAACCAGCCAAGGGTTGTCGGGAAGAGGCCCTTGTCCCCATCAACATGGGGACAAGGTGCTTTGGGGTGGGGGTCTGGTATGGATTTTGGGGGGACCCCACGCCAATTTTTAAAAAAATGTTGGCATGGAGTCCCCCTTAAAATCTATACCAGACCCAAATGGCCAAGTATGGATTTTGGGGGGGGACCCCACGCCCTTTTTTCATTGTTACATTTTGGCGTGGAGTTCCCCTTAAAATCTATACCAGACCCAAAGGGCCTGGTATGGATTTTGGGGGGACCCCATGCCATTTCTTTTCTTAATTCTGTCATAGGGTTACCCTTAACCACTTCAATACACTCTATTATATACTGTACACTGACTGCACTGTATATATATTCTACACTGACTGCACTGTATATATATATATATATATATATATATATATAAAGAAGGTTAAGGTAGTGCTGGAAAATAATGGTGGCCACACAAAATATTGACACTTTGGGCCCGATTTAGACATTTTCACTTAGGGGTGTACTTACTTTTGTTGCCAGCGGTTTAGTAATGGTTGTGTGTTGAGTTATTTTGAGAGGACAGTAAATTTACACCGTTATACAAGCTGTACACTCACTACATTACATTATAGCAAAGTGTAATTTCTTCGGTGTTGTCACATGAAAAGATATAATAAAATATTTATAAAAATGTACTCATTTTTGTGAGATACTGTATATTAAACATGTGCGCCATCAATAAATCTGTTTTGTTTCGTTCCATTTCGTATTAGCCGCTAATTCGTATTTCATAATTCGTAACCGAAATACAATTTGGATTTGTACGAAATACAAATTTTCGTTCGTTAACTTTTCGTAACAATTACAAACGTCCGTTATGATAAATTTAAAAAGCAAAAAATACCTTACTCAATATGGCAGTTGTGGACTCATTATGCTCATTATGAGGGGCTCCCACCATCCCTGTGCTGTGCTGACTTCCTCCTGGGGCTGTACCCCTGCTGTGCTCATTATGAGGGGCTCCCACCATACCTGTGCTGTGCTGACTTCCTGGGTTTGTACCCCTGCTGTGCTCATTATGAGGGGCTCCCACCATCCCTGTGCTGTGCTGACTTCCTAGGTTTGTACCCCTGCTGTGCTCATTATGAGGGTCTCCCACCATCCCTGTGCTGTGCTGACTTCCTCCTGGGGCTGTACCCCTGCTGTGCTCATTATGAGGGGCTCCCACCATCCCTGTGCTGTGCTCATTATGAGGGGCTCCCACCATCCCTGTGCTGTGCTGACTTCCTCCTGGGGCTGTACCCCTGCTATGCTCATTATGAGGGGCTCCCACCATTCCTGTGCTGTGCTTACTTCCTCCTGGGGCTGTACCCCTGCTGTGCTCATTATGAGGGGCTCCCACCATCCCTGTGCTGTGCTGACTTCCTCCTGGGGCTGTACCCCTGCTGTGCTCATTATGAGGGGCTCCCACCATCCCTGTGCTGTGCTCATTATGAGGGGCTCCCACCATCCCTGTGCTGTGCTGACTTCCTCCTGGGGCTGTACCCCTGCTATGTTCATTATGAGGGGCTCCCACCATCCCTGTGCTGTGCTGACTTCCTGGGTTATTAACTTCATTATAACAAATAATCGTAATTATTATGACAATAATAAAACGATATTAAAGAACATTCTTATTTTGTCCGATTCTGAATCTCCCATCGACTACCAGTACCAGTGTCCCACTCCCATATTAAAAAAGGTAATTTTCCCAACCCTCACTCAGCAGCAGAAGAAAACCTCTGATTGGTCAAAAAAACACCAGTCACGTTTCTGTTGTAACAGAATTTGGATCCGAAATTCGTCAACGAAATTTTTTATGCAATTCGGAAGCATAGAAATTCGTATTTCGGATGCTTCCGAATGTACGAATTTTCGGAAATCGTACTAATGTTCGATTCGTACGAAAAGAAACCGCACATGTCTACTGTGTATACTACACTATATATATATATTTATATATTAATACACTGCCTGCACTGTATATATATTCTACACTGACTGCATTATATCTATCTATAGATAGATAGCTAGATAGATGTAGATATACAGTATATAGATATACACACACTAAACTGCCTGCACACCACTAACTAACCTGTCTAATCTAGCTCAAGTTCTCTCAATCTCCACGTTATCACACTACATACGGCAGCCGTGTAAGCAGCCTTATATAGTGTGGGGCGTGGACTTAGCCCTCTGAGCCATGATTGGCCAAAGGCGGCTCTCACAGCAGATCGGGCTGTGATTGGCCAAAGCATGCAGGTCAGGTGCATGCTTTGACCAATCAGCAGCCATCAATGCACTGCAATCTCACAGTGCATCTTGGGGCGCTCCACGGCACTCGAATTTGCCGCTAACACCCCATATTTTTGTTTGTTCTGCGAACAAATGAACAGCGGATGTTCGAGTTGAACTTACGTTTGACTCAAACATCCAGACCTTCTCTAAGGCCTCTTTCACACGAACGATCCATTCAGGTCCGCCTGTCATTTTTTAGGCGGACCTGAACGGACCCTCCATAGACCTCTATGGAGCGTTGGATGTCAGCGGTGACATGTCCGCTGACATCCGACCCGTTCTGATCCGAAAAAGTGTAACAGAGGAAAAACCTACTTTTCCATCCGTTTTCGGATCAGATCGGGTGACGACGGACTCTACGGTCCGTCATCACCCGATCCCCCATAGGGGAGAGTGGCGCTCTGACCTGTCATCTGCCTGCTCAGCGGGGATCGGCGGAGCGATCCCCGCTGAGCAAGCGGATGTTCACGGGGCGGATCATCATGGATCCGTCCCGTGTGAAAGAGGCCTAAAGCTCTAGTTTTCTTCAGTTAAAAAATTTGATCGGACGAAAAACAGATGTAAACTGACAAATGGTTAATTTTTCATCTGTTTTTGAATTGGTAGTGGATGTAAAAAAAACTGATGAAAAACGGATGAAAAACTGATGTGCACTGATGAAAAACTGATGCGCACGGATGAAAAACTGATCCGCACTGATGAAAAACGGATGAAAAACTGAGGCGCACTGATGAAAAACGGATGAAAAACTGATGCGCACTGATGAAAAATGGATGAAAAAATGATGCACACTGATGAAAAACTGATGCGCACGGATGAAAAACTGATGCGCACTGATGAAAAACGGATGAGCACTGATGAAAAACTGATACATACTTCATCCGTTTGACGTACCTGAACTGATGAAATGAATGGTCCGCATGTGTGAAAGGGGCCTTATTGTCAAAGCTTAAAGCGGAGTTCCAGGCTTTTTATGTTTATTAAAAGTCAGCAGCTACAAAAAGTTTAGCAGCTGACTTTTAATAAACAGACACTCACCTGTCCCTCGGTACAGCGATGCAGCCGTACAGAGCCTCGCTCCTCTCATCCTCCTCTCCGCAGTGCCGCCGTAGAAACTGTGGGGAATTGGCCATGACAGCTTGCAACTTCACGGCCGGGCACGCACTGCACATGTGCAAGTCGTGCTGCGCTCTCCGAGTGGACAGGTAATCTTCTGGGACCTGTGACATGTCCCAGAACATTGCCGAGAGGGAGGGGCCGCCTAGGGGTAGAGGAGGAGTCGCCTAGGTGGTCAGAGAGGAAGAGGAAGCAGGAAGTGGGACAAGAAGTCCCACTCAAACCTAAGTACTCATTCGCCCCCCCCAAAAAATGACATGCCAAATGTGGCATGTAAGGGGGCGAGGAGCGCTTAAAGCGGAAGTTCCACTTTTGGGTGGAACTCTGCTTTAATTGAAGAAGCTGACATTAGACTCTGATTGGTTACTATGCGCAGCTGTTTTAGTAAATCTCCCCCATTGCTGTGAAAAGTCCATGTTTGTGCCTCTTTCATAACCTATTTTTCAATATTCTACAGTGTATGCATGTTTTGGGGTTTTTTTATGCCATCCCGAACCTGTTTTGCATTATTGCTTCAAAATTTGCACCTGCTCAGTTACTGTGCCTTGAAAAAGTATTCACACCCCTTGAAATTTTCCAAATTGTGTCATGTTACAACCAAAAACTTAACTGTATTTTATTGGGATTTTTATGTGATAGACCAACACAAAGTGGCACATAATTGTGAAGTGGAAGGAAAATGATAAATGGTTTTCAACTTTTTTAACAAATAAATATCTGAAAAGTGTGACTTGCATTTGTATTCAGCCCCCTTTACTATGATACCCCTAACTAAAATCTACTGGAACCAACTGCCTTCAGAAGTCCCCTAGTTAGTAAATAGAGTACACTGTCCACCTGTGTGTAATTGAATCTAGGTATAAATACAGCTGTTCTGTGAAACCCTCGGTGGTTTGTTAGAGAACCTTAGTGAACAAACAGCATCATGAAGGCCAAAGAACACACCAGACAGGTCAGGGATAAAGTTGTGGAGAAGTTTAAAGCAGGGTTAGGTTATAAAAAAATATCACAAGCTTTGAACATCTCACAAAGCACTGTTCAATCCATGACTGGTAGAGGGATACTCCAGCGCTATCATTGGAAGTGAAAAAAAAAAAAATGTATAGGAAAACTGCTGCAAACACTGAAGAACTGCTGATGAAGTCATGTGACTGTGATGATATGCATCAGGATTGGCTGACAGGCACACTGGAAGTGATGTAAGAACGAGCTTGGCGCTCGCAGATGATGTATTGTGTTCCATCTTGCTAAATGTGAGTGTTTTAGTGTTTGTTTTTATCGAATAAATATTTTATACATACTACACTATACGGGCATTCCCTTTCTTCCCTCTACATCCCTCTCCCCCTCTGGGTGAGAATGAGATTACATTATAGAGGAATCACCGACCACCATCCAGCATGGATTCTTGGGACAACAAGAGGAGGACCCTTTAAGGAAATCGGGACTTTTTTAAAACCACCAGCTATTTATGCAAAGACTCCCAGAAGATATTGCAATCACGACTTCCCCATGCTGTTACCTTACAGCAGTAAGGTGAAAGGCCACGTCACACAGAGGTGTCATTGCATGGAATGAAGAGACACCTGTTTATCAGTTTGCACAAAGACTGTAGCACTCCACTGTTTCTCACCTTAATCTCAAGAAGATTGCCTCAGAGACTTGTTATTTGTCACACCTTCACTTCACTGTTCAGTGTATGTCGATCAACTTGATGAGCATCGATTGACTAATCACCCACGTTTGTTATACATATTATTTGGTTTGTTGTACGAATCATCTGTTACCTGTTTGATTATTGGGAATCTATCATTTGAAGAGTTTATTTGCATGTTTGGTTTACACTGCCATCTTGCGCACACCTTTATTATTGCCTTTTCATTTTCAGTACGTTTATTTTGTGACACATTGGTTATATTTTAGTTTACCACTTGCCGACCAGCAGCCGTACTTATACTGCGGCAGGTCGGCTCTCCTGCGGAAACGACGTACCTGTACGTCGGCCCATGCATGTGAGATTGTGGGCATGCGTACCCACTGCATGCTGTGGAAACGCGCCCACGGATCCGGCAGACTTGATGTCCGATGGCAGCCCGCGATCACTGTATACAGAGGCAGAATTGGGATCTGCTATTGTAAACAAGGTGGATCCCTGTTCTGACAGGGGACATCTCAGAGATCTGCTGGTCCCAGTGATCAGCAACAGCTATTTCTGTCATGTCCCAGGTAGCCCCCCCCCCTACAATTAGAACACGCTGAGGGAACACGTTTAACCCCTTGATAACCCCTTCCCTGTCAGTGTCATTTATACATTGATCAGTGCATTTTTATAGCACTGATCAATGTAATAATGTCACTGGTCCCCAAAAAGTGTCATTTGGGGTCAGATTTGTCCGCCACAGTGTCGCAGTCCCCCTAAAAATTACAGATCGCTGCCATTATCAGTAAAAAAAATAAAAATAATCAAAGCCCCTAAATCTATCCCATAGTTTGTAGACGTGATAACTTTTGCGCAAACCAATCAATATACGCCTATTGCGATTTTTTTTTTTACCAAAAATATGTAGAAGAATACATATTGGCCTGTGAATACATTTGTTTTTTTATATTTTTTTTTCAATATGTACTATAGTAGAAAGTAAAAAAAAAAAATGTTTTTATTTCAAAATTGTCACTCTTTTTTTGTTTATAGAGCAAAAAATAAAAAACGCAGAGGTGATCAAATACTACCAAAGAAAAGCTCTATTTGTGGGAAAAAAAAGGACATAAATTTTGTTTGGATATAATGACACACCACCGCGCAAATGTCAGTTAAAGCGATGCAGTGCCGTATCGCAAAAAATGGCCTGGTCATTAAGGGGGCAAATCCTTCTGGAGCTGAAGTGGTTAACAACAGCGCAGCATCACTTATTATGCACACTGTTCAATCCATCATCCAAAAATGGAAAGAGTATGGCACAACTGCAAACCTACTAAGACATGACCGCCTACCTAAACTGACAGGCCGGGCAAGGAGAGCATTTATAAGAGACGCAGCCAAGAGGCCCATGGTAACTCTGGAGGAGCTGCAGAGATCCACAGCTCAGGTGGGAGAATCTGTCCACAGGACAACTATTAGTCGTACACTCCACAAATCTGGCCTTTATGGAAGAGTGACGAGAAGAAAGCCATTGTTGAAAGAAAGGCATAAAAAGTCCTGTTTGCAGTTTGTGAGAAGTCAAGTGGGGGACACAGCAAACGTGGAAGAAGGTGCTCTGGTCAGATAAGACCAAAATTTTACTTTTTAGCCTAAATGCAAAACATTATGTGTGGCAGAAAAATAACACTGCATATCTCCCTGAACACACCATCCCCACCGTGAAACATGGTGGTGGCAGCATCATGTTGTGGGGATGCTTTTCTTCAGCAGGGACATGGAAGCTGGTCAGAGTTGGTGGGAAGATGGATGGAGCCAAATACAGAGCAATCTAATGCCCTGTACACATAGGTGGACTTTTCGGCAACAAAGGTCCGACAGTCTTTCCGACGGACTTTTGACGGACTTCCGGCGGACTTTCGAACGAACGGACTTGCCTACACACAGTTTTCGTCTGTCGGACTAGCATACAGGCGAGCTGATTTTTCGATAGGAATCGGGTCCAGCGGAGTTCCAACGTAAAGATTTGAAACATGTTCCAAATGTAAAGTCCGTCAAATTTTCGACAGAAACAGTCCGCTGAAGGTCCGATGAAGCCCACACACGGTCGGATTGTCCGCCAGATTCGGTCCGTCGGACCAGTCCAGTTGAAAAGTCCGCTCGTGTGTACAGGGCATTAGAAGAACACCTGTTAGAGTCTAGAAAAGACTTGAGATTGGGGTGGAGGTTCACCTTCCAGCAGGACACTGACCATAAACATACAGCCAGAGCTACAATGGAATGATTTAGTATTCATGTGTTAGAATGGCCCAGTCATAGTCCAGACCTAAATCCAATTGAGAATCTGTGGCAAGACTTGAAAATTGCTGTTCACAGACACTCTCCATCCAATCTGACAGAGCTTGAGCTATTTTGCAAAGAAAAATGGGCAAAATTTTCACTCTTTAGATGTGCAAAGCTGGTAGAGACATCTCCAAAAAGACTTGCAGCTGTAATTGCAGTGAAAGTTGGTTCTACAAAGTATTGACTCAGGGAGGCTGAATACAAATGTACGCCACACCTTTCATATATTTATTTGTAAAACATTTTGAAAATCATTTATCATTTTCCTTCCACCTCGCAATTATGTGCCACTTTGTGTTGGTCTATCACATAAAATCCCAATAAAAGACATTTACATTTTTGGTTGTAACATGACAAAATGTGGAAAATTTCAAGGGGTATGAATACTTTTTCAAGGCACTGTAAGTGCAAGTTATAGTTACTTCCTGTATGGTAATTTGACTGATTATCTATTCTGGTAACTCAGTCATATTAATTGCTATAAAACCTAGAAAATGGAATAGCATGTTGAAAACCATTCCAGTTTGACTAAAATGATTCTATCTTGGACTTTTCAGGTATTAGTACAGATTTTCTGCTTCAAGTGCCAAAATTCCTCTACAACTTTTAGATAAAATGACATCTCTACTTATGTTTCATTATACTTACAGCCTTTGGACCACCTTCTTTCACACACTCATTCAAACCAGCTGCTGCATCGTCTTTAGTACAGTTAGTTGCTGCTGCAATAAACTCAACAAGGACTGTATTGCCTTCACCTTGCTGTAAATACAAATGTTTGTTCTTTGTTAAAAACAATCTATAGATAGTTGTAGACATTTGCACAATAAAATGTCATGTTCCTAGTAAATTGTGTGTTTCTGTGCCTTTCCTAGCATTTTTTAAATAGATTTATTTAAAATGTAACTATGTGAAAAATCTTAATGACATATACTGTATTATGCAGTCTGCCACTAACATTAAGACCTTATTCAGAAGAGCAAATGACGGCAGCTAGACTACAGTGTTCAGATGTGGCTAAATACTGAATGTGGACGCAGCAGCACTTTGTGCTATTGCCACATACAACTGGATGATTAGCCGTGTCCAGCTTGTGTTTGGCTAGAACCGCCAGCTGTGGATGCATCTCCATGCACTGTCTCCATGCAGGGCTGGTCACTTTCATGAGAGGTTACATGCAAACAATGGTGGTGGTGCCATCCATTCATTGTATAGCGTCTGAATCTGGCCATGTCGCTGCTGGCAGTGGCTGTTCACAAACAATGTATGTATCGGTCTACTTTCTCCGCCAGCAAGAATGTCTGTCTGATTTTCACATGTGGAAATGAGGCCTAACATAGCAGTTTTTGTTTTTCTGAGTCCTCCCATAGCACTGTCAAAGTACTTGTAAATCCTGCCATTACATTACACTGGTGTGGTGCTTACAACAGTCAACTGCTTTGTTAAAGGAAAAATTCACCTTTTTTAAAAAAAATAATAAATGCATATGTTTTTACAGGTAAAAAAAAAATGTGCATTTATTATTTTTTATTTGGAAAGCATTGCACCAGCCATCAGCAGATTGCGGATTCCATGCAGGAATCCTGCAGACCTCTCAATGTATCTGTCTGCTCATACCTTGTACAGGCAGACAGATACATACTGACAGGAAGAATGAATGAACTACAAGAACGCCTAACAGCGCCTTGGTAGTTCATTGAAACTACAAGCCGATAGCGGCAAAGACTGTTGGAGCTTGTAGTTTCCCATTCACAGGGGACTGTGAATGAATGACGTGGTCAGACATGTTATTTTCAAACAGTGACAGCGGGCGCCCGGAGAAGATGCCCGCTTGCTGTCACTGCGTAGGACGGGAAGAGGCAGCAGCTGCTGGAACATGTTACCCCCAAGGGCTTTCACACTGGAGCGGTGCACTGGCAGAACAGTAAAAAAAATCCTGCTAGCAGCATCTTTGGAGCGGTGAAGGAGCGCTCTTTCACCGCTCCTGCCCATTGAAATGAATGGGGTACACGGCTATACCGCCGGCTTTGCGGTGGTTTTAACCCTTTCTCCGCCGCTAGCAGGGGGGTAAAACCGCCCCTCTAATGGCCGAATACCGCCGCTAAAGCGGCGGTAAAAATAGCCCTGTTTTACTGCCGGCGCCCGCACCGCCCCAGTGTGAAAGGGCTCTTAATGATAGACTACATCCTATACAGTATCTTTTTATTTTTTTCCACAGTTACATTTTAATTGTTATTTAGTATCAAAATTTAATACATGTACTGTATTTGAATTAACTTCTTGCATTACTAAATTCAGTACAAGCAAATAGTCTGTTTAATGTTATAATATATTAGAGTCAGAGCCCATTCACACAGGGGCAACTTTGGATCCGACTTCAAGTCGCCCCAAGTCGCCCCTAGTCGCCTCAAGTCGCTCTACACGAAAAAATCAATGTAAGTGAATGGATCTGTCTTAATGCACACTACTGCAGTCGCTCCGACTTCAGAAAAGGTTCCTGTACTACTTTAATCCGACTTGAAGGCAACTTGTACCCATTGATTTCAATGGAAGTTGCCTCCAAGTCTGATCACTGTTCATACTGAGGCAACTTTACAGGAAGCAGAAAAGAAACAGAAAGTAATTTCCTCCACTAAACAGCCAGCCCCCTCCTTCTCACACACAGCTGATAAGCTCTGATTGGCCACTTGTAAAGTTCCCTGTCCTGGAGGCGACTTCAAGTTGTGTTGTAAGTTGCCCCAAGTCGTGCTGTGATTCATACTCAAGTCGTGTCCAAGTTGCCTCCCAAAGTCGTGCTGGAAGTCGTGTTGCCCCTGTGTGAATGGGCTCTTAGAGTATTCTTAGGCCCCTTTCACACTGGGGAGGGGGCGAGGGCGGCGGCAAAATGCTACTATTTTTAGCGGCGCTTTACCGGCAATTTCGCAGTGCTAATCGACCGCTAGCGGGGCGCTTTTACCCCCCCCCACTAGCAGCCGAGAAAGGGTTAAAACCACTGCAAAGTGCTGCTGTTGCAGCGCTATGCCGGTGGTATAGCCGCGCTGCCCAATTGATTTCAATGGGCAGGAGTGGTGAAGGGGTGGTGTATACACCACTCCTTTACCGCCCCAAAGATGCTGCTAGCAGGACTTTTTTTACCGTCCTGCCAGCGCACCGCTCCAGTGTGAAAGCACTCAGGCTTTCACAATGGAGAGACAGCAGCAGCTCTTTGAGGGCGCTTTGCTATTTTTAGCGCTGTATCGCCTGCAAAGCCCCCCAGTGTGAAAGGGGTCTTAGGGAGTGGGTTATACTGATATCCTGTAATGGCCAAGATGTTACTTATTTCGTGTATATGATTTGCACTAATTTATCAGAGATCTGCAAAACATAATCAGTGACAGTTATTGTTTTTGTAAATCTTTTGTTAAATTGTACCTGTAGCTAAATCTTTTTTTTTTTTATTTGGATAGAGTTTGGAACTCTAAAATGTCACAATTTAAAAATTTTTTTTCACTTTCTGACCTAGTGACAATATTGACATTATGGGGTTGATTTACTAAAACTGGAGAGTGCAAAATCTGGTGCAGCTGTGCATTTTAGTCAATCAACTTCTAACATTAGCTTGTTCAGTTAAGCTTTGAAAAAAAAAAAAAAAATGGAAGCGAATGATTTCTATGCAGAGCTGCACCAGATTTTGCACACTCCAGTTTTTGTAAATCAACCTGTTATTCTTCCAATTAACCATTGCATCTCCTTGGAGTCCCCTGGATTCTAGATCCAAGCTTAATAAGGTTTGCATTCTGCTGAGTTTGTTCGGATGTCTAAGATCGCTTATCTTTTACCAAATAAAGTGTTGTGAAGGACTGTTTTTCGACTCCAGCACTCTCTTCAAATGTGCGCGTATGAGGTGTGCTGGAACCTTAGTTGTTGAGTCTGACATCCCTGGTGTGTACACTGGCGTGAATGTTGAGACACTCTTGTGATATTTTAAAGCTGTACATGGGACCTTAAATCAGCCCGAATTGAGAATAATTGTCTGCAAGAACCTGTTTAGATCAATATCAGTGCTTTATGGAGACCCTTGGATTGTAGACCCAGGTTATACATGGAGCTTCAACTTCTGCTCAGGTCAATATTAAAGGAGAAGTCCAGCCAAAGCTCATTTGGCTGGACTTCTCCAGTGGATCACAGGAGTGCAATTTGTTTTGCATTCCTGTGACCCGTTTTCAGCAGAGAGCGGACTGAAGTCTGCTTTCTGCTGATGTCACAGATATCAGTCCAGGCCCTGGGTATCAGTCCAGGAAGTCAGGATCCCCCAGGTGCTTGGACTGACACCCGTCTCAGTCTCTCAGCGAGCCGCTGAGAGCCTGAGATGGCAACTCCGTCCCCTCCATAGCTCAGTGCTCCAATGAGTGCAAAGGGAGATGAGCAGAGAGCTGTGACTGACTGTCTACAGCTCTCTGCTCATATAGCTTTTAAGCCCTTTTATTGTGTTAAGCCCTAACAGCTAATTGAGAGAGGGTGGGAAATTCTCACTACCAGGGTTAAGTTGAAGGCCCTATATACAGCCTAGGCCTATTATCCAAAAACTACACAGGGGCACAGGAATCAATTCAAGGCAGCCACCACTTTAGCACTGTTTTTATCTTGAAAATTAGTTTGATCAAATCAAGTTCAGTTTAAGCAGCACTTGTATAAACTGAGTTTCATAGAGTGATCGTGTGCAGCCAAGAATGGCTCATAAAAATTATCCGGGTGCACATAAACCTTGTTGTTATAGACAAAAAGTATAAAACATAGGCAAGTGATAAGTGAACATTTATTTGACATGAGATCTGTGCTTTCATTCCCACCATTATTATTATACCGTTATAACATAGAGGTCTTGTACTATCACACTTGGTTCCTTGCCTAGCCTCACAGTGTGCTGGAAACCTTGAGAGATATGGGAAGTCAATGCATCCTGCAGCATTCACACCAAGTATGTTGGTCCATGCTGTGCGACCGTTGTTGCAAACTCTCCCTGTCATCTCCTGGCTTCTTATGCACACATGCAGAGAAAATCCCATGTATTCCTAAGGAGAGCCCATCTAATGCTGGGACACAATAGATGGCTTCTCAATTTGCAAAAGTGAAGGAGTGGCCCTTGTGGGCCACATAGTAGGAATCTTACAGTACAGTGAACAGGCAAGTATTAGGCTTGGGGGTGGGTTGTAGGGGTAGGGATTGTAACCTAAAGAATAATTAAACAAAAGTTGAATTTAGCCTTTATGCTTTCTACCTACACATGCTATAAGAGGTAATACCTGAATCCTCCCACGGCCGATCTCATGGAGGCTATAAAAGTTTGTATTATTTCCACTGTTGAATTTTTGAAGTGCCACATCAACCGCATGCACAACCCGGGTGTCATTAAGAGGTGCGACATGAGGGCATTTTGGGCACAGCCAAGGTAACTTCTCCGCTGATTCTGGAAGAAAGCATAGCGGTACCATATTGCAGATTAAAATATTGGATTACAATCCATATCTTGTCTTTAAATAATACATATATTATTTCAATAAACAATGAGGCGTAGGTATAGTATACATGATATGAATGAAAATAAACTTTATTTTGTTCATGAGGGAAATATGTAAACTGTCATTGCTGGCATCCTGAAAACTCTATTTCCTTATAAACATGACTGTCTGACAAAAGTGCTCTCTAACCCTAGGTTCACATCAATGCATTTTTTTAGTGCATTTTGCAGTTTGCAGAAACGCACTACAGTCCATTTAACATGGTTTCCTATGGTACACGTTCACATCTATGCGTTTTGCAGCTGGTGCGTTTTTGGAAAGGGTCGCGGACTTATTTTCCTGTTTTTTGCGTGTAATAGACTTCAATGGAATTGCATCAGAAACGCAAGTATTTTGTTTGTGATGCGATTTTTAATTTGTTTTGCGTTTTTTATTTTTCTGCTTTAAACATTGTATATAGCTGGTTGCTAAGGAGCGGGTTGTGAACAACTGATGAGTCATCAGCTGTCAGCGGGGTTCCCTACTGGCAGCTGAATGTAAAAAACAAAAGTTGCCGGCCAAAAAAAAATCGTTAAAAAAAACGGTGTGGGGTCCCCCTCAGGTCCATACAAGGCAATTCAGGTCTGGTATGGATTTAGAGGGGGCACCCCCACGCCAAATATTTTTTTTAAAAAATGGCGTGGGGTCCCACCCAAAATCAATACCAGACCCTTATCCAGGCATGCAGCCCACCGGCAGGTCAGGAAAGGAAGGGGACGAGCGAGCGCCCCCCCCCTCCTGAACCATACCAGGGAGCTTTGGGGCCAGGAGGTCGGCCCCCCCCACCCCAAAGGACCTTGTCCCCATGTTGATGGGGACAAGGGCCTCTTCCTGACAACCCTGGGAGGTGGTTGTGGGGGTCCACAAGCAGGGGGCTTATCGGAATCTGGAAGCCCCCTTTAACAAGGGGACCCCCAGATGCCAGATGCCGGCTCCCCCCTATGTGAATGAGTATGGGGTACATTGTACCCCTACCCATTCACCAAAAAAAAAAAGAAGTGTAGTGTTACAAAACACAAGAGACGGTTTTTGACAAGTCCTTTATTAAAAATCGTGTCTTCTTCCTCCGGTGTTTCTTCTTCCTCTTCTCCCTCTGGTGGTTTCTTCTCCCTCTGGTGTTTCTTCTCCCTTCAGTGTTTCTTTTTCCTCTGGTAGTTTCTTTTCCCTCTTCACTCCGGTGATGTCGTCTTCTTCGTCCGCCGCTGCCCGCTAGAAATAAAAACCGCGGTCTTCCTCCGCCGCTGTCTACCTTCGTTGTGTTGGCTCCCGCTGTCTGCCATTCCTTATATAGCCATGGGGCGTGGCCATCCAGTGACATCACCCGGAGATCCTGCCCCCTTGTAATGTCACATGACGACACAAGGGGCGGGATCTCCAGGTGACGTCATAATTTTTTTTGCCGGCAACTTTTTTTTTCATATTCAGTTGTCAGTGGGGAACCCTGCTGATAGCTGATGACTCAACAGTTGTTAAGGATGCGGCGGCTGGATTCCCAGCCTGCTCCTTAGCAACCAGCTATATACAATGTGTTTACAGTGTGTATTTAAAGATAGAGAAAAGTAAAACACAAAATGTATGAAAACTGCATGCCAAAACACATAAAAAACCGAGAATTTAAAAACGCAAAACACACTGCAAAAAGTTGTGAACCTAGACTTAATCTTTGACCTAGAAGTATGCTGATCACATAGTAATGCTAGAGAATCATTATGAAAACCAAGCAGCTAGAATTTTCTGCAGCTCAGAAGCAACTCAAAAGCAAGCTGATTGCATTTGCCCCTCTACACAAGACCTTAGATCCATAACTGAATTACCTCAAGCTGGGCTTCAATATTGGACTAATGTTAAAAAAAAAATAGCAAACTGAGTGAGGCAATGCCTTTAATTTCTTTTTAGCATAATATATCACAACAACAAAATATTATTATTAATATTATTCCAAATAATAATTTGAATAGTAAAAATTTACTTAGTTCAGACTTGCATTTTGCTTGTAGGACCTCATAAGTGTTATTATGCTTCCTCATTTTGTAATCACAATCTGCTTCTACTGCCTGGGGGTAAAAAAGATAATTGAAGAATAGTTGTCATAAAGCTACTTTAGCAATACAAAGCACATCTCAATGAAATTAAAATTATTGTTTACAAGCAAGTACAGTAGTTTTTAATGTAAATGTTCTACTCTTACTTGCTTCCTTTGCCAAATGTCCTTACTGTATACAATAAACAAATTTGTTTAACCACTTCAATACCGGACACTTTCACTCCCATCCTGTCCAGGCTAATTTGCACATTTTAGCTCTGTCACACCTTGAATGACAATTACTCAGTCGTGCAACACTGTACCCAAATGACATTTTTATATAATTTTTTGAGACGGAGAGAGCTGTCTTCTGGTGATTTATTCACCACTGGATTTTTTTTATTTTTTGCGATATAAATGAAAAAATAACATATATTTTTAAAAAATATATATTTTTTTAACTTTTTGCTATACATTGGTGCAAAGAAATAATCTTCCTTTAAAACTATTTCAACATTATTTGTAATTATATTGTCATATTTACACATACTTTTTATCTGAATATCTCTAACCTAGTTAATTCACCACTAGTCAATATACAATCCACAATTCCGTTTAAGATCTGCCAGTTTATAATTATTATCACAATGACTACTCCTAATTCCATCTGTCCATAAAGACCTATGTGATCCTCTGGTGGTATCCCCATTGTCCAACTCCTAGCTAGTCCAACATATGGGTGGTGGGGCTGGGCTTTCTGGTCTCAGTTCCGGGGTTGCGATGCACCCAGTTCTCCTCCCTCCACCCATCTCTGTGACGCGTTAGGGGCGGGACATGACCACATGTTCCACGTGGCACCAATCAACGCCGTGGTGCGGGAACATGTGTCTTTGCCATCTCACGCTGTAGGGGTAGGCGGGCAGGTGCTCACTGGGATCTGTGTATCACAGTTGGGAGGTCCCCTCGCTTCCCCTATGCTGCCTTGACGTCAACACATGACGTTGGCGTGAACACGCCCTGGACCCAGGGTATTTTAGCAGTGGCCAGCTGGCAGTTGATTCCACACAATTCAACCATGATGAAGTGACCAACTTGTGTTACATATATAATATACAGGTAACTACACTTTTACACATATATATTTTTACACTTATTGGTTTTTCTTTTCGCCTGCACACCCTTATCAGGGTGCACAAATTTTGTCCATTAATTTTATCCAATTTTATTTGATTTGCACACCTACACTTTAAGGTTAGTGCTTATACACTTGGCCCCATTAGGATGTTTTATATCACTACACACTCACCTTTTTGGTGGAAATGCATAGATGTAATACCCATCAGTTACACTAGTATCACTCATCACACATTTTACACATCCCTTTCCCAATTTTATTCAATTATTTATGTTTTCTTTTAGAACTGGGTGCATGTCCAAGCGTGCCTACCCATCACAATGTGGTAATGTGTTAAAGTGCTCTGGCTTGTTTCCTGGCTGTTGCTCTCCCTTGGTCTTTATTTAGTTGTTTTGGGGGGTGTTCTCTGCCTCAACCCTGGGTGAGACTACTTAATCCATGCCACCGTCAAATCCCATTTACGAGCTGTGATTAGCTTGTGGGTTGTTTTGTAAGTATTATTGAAACCAGCTGTTTCTATTCACTTCCCCCTACATAGAGGGTCTCATATACTAACAGATGTTTTATTACTCCAATTTTTTCAGTATGTTCGTGCATCTGACTCCTGATGATTGGTTACAAGCCCTGAAACGTGTTGAGTTTCCAACGAAAGGATGCCCAAATTATGTATTCTCATTCATTGACCCCTGTGCTAACTGTTTTCATCATGTTCATTGTTTGATTTATTTTGCATTGAATGTATCAACTATGTCCATTTATTAATTATATTAAATACTTTTATATGAATATTATTATGTAAATCCTTTATGATTACAATATTTAGTATATATTATTAATTATTGATGTATTTTTAATATCATGGACCACCCTTAGGGGATTGTGACATTGCATTAAATTAAATTCAGTCTATTTTTACACTAAACAATTAGATATGTACCCTATGACATGCCTCATCTAAAGTCCCAATTCCAATTCCTATCCATTTCTTTCAAACAATTAGGGATGGAGGCATGTCATGGTTATCCACTTGCCGACTGCCTAACGCAGATATACTGCGTCAGAATGGCACGGACAGGCAAAATCACGTACCTGGCAGTCGGCATCGTTAGGGGAGCGATCCGTGGTGAGGGGGAGGACACTCATTCGTGGCCACCCCCTCGCGATCACTCCCAACGAATGACAATCTTCCTCTGCTGCTGTAATGTAAACAGCGGCAGAGGAAGTGATGTCATCTCTCCTCGTGTCGGTCTTTTCGTTCCGGCGCCGAGGAGAGAAGGCATCCAAGTAAGTCTGCACAACCCTACACGTACAGTAGAACACTCTAGGCACACTTTTCACCCCCCCCCCCCCCGATCACCCCCCTGTACCCCCTGTCACAGTGACATCAGGTTTTTTTTTTCTGATTATTGCACTGGTGTCATTTTGTGACAGTTATAAGTGGTAGGGCAGTTAGTGTTAGGCCAATTTAGGTCTAGGGTACCCCCCCCAATAAAGTTTTAACCCCTTGATTTCCCACCCTGTTGCCAGTGTCACTAAGTGGTCGTTTTTCTGATCGCTGTATTAGTGCCACAGGTGACGCTAGTTAGGGAGGTAAGTATTTAGGTTCGCCGTCAGCGTTTTATAGCATCAGGGACCCCCATATACTACCTAGTAAAGGTTTTAACCCCCTGATTGCCCCCTAGTTAACCCTTTCACCAGTGATCACGGTATAACTGTTACGGGTGACGCTGGTTAGTTAGTTTGTTTTTTATAGTTTCAGGGCACCCGCCATTTATTACCTAACAAAGGTTTAACCCCCTGATCGCCTGGCGGTGATATAAGTTAAGTTTTAGGGTCAGATTGGGTCTGCGTCGCCCCAGGCAGCGTCAGGTTAGTGCCAGTACCACTAACACCAGCATACACTCCCTTAGTGGTATAGTATCTGAACGGATCAATATCTGATCCGATCAGATCTATACTAGCGTCCCCAGCAGTTTAGGGTTCCCAAAAATGCAGTGTTAGCGGGATCAGCCCAGATACGTGCTAGCACCTGCGTTTAGCCCCTCCGCCCAGCCCAGCCCACCCCACCCAAGTGTAGTATCGATCGATCACTTTCACTTCCAAAACACTAAACACACATAACTGCAGCGTTTGTAGAGTCCGGGCTGATCCCTGCGATCACTAACAGTTTTTTTGGTAGCGTTTTGATACAGTCGCTAACAGTCAGGAGCTTTTTTACCTGTGAGTCTCACTAGTGTACCACTAAATTTAAAGCCCACAATGGCAAATCGAAGGTACACTTTTGAAGAGGCCTACAGGTTTCTGAGCATGACAGATAGTGAAGAGGAAGTCACTCATCTGTCAGATTCAGGCTCAGAATACGATCCTGTAGAGGACAGCGGCTCCATGACAGATAGCTCTGACTACAGAGTTGTGGTCCCTGCCAAGGTCAGGCGTACCAGACCCCAATCTTCTTCTTCTGTCGTTGATGTGCAAGAACCGCAGGTCCCTCGTATGGAGCAGAGCAGTACTAGCGGCGCTATTCCTTATGGTGAACTGGCAAGCACCAGCGGCCTAGTACACCCTGGTCGTAGTCAATGCAGCACTGCAGTATCACGTGGTGACGTGGCGAGTCCCATAAGTGCAGTTCAAGCTGGTGAGGTGGCTGCCACCAAGAAGACGAACACAGGCCCGTCGTGCCCATAGTGCCCTTCCTGCTGCATTCGTTAATCCTAATTGGGAACCCACCACTTCTGCAGCACCCGTACTTCCCCCATTCACTGGCCAACCCAGCATTCAGGTGGAAACAGTTGATTTTACGTCACTTGATTTTTATTTGCTGTTTTTCACCGAAGATCTTTATAGATCTATTGTGGACCAAAGCAATTTGTACGCTGGTCAACACATCGCCACTATTCCCCAGTCCTTCCTTGCCAGAGATTGGACACCAATTACGGTCTCCGAATTTAAGATCTTTCTGGGCCTTTCCCTCAACATGGGCATAACTAAAAAGAGTGAGTTGCGGTCATATTGGTCCACTGACCCAATTCACCATATGCCCTTGTTCTCTGCCTCCATGTCCAGGGCACGATACGAGCAGATCTTGTGGTTCATGCACTTCAATGACAATGAACTCTGTCGTCCTCGTGGAGACCCTGGATACGATCGGCTCTACAAAATTCGGCCCCTTGTAAACCACTTCAACCAACGTTTTGCAGACTTGTTTACTCCCCATCAAGTTGTCTGCATTGATGAGTCCCTGATTACGTTTTCTGGCCGCTTGTTATTCAAACAGTACCTTCCCAGCAAGCGTGCCAGATACAAGGTCAAGATGTATAAGCTCTGTGACAGGGCCACAGGCTATACATGTAGTTTTATGGTTTACGAGGGAAAAGCCGACAAACTGCCCTGACTACATAGGAAGCGCTGGCAAGATTGTGTGGGACTTGGTGTCACCCTTATTCAGAAAGGGGTACCACTTATATGTGGACAATTATTATGCCACTTTTTAGTCACTTGTTTGATCAGCAGATTGGAGAATGTGGCACCGTGCGACCTAATCGCCAGGGCTTTCCCCAGCGGCTTGTAGATTCCCGTCTTAGGCTGGGGGAGAGAGCCTGCTTCAAGTGTAATAACTTGCTCGCTATGAAGTGGAGGGATAATAAGAATGTTTTCGTTCTTACCTCCCTTCATGCAGACACGACGGTCCAAATTACTAAGGCGACTGGTGATGTGGAGAAACCCCTCTGTGTCCACGAATATAACCAAAATATGGGAGGGGTGGACCTCAACGACCAGCTGTTGGCGCCGTACCTAATTGCCCGTAAGTCCAGACGCTGGTACAAGAAAGTGTCTGTTTATTTATTTCAATTGGCTTTGCTGAACGCTCATGTGCTATACAGAGCTTCAGGATGGACTGGATCCTTCCTTAAATTCCAGGAAGAGATCGTCAGAGCCCTTCTGTTTCCAGACGGTGCTCCACCTCACCTTCCCCAACCAAATGCAGTAAGCCGGCTGAATGAGAGGCATTTTCTTGCGTGACACCCGCTATTATTGTCCCTCCTGTCCTGACAATCCTGGTCTTTGCATTGGTGAATATTTTGAACGTTACCATACACTAGCTGAGTATTAGCGTAGGGTACAGCACTGCACAGACTAGGCACACTTCCTCAAGGTCTCAAGATGCCATTGCATTTTGAGAGACCCGAACCTGGAACCGGTTACAGTTACAAAAGTTACAGTTACAAAAAAAAGTGTAAAAAGAAAAAAAAAAAGAAAAAAAAAAAACACAAAAAAATATATAAAATGAAAAAAAACAAAAATAGTTGTTGTTTTATTGTTCTCTCTCTATTCTCTCTCTATTGTTCTGCTCTTTTTTACTGTATTCTATTCTGCAATGTTTTATTATTATGTTTTATCATGTTTGCTTTATAGGTATGCAATTTTTTTATACTTTACTGTGTTTTATTGTTAACCATTTTTTTGTTTTCGCCATTCAGCTGCAGCGCGGATTTATTTATCTTGACAGCAACAGCGTTTGCTCCCACGATACATAAAGCCGTGACTCCAGCGCTGTAGGAGGTGATTTCACCACCACAGTTAAAAAAAAGAGCATATATGCCGAAGCATGGGGGCAGCAGGGGGGCAGCAGGGGCGGAGGAGCGATTTGCTCCTACCTTTTGTGGGTGGATGCCTCCATGCTTCGGCATATATAAACGGTGCATGTATGCCCATCGTTAGAAGTGGGTGGATGAAGGGAGGTATTCTAATGGTGGGCATACCCACCAATCAATCTCTTTTTTTTGTTCAGCCCACAGGCTGCATGAAAAAAAAGTTTACAATATATGCCCAACAAAAACCAGCAACGTACTGGTATGTTGCTGGACTTTGAGTGGTTATACCAGAATGATGCCTGCAGGTTTAGGTATCATCTTGGTATCATTCTTTTTCAGTCAGCGGTAAACTTTCATGTAAAAGCAATCCTAGCAGCTAATTAGCCTCTAGACTGCTTTTACAAGCAGTGGGAGGGAATGCCCCCCCCCCACCATCTTCCATGTTTTTCTCTGGCTCTCCTGTCCCAACAGGGAACCTGGGAATGCAGCCAGTGATTCGGCCAGCTGACCATAGAGCTGAGAGATAGAGACCAGAATGGCTCCAAACATCTCTATGGCCTAAGAAACCGGAAGCTACAAGCATTTCATGACTTAGATTTCACCAGATGTAAACAGCGCCATTGGGAAATTGGGAAAGCATTTTATCACACCGATCTTGGTGTGGTCAGATGCTTTGAGGGCAGAGGAGAGATCAATTTTTTCAAAAAAGAGTACCTGTCACTATCTATTGCTATTAAGGGGATTTTTACATTCCCTGAGATAACAATAAAAATGATTTAAAAAAAAGGAAAGGAACTGTTTAAAAATAAGATAAAAAAAGCAAAAAAATAATAAAGAAAAAAAAAAAAAGCACCCCTGTCCCCCCCACTCTCACGCAAAGGCGAATACAAGTGTCGGTCTGGCGTCAAATGTAAACAGCAACTGCACCATGCATGTGAGGTATTACCGTGAAGGTCAGATCGAGGGCAGTAATTATAGCAGTAGACCTCCTCTGTAAATCTAAAGTGGTAACCTGTGAAGGCTTTTAAAGGCTTTTAAAAATGTAATAAGTTTGTTGCCACTGCACGTTTTTGCGCAATTTTAAAGCATGTCGTGTTTGGTATCCATGTACTCGGCCTAAGATCATCTTTTTTATTTCATCAAACATTTGGGCAATATAGTGTGTTTTAGTGCATTAAAATTTAAAAAAGACCGGATGTCACATCCCTGGACATCTCGGAACCTATTTCATTTTGGGAACCTAGTGGACCCCAGGACACGTAAACTGTTAACATTTTCTGACCTACAGACCAAATTTGAACTACCAAGACAGGCATTCTACGGGTACTTGCAAATCCGTCACTACGCACTCACTATAGCTCCTAACCTGCAATTTTCTCCCCCGTCCCCATTTGAAACTATAATCCTAGCAGGTAATGCACAGAAGGGCCTCATATCGGGTATATATAAGATTCTAAATGCTATTTCCCTAGAAGAGCAGGCAAACATTCCTATATGATGAAATGGGAGAAGGTCCTCAATGAAGAAATCCCTATAATAGAATGGCAGGTGATATGGTCCCAGGTAGCAAAGAGTTCAATGTGCACACTATATAAAGAAAATTCCTATAAAATCCTCCTATTTTGGTACATGACCCCGGACGTGCTCCACGCTATTTTCCTCGCTAGTTCAGATAGGTGCTGGCGATGCCAGGGAGCGAGAGGCACCTTCCTACACATTTATTGGAGTTGGTGGAAATCACATCTGTGGAGGCAGCAGTCCTTTATGCGATTTCTTCCATTTTTTCATTTTTTCCACTCCTTATTTAATCTTCTGCTCCGTTGCGCGGATACACCACCCATATTTCATTTATTGGAGTTGCTCATTACTCGCACTATACTGGACCATGGTCCAGCAGCTACTAACCCACCTCCTGGAGACACAAGTCCAGGCGACCCCAAAATTCTTTCTGTTAGGCTTATCACCACTAAAACTTCCTACTCCATATAAGAAATTAGTGTGTCATGTACTCACAGCAGCACGCTGTCTTATAGCCCTACACTGGAAATGCTGCACTCCACCTTCTCTTGAAGATCTTTTCTGTAGAATTAAAGATGTTGAACTGATGGAGAAAATGATGGCTAGAATGCAGGACAGGTTGGAGGCACATAATAGGGTTTGGGAGCTTTGGCATCTCCGGGAGGACCCACCATGATCAGGTAATAATCTCACCCAGATGACTTCTTTACCCTCTTTACCCCTTTCTCTTCTTATTACCCCCCCTCTATATCTTTATTTTACATACTCTTGTGACTCTTATAGTCATGGACAATAAGTTACCATTTTAACAATTGAATCAGCGATGCATTTCTGCCAAAAGAATTGCTAAAAGTTAGATGTCACAAAACTTTTGGTACTTAGCATTATCTCAGTATTTTTGAGTAAATGTTTGACAACAGAAATGTATATGACAATTTATACTTGTGATTCTTTTTACGCTTCTTTATACTGTATCGCAAACACGAATAATAATAATAAAATGTTATTTGAAAAAAAAAAATTTAAAAAGTGTGTTTTTTCCCAAAAAAATGCGTTTGAAAAATAGCTGCGCAAATACTGTGTGAAAAAAAATGAAACTCCCACCATTTTAATCTGTAGGGCATTTGCTTAAAAAAATATATAATGTTTGGTGGTTCAAAGTAATTTTCTTGCAAAAAAAAAAAAAAAATAGTTTTCATGTAAACAAAAAGTGTCAGAAAGGGCTTTGTCTTCAAGTGATTAGAAGAGTGGGTGATGTGTGACATAAGCTTCTAAATGTTGTGAATAAATGGCAGGACAGTTCAAACCCCCCCCCCCCCCCCTAAATGACCGCATTTTGGAAAGTAGTCAAGTCCATGGAATATTTTATATTGTGACACAAGTTGCGGGAAAAAGACAATTTTTTTTGTTGCACAAAGTTGTCACTAAATGACATGTTGCTCAAACATGCCATGGGAATTTGTGAAATTACACCCCAAAATACATTCTGTTGCTTCTCCTGAGTACGGGGATACCACATGTGTGAGACTTTTTGGGAGCCTAGCCACGTACGGGACCCCAAAAACCAAGCACCGCCTTCAGGCTTTCTAAGGGTGTAAATTTTTGATTCCACTCTTCACTGCCTATCACAGTTTTGGCGGCCATGGAATGCCCAGGTGGCACAACCCCCCCCCCCCCAAATGACCCCATTTTGGAAAGTAGACACCCCAAGCTATTGAGTATTTTTCAGACCTCACTTTTTGTCACAAAATTTAGAAAATTAAAAAAAGAAAAAAAAAATACATTTTTCTTTTCTTTCTTCATTTTCAAAAACAAATGAGAGCTGCAAAATACTCACCATGCCTCTCAGCAAATGCTTGGGGTGTCTACTTTCCAAAATGGGGTCATTTGGGGGGGGGTTTGTGCCATCTGGGCATTTTATGGCCTTCAAAACTGTGATAGGTAGTGAGGAGTGAAATCAAAAATTTACGCCCTTAGAAATCCTGAAGGCAGTGCTTGGTTTTCAGGGCCCCGTAAGCGGCTAGGCTCCCAAAAAGTCCCACACATGTGGTATCCTCATACTCAGGAGAAGTAGCTAAATGTATTTTGGGCTGCAATTTCACATATAACCATGGCATGTGTGAGCAATATATGATTTAGTGACAACTTTTTGTATTTTTTTTTATCATTATTCAATCACTTGGGACAAAAAAAATGTAATATTTAATGGGCTCAACATGCCTCTCAGCAATTTCCTTGGGATGTCTACTTTCCAAAATGGGGTCATTGGGGGGGGGGGGGGTTGTACTGCCCTGCCATTTTAGCACCTCAAGAAATGACATAGGCAGTCATAAACTAAAAGTTGTGTAAATTCCAGAAAATGTACCCTAGTTTGTAGACGCTATAACTTTTCCGCAAACCAATAAATATACGCTTATTGACATTTTTTTTACCAAAGACATGTGGCCGAATACATTTTGGCCTAAATGTATGACTAAAATTGAGTTTATGGGATTTTTTTTATAACAAAAAGTAGAAAATATCATTTTTTTTCAAAATTTTCAGTCTTTTTCCGTTTATAGCGCAAAAAATAAAAACCGCAGAGGTGATCAAATACCATCAAAAGAAAGCTCTATTTGTGGGAAAAAAAGGACGCAAATTTTGTTTGGGTACAGCATCGCATGACCGCGCAATTAGCAGTTAAAGCGATGCAGTGCCAAATTGTAAAAAGTGCTCTGGTCAGGAAGGGGGTAAATCCTTCCGGGGCTGAAGTGGTTATACAAAGGCTTGGACAGGTCACACTCATCCTTAATCTTCCTTTAAATTTAGGCCAAACTTTCTTTGGTGAAAATAACCCAAATCAGTGTATATTATTTACTAAAATAAAGTGAAAGTTATAGAGTCTACACGCTATGGTATATGTATTTAAAAATTGATCAATCCTGATGTACTGAATGCCTATCTCATTTCTTGAGGCCCTAAATGCCAGGACAGTATAAATACCCCCCAAATAGTGAGATTTTTTAAGTTGTAATTTTTTGTCAAACTTTTTTTTTTTTACATGCTGTCACCAGAACAGTACAGCATCGCCATGTGACTGGTGTGGCAATGATCAAGGACACTGACTTGTGACAGTACATTAAAATAAATTTATATATATGTGTATATATATATATATATATATATATATATATATATATATATATTACACAAACAGTATCTCACAAAAGTGAGTACACCCCTCACATTTTTGTAAATATTTTATTATATCGTTTCATGTGACAACACTGAAGAAATGACACTTTGCTACAATGTAAAGTAGGGAGTGTACAGCTTGTGTAAATTTACTGTACCCTCAAAATAACTCAACACACAGCCATTAATGTCTAAACTGCTGGCAACAAAAGTAAGTACACCCCTAAGTGAAAATGTCCAAATTGGGCCCAATTAGCCATTTTCCCTCCCCGGGTATCATGTGACTCGTTAGTGTTACAAGGTCTCAGGTGTGAATGGGGAGCAGGTGTGTTAATTTTGGTGTTATTGCTCTCACTCTCTCATACTGGTCACTGGAAGTTCAACATGGCACCTCATGGCAGATACAAAAGAGTATCTGAAAAAAAGAATTGTTGCCCTACATAAGAAGTTTGCCAAGACCCTGAAACTGAGCTGCAGCATGGTGGCCAAGACCATACAGCGGTTTAACAGGACAAGTTTCACTCAGAACATGCCTCGCAATGGTCGACCAAAGAAGTTGAGTGCACATGCTCAGTGTCATATCCAGAGGTTGTCTGTGGGAAATAGACGTATGAGTGCTGCCAGCATTGCTGCAGAGGTTGAAGGGGTGGGAGGTCAGCCTGTCAGTGCTCAGACTATACGCCGCACACTGCATCAAATTAGTCTGCATGGCTGTCATCCCAGAAGGAAGCCTTTTCTAAATTGGATGCACAAGAAAGCCAGCAAACAGTTTGCTGAAGACAAGCATGCTAAGTACATGCATTACTGGAACAATGTCATGTGGTCTGATGAGACCAAGATAAACTTATTTGGTTCAGATGGTGTCAATCGTGTGTGGCGGCAACCAGGTGAGGAGTACAAAGACAAGTCTGTCTTGCCTACAGTCAAGCAATGCAGTGGGAGTGTCATGGTCTAAAGCTGCATAAGTGCTGCCGGCACTGGGGAGCTACAGTTCATTGAGGGAACCATGAATGCCAACTGTATTGTATGTATGTACTGTGACATATTGAAGCAGAGAATGATCCCCTCCCTTCAGTGATGGGGCTACAGGGCAGTATTCCAACATAACGACCCCAGATACACCTCCAAGACGACCACTGCCTTGCTAAAGAAGCTGAGGGTAAAGGTGGTGGACTGGCCAAGCATGTCTCCAGACCTCCTATTGAGCATCTGTGGGGCATCCTCAAACAGAATGTGGAGTGGTGTAAGGTCTCTAACATCCACCAGCCCAGTGATGTCATCATGGAGGAGTGGAAGAGGACTCCAGTGGCAACCTGTGAAGCTCTGGTGAACTCCATGCCCAAGAGGGTTAAGGCAGTGCTGGAAAATAACTGTGGCCACACAAAATATTGACACTTTGGGCCCAATTTGGATATTTTTACTTTTAGGGGTGTACTCACTTTTGTTGCCAGCAGTTTAGACATTAATGGCTATGTGTGAGTTATTTTGGGGGGGGGGGGGCAAATTTACACTGTTATACAAGCTGTACACTTACTACTTTACATTGTAGCAAAGTGTAATTTCTTCAGTGTTGTCACATGGAAAGATATAATAAAATATTTACAAAAATGTGAGGGGTGTACTCACTTTTGTGAGATACTGTGTATATATATATATATATATATATATATATATAATTAGTATTAGTATACATGGTATTTTGCCCCATCCATTTTTCTTCTATCCTCTGTCCTGACCAGTGCTCCAGTCCCTGTTGCAGAGAAACCCCCCTATAACAGGATTTTACCACCTTCATGCTTTACTGTAGAAATGGTGTTATTTGGATGTTGAGCTATATTTGATTTCCGCTCGGCATATTGTTTGGTGTTGAGGTCAAATAATTAAATTTTAGTTTCATCTGACCACCTTAAACCCACCTTGAAGATTCTGAGACCGCATGGAAAAAGGTGTTATGGTCAGGTGAGACTAAAATTGAATTGAATTGAACTATTTGGCCTCAACACCAAATTATATGTCTGGCGGAAATCTAATACAGCTCACCATCCAAATAACACCATTCCTGCAGTAAAGCATGGGGGTGGTAATATACTGTTATGGGGGTGTTTCAATGCACCAGGAACTGGAGCATGTGTCAGGATAGAAAGGAAAAATGGATGGGGCAAAATACCATCAATTTCTTGAGAAAAATCTGCTGCCTTCTGCCAGAAAATTGTAAAGAAGGTTTACCTTCCAACATGACAATGACTCAAAGCACACAGCAAGAATGACCGCACAGTGGTTGAAGGAGAAAAAGGTGAATGTCCTTGCATGGTGTAGTCAGAGCCCAGACTTAAACCCCATTGAAAAATCTGTGGAATGACTTCAAGACTGCAGTCCACAAACGGTCACAATCAAATTTAACTGAACTTGAGCAGTTCTGCAAAGAAGAGTGGGCAAATATTGCAATTGTAATTAGAGTAAGCATTTTCAACATAGGAGAGGAGACTGTATAACTGTGCAAGACTTAACGCTGGTAACGCTGGAGTTCAGCTTTTAGGTCAGCAGCTTACAGTAATCGACGAATAAGTTGGAGTTGATGAATATAAAATAACCACAATAACACAGAGCTCTGCTTTTGGTGTTCTGATGGTATTACAGATTGATGAAAACCTACCTGTTCAAGCTTTGCTCTCACAGGACATTGGTCTATTGGTGTTGAACTCACATGTGGGCATACGGTCTCCAACAAATCTAATTCGAAAAGATAAATTTCATCTCCCCCATGCTTAAAAAGAGTAAAGAAAATAAAACACACATTTGAAATTGTTGTAATAAAAGAAAAAGCAAAAAGTAAACCAATATGTATGTGGCTATGATCAGTTATCTAAGGTCCCTTTCACACTTGTGCGACTTGTCCTGTGACTTTGGACTGTAAAGTCTCATGACAAGTTGTACCCCATGATTTCTAATGAGTACCATTCATATCTGTTTAACTTCAAGTCGCAGCGACTTCAAAGTAGTCCCTGCACTACTTTGGTCTGGCTTTGATATGACTTGAGGTCTATAGACCTTAGGATTACACAGGCATTGCTTCAAGTCGTGGCAAAATCACGCCTAAAGTGGCTGCAAAGTCACGCAACTTTCAGGTCGCACAAATCTGAAAGGGGCCTAATTGTGTTTTTCTAATAGCACTTGAAGTGTATTTAATACAATGATATTCCCACGCTACCAAATGTGTGCGTTTTTTAACAATATGCTGCAACACTGAAGGATATATCAGAACCCAGAAAATATATAAAGTGAAGGTAGTGCTGCGCCTAAATACTGTGCGTAATAAAGTGCATGGTGCGCAATGAAAAATATGGTTGAAAGAGGCAATGTTCAAAGGTCAATATATATCCAATCCTAGGCAGTATAAAAACGTGTCGCATGCCTGCGATTTCTTCGGATAAAACAATAAAAGTGTATCAATAAGACAATAAAAGTATATCAAACACTCAAATGATTCTTCATAGAACAGTGATAGGAAATATATTCATATGGTGTGCAAATGCAGTGAAAGTGACGTGGGCGAGCTCGCGACCTCGTCAAGGAACATGAGGCACTGGAAGTGAGGTGGGCGAGCTTGCAGCTCGTTTGTCATATGCCTGTTTGATACTTCCTTTTATGAGTACCTTGATTTTACTTTTTTACCTATAAGAACATTTGCAGCATATATGTAGCGCTGGTAGATTTTTTCAATATACCGCTTCTAGGTAAATTTAGTGGATCATCTGTTCTGTATATAGTTCAGATAGTTAGATTAGCCTCTGTTCTAGTTTGGCTGTGTTGCGTGCAGTTCCACATTCTGCCTGTGGGTGTCGTTGTCACCATGGGTCGGTGTTGGAAAGCAACAAGCTGAAGTATATGAGTGCTCTTCTGTCCCGTAGACAACTCGGCGGAGGTGGTCCTCTGGGTTGCATTCTGGGAGAGGGTATTTATGGAACAGATGCCATGTTTCAAAAAGCTTTACCTTGTGGCCCTCCTGGCCCAGAGGCATGTGTTAGTGAGTTCTAGCTCGTGGCCCTCCGGCCTGGAGGGTTGTATTGCGGCAGCCGAGCGGGTAGACCCAGAAGCCTGTCTGGGGCCTGCTCTTGCTGGGATGGTCCTGTGCTGTCTGTCCTGCGGGAGGAAGCCGGACAGTCGGGAAGATCCAGGGGAGGACCCATCTTGGAAGGGACCATGCAAGGCTGGTCTTAAGAAGGGCCTGGTGACTCGATTGGAGGACGCATCCTAAACTACTCTACTGCACAAGTACTGCTGGGTCGGCTTAAAGGTTCTGGTACTGTGTTTGCTGTTCATCGAAAACTACTACATCCTGTGGCAGAGGATCGTACAGTTTTGTTTCATCCAAGTCTGTGGCAGAGACTTTTTGTTCGTGCTGCGTTCCGGCTGCTAAGTTGGTGAGAGAGACCTATCCGGGCGGGCAAAGATTTAATCCTGAGCTGAGGATATATTCATCCCAAATATTTCAATTCCTTACTGCTACGCCAAGAAAAGGTATTTGAACTTCCCTGCAACTTTTCTTCTACCTCTTTCCTGCTACTTCTTCCAGTTATCTCCCATTAAAGCATTGGAAAAGTAATCAAGTGACTGCTGCCTACATTGTCTGATAATAAACTCAACGGGACCCTAGACCCGGTACTGGTGAAATTACAGGAAAAAAGGTGACGGTAACAACCCGCTAAAAATCAGCAGCTCCACCGTGAGTTAGTGCTACATATACCTATATGGAGGAAACTTTTTTGTATGCTTTTATATGCCGTTTAGGATTTTACCTATTTCTTCAGGATTTATTGCAATTGTAGTGCAGCTTCTTTTGAGCACTGTTTTTTTCATTGCAATTGCACACCATATGGATATATTTCCTATCACTGTTCTATGAAGAATCATTTGAGAATTTGATATACTTTTATTGTATTGATACGCTTTTATTGTTTTATCCGAAGAAATCGCAGGGCATGCGACACGTTTTTATACTGCCTAGGATTGGATATATATTGACCTTTGAACATTGCCACTTTCAACCATATTTTTCACTGAGCACCATGCACTTTATTACGCACAGTATTTAGGTTCATAGCGCAGCACTACCTTCACTTGAAGTGTATTACCATGCAAATAGGAATAATGGAAACCACCAGCTTAAGATGATTGCCCTTAAAATCAGCTGATTTTGGCTGGATCAGGCAACAT
Organism: Aquarana catesbeiana; assembly: GCF_042186555.1. NCBI lineage: Eukaryota > Metazoa > Chordata > Amphibia > Anura > Ranidae > Aquarana > Aquarana catesbeiana. The sequence continues at coordinate 242,009,727 of NC_133327.1, forward strand.
TTATTCTGTCTTTTAGTCTCCGTTCACACTATTGTGACTTGCAATGCGACTTTGGACACAGAAAGTCATATGACAAGTCGCAGCCCATTGATTTCAAGGGTACCTGTTCCAATTTATGTGACTTTGAAAAGGTTCCTGCACTACTTTAATGTGACTTTCTTGCGACTTGTTGAGAGTGCCAAGAGAGTGTAAAGTCACATGAAGGTTGCATCACAGTAGCACTGCAAAGTCGCACTCGAAATCGCATGTCTTTGGAGTCGCACTAGTGTGAACGGAACCTAATATCCAGCATTATGTTCATAGATTTTTAACCCAATAACTATTGTTTTTCTTTGCGTGATAATTAGTCAGTCTAGCTCATGTTCACTGAATGATTGTTTGATTTACTGACTAGAAACAAGTATGCAACAAATGTAGCTGGATACTGTTTTTCACCTTTTTTCTGGGCCAGTGAGAGTAGTGAGACTGCATGATGGGTATAAGGTTCCATTTACACCTATGCAGTTTGCTTTTGAGCTTTTCTGCATTGCTTTTTTTTTCCTTTTTTTTACCGCAATTTGTGTTTTGCGTTTTTTTATGATGTTTTTTTACTACTACATGCTTCTCTGCAGCTTCTCCATTATATTCTATAGAACAGAAATACAAAAAAAAGCAGGGTTTTGCATTTTAAAAAGTCCTTGACCCTTTCCAAAAACGCAGAGGCACAAAAATGCATTGATGTGAACGTGTTCCATAGGAACCCATGTTAAAAAAATGTCCTGCAATTCTGCAAAAAGCATGAAAAAACGCATTGGTGTGAATGGAGCCTTAGAGACCAGAAATGTACAACTACTACAAGTCTGCAGTAGCAGTGTCCTTATAGTTTTCATGACAGGTTTCCCTGCTCTTCAGTTTACAATAATGAGAGAAAAAAGATTTTTGATCAGTCGCTGTTGGTTATAAACATTGCACTTTGTTCTAAGCCTTAATAAATAGCACATTATTGGTTTTTTTCGAATAATCTAAAAACTAAAGTGATTTACACCAACAAAGACTGTTCTTCAAAAACTATAGAGCTAATTGAAAGCCAGTAATTTTAATCTACTGTCCATGTCCTATGTGGACACACTTTACAAATTTAGGCCTGGTTTACACCTATGCATTTTTTGGTGCTTTTTGCAGTAACGCACTACAGTTCATTTAATATGGTTTCCTATGAGACACGTGCACATCTATGCTTTTTTCAGCCGCTGCGTCTTGGAAAGGGTCAAGGACTTTTTTTGCCACAATATTACCACAATTAGCGTTTTTTAATCTGCCCAACAACAAATTGGCCAACAAAAACCCTATAAAAATGCAAATCGCTGTAAAATTGCGTGTGCAAAAATGCAAAACCTACTGCAAAAAGCACTACAGAAACGGATCAAAAGCAAACTGCATAGGTATGAACCGAGCCTAAAAATTGGAAATGTGGAAAAATGAATCAACACATTTTAGTGTGAGACTTACCGAAGGAAGTGGTATAATTTTCTCAACCTGGTTTAAAGCGAACTTGTATCCATGATGGTGATGTGCATTGGTGTACCGTACTGCTTCTGCAGCTGCCTGATGGGCCTCTTCATCATCACAGTTCAAAACTGGAGTAATAGAAGGGACTACATGTGCTGAACACAGAACCAACTGAGCCAGCAACAAAGTGGCCAACAGAAGCCTCATGGTGCCACGCTACCACTTGTGTCTCTCGATGTGGTCTGTTAACTTGATGGTGGTGGTTGGATGGCAGCATTCTTATATATATATATAAATCTAGCAGAATGATGCCAGAAAAAATATTTGCTCTGGCGCTTTAGGTCTGTACACATGCAACAGAAAAATAAATACTTTGAAAATTGATTTGTCTAGTTAATCTTTCTGCATTTTAACCTGAAATGCCTCTAGGATTAGTAGAAGCATAATAGATATTGGATTTGTTCAGTGATATCGAGATCATGTGTTCCATTACTCGCCCTGGAAATTCTAATATGTGGGCACAACAAGCTATCAAATTTCAGAAAATCTAATTACAATAACTGTATAAATATTTCTGTTAACCACTTGCTAAAAAAAATTACCATAAAAACTTCACTTAGAAATATTACTTTAAAACAATTACTTTGCATATTATTATATTATTATACAATATTTATATAGCGCCAACAGTTTACGTAGCGCTTTACAACTTGAGGGTAGACAGTACAAATACAATACAATTTGATACAGTAGGAATCAGAGGGCCCTGCTCACTTAGAGCTTACAATCTAAGAGGGAAGGTTAAGAGATACAAGAGGTAATAGCTGTGGGTGATGTGCTGATTGAGAAGATAAATGTACAGTTGTTAGGTGGGGGCCAGATAGGCTTCTCTGAAGAGATGAGTTTTCAGGGATCGTCTGAAAGTGGATAAGGTAGGAGAAAATCGGACGGATTGGGGAAGAGCATTCCAGAGGATGGGGGAGGCTCTGGAGAAGTCCTGAAGGCGAGCATGGGATGAGGTGACAAGGGAGTTTGAGAGCAGGAGGTCTTGGGAGGAGCGAAGAGAACGATTAGGTTGGTATTTTGTGACTAGGTTAGAGATGTAGCTAGGGGCCAGGTTGTGGATGGCTTTGTAAGTTATAGTTAGTATCTTGAATTTAATTCGGTGACTGAGTGGCAGCCAATGGAGGGATTGGCAGAGGGGTGTAGCAGACGCTGAGCGGTTTGTGTGGTGGATGAGCCTGGCCGCAGCGTTCATGATGGACTGAAGTGGGGATAGCCTATTTAGAGGTAAACCAATGAGGAGGGAGTTGCAGTAGTCAAGGCGGGAGATGACCAGGGAGTGGATTAGAAGCTTTGTGGTGTCATTGGTTAGGAAGGGGCGTATCTTGGAGATGTTGCGAAGACAGAGGCGGCAAGCTTTGGATAGTGATAGAATGTGGGGTCGAAAGGTTAGTTCAGAGTCCAGGATTACACCTAGGACCTTGGCGTGGGGAGATGGGTTGATAGTTGAGCCGTTGATCTTGACAGGGAGATCAGGGGAAGTGGCACCTGAGGGAGGAAATATCATGAGCTCGGTTTTGGATAGGTTGAGTTTGAGAAAGTGATGTGACATCCAGGCTGATATGTCTGCTAATAAGTTGGTAATGCGTGAGGAGACAGATGGAGAGAGCTGGGGGGTGGAGAGATAGATTTGGGTGTCATCAGCGTAGAGATGATATTTAAAGCCGTGGGAGGCAATCAATTGACCCAGGGAGGTGGTGTAGATTGAGAAAAGGAGAGGTCCGAGAACAGAACCTTGGGGGACCCCGACGGAAAAAGGAAGAGGAGAAGAGGAAGTAGAGTTGTAAGTGACACTGAAGGAGCGGTGGGATAGGTAGGATGAGAACCAGCGAAGAGTACAGTCACGGAGACCAAAGGAGTGGAGTTTTTTGAGGAGGAGGGGGTGGTCCACTGTGTCAAAGGCAGCAGAGAGGTCCAGGAGAAGTAGTACAGAATAGTGTCCATTGGCTTTAGCCATTAGTAGGTCATTTGAGAGTTTAAGGAGAGCAGTTTCCGTGGAGTGTTGAGGGCAAAAACCGGACTGAAGGGGATCAAGAAGTTTATTCATGGTCAGATGGTCGCTTAATCGGTTGTAGACCAGTCTTTCAAGAAGTTTGGAGGAGAAGGAGAGTAAGGAGATGGGACGTAAGTTGTTGAGATTGGTGGGATCCAGTGAGGGCTTTTTTAGTATGGGGGTGACTAGCGCATGTTTTAGAGAGTTTGGGAAGATGCCACAAGAGAGGGAGAGGTTGAAAATGTGAGTTAGAGAGCGTAGAATCGAGTCAGAGGGTGAGCGTAGCATTTGCGAGGGAACAGGATCCAGGGGGCAAGTGGTTAGATGAGTGCTAGATAAAAGTTTAGCAACCTCAGTAGTAGTAGCAGGGTTGAATGAGGGAAGTAATGATTGTATCTGTGGACATGGAGTGTTGCATGGGGGAGGTTTTTGCGCATTGGCGATCTCCTCATGAATTGTATCAATCTTAGTTTTGAAGTGATTGGCAATCTCCTGGGCAGTGAGTGAGTTGGTGGGTGGAGGCAGTGGAGGACAGAGTAGAGTGTTGAAGGTAGAGAAGAGTTGACGTGGACTGGATGAGAAGGTGTTGATGAGTGTGATAAAGTAGGTCTGTTTGGCAGTGTGAAGGCAGGAGTAGTATTTTAGGAGGGCAGATTTATATTGTGTGAAGTCTTCCTGGGTCTTAGTCTTATGCCACAGGCGCTCAAGAGCGCGGCTACGTTTTCTGAGACTTCTGGTGTCATCTGTTTGCCAGGGTTGTAGCAGTCGGGGCCTAATTCTGCGTGTAGTGAGGGGGGCCAGCTTGTCTAGGGAGGAAGACAGTGAGCTGTTGTAAACGAAAGTAGCTAGGTTGGGACAGGACAGGGGGGAGATTTTGTCATAGAGGTGATCAGTAGCAGAGTAGAGAAGAGAAGGGTTGAGGTGGCGAAGGTTTCTGCGTGTAACTGTTAGGCGGTTGGAGGGAGAAGAGGTGGAAGACAAGGAGAGAGCAAAACTAATAAGGTGGTGATCAGAGAGTGGGAGTGGATTGTTGGAAAGGTTGCACGGAGTGCACAGATAGGAGAAGGCAAGGTCAAGGGTGTTGCCATTGGAGTGGGTAGGAGCCTGTATCCATTGCTTCAGGTCAAGCGATGAGGTTAGACTGAGAAGTTTAGAAGTAATAGTAGTGTTAGTGTTGACAGGGATGTTGAAGTCCCCAAGAATAATTGTGGGGATTTCAGAAGTTTCTAAATCTGTGGCCTCTTGGTTGCCTAGGGCAGTTGTCACTTTAGACATGGATTCCTTGTATACGCAACATGCACCAGGTTTAAACTGAAGAGTTGGATGTTTCCAGAGCTTCTGGAAAAAAGACAACAAAAAGGTCTTCAACTGGTTGAGTGGTAACAGACATGATCTGTTAAGAGGGCAATGTGTGTGGAGGTTCAGTCAAAATTTAAAGCTAAGGCTGGCCATACATGTTCAATTTTCCTTTAGATTTACCAAAACCCATATAATATGAGGTCAAAACTAAACAACTTTCAATTGTTTCCAATTAAGTAGGCCCTTGCACTAAAGAGTTTAAAGTAAATATAAACCCTCTTTATGCATCACTGCCTTGCCGTGGCAAAGGGGCTTGCGCAATTCAGCGAAGCTATGAGCTATGTCGTATAGGCCCAGCCAAGACGGACAGGTCACAGTGGAGAATTCTGACAAAACGTGATCCACTGGATAGGGAAATGGCAACCCACTCCAGTATCCTTGCCAAGAAAACCTCATGAACAGAAACAAAAGGCCCCCAGACCGGAAGGTGTCCAATGTGCTACTGGGGAAGAGCAGAGAGCAATTTCAAGCCGCAAGGACTCTCAACTGTGGATGGTAGACATGAAAGAAAAGTCTGATGCTGTAAAGAAGAGTACTACATAGGAACCTGGAATGTAAGATCAATGAATCAGGGCAAGCTGGATGTGGTTAAACAGGAGATGGCAAGATTGAACATCAATATCTTGGGAATTAGTGAACTAAAATGGACTGGAATGGGCACATTCAACTCAGATGACTACTTTATCTACTACTGTGGACAAGAAATGGTGTAGCCCTCATAGTCAACAAAAGAGTGAGGAAAGCAGTACTGGGTCACAATCCCAAAAACGACAGGATGATCTTAGTCCGTATCCAAGGCAAACGAATCAACATCACAATAATCCAAGTTTATGCATCAACCTCTGATGCTAAAGAAGCCGACGTTGACCGCTTCTATGAAGATCTACAACACCTTTTAGAACTAACTCCAAAAAAAGATAAAGGAAAAATAATTATTATATATCTCGTGCACAGGTAGTGATAAATTAGTTCAGTGTATGGGCCACCGGACTCTGATCATGCATAGACTCGCATAAAGAACGCATAAAAATGCATAAGAAAATACAGACCAAATAACCTAAGTGCTCTGTGTATAAAGTGTACTTATATGAACTCACTATAACAAATTTGCTATCAAAAACATACATGCGTAGATAAACATGTGATAGCATGTGAATCACCTAATTTAAATCAAGTATTGAACCATGCACATCCCATAAACCAGTATGCATAAATAAATCCGTGTATACGTAATGATACTCATGAGCTAATGTTCCTGTGGGCAATTCATAATGATAGAATATGTAGAAAAATAATGAAAAAAATGCTGCCAATATTATGTATAGAGGATATTCTTAAATACAGATCCCAATGTTTCACCCAGTAGTTCTTTGGTTGGACAAGATGTAAGGGTTAAATATATGGTGGTAATCACTTTGTTCAGCAGTGCCTTCAGAGTGACATATTTCCAATTATTTATTGTAGCTTGCGCTTTGGTTTACTTTGTAGCAATCTCAGCGATCAGATGAATCATGCAAAGTAAGAGGAAAAAATCATTGCGCAGTGAACAAACTGGAAACTAGAGGGCAATAATCACAGAGATACACTCATATAGATCCAATTTTATTCTGCATAAAAGGTTGTAATCATCCGCTTACGAGCGAGACTGGAGAAATCCACGTGGTCTGTGACGTAACGCAAGGGAGGAGCCAGTGACGAGCACTGCTGGTACGAGCTATCAGCACGGGAGCAGCGGCTTTTTCTCCAGTCTCGCTCGTAAGCGGCTGATTGCAACCTTTTATGCAGAATAACATTGGATCTGAGGATAGGGATCAGGTGCAGTCAGACGAATCATGGGAAGGGGAGAATCTCTCTTCTACCTCCCAGGCCCTCAAAGCGCAGGTGCAATACTATACTGAATTGGTGCGTTCCACATACAGATTGCCCTCTGCTGAGGCTGCCATTTCCCCTGTTTCCTCCCTGGGGTCCCGGAAATCCCCACAGGCTGCGTACGCCTTCTCAACTCATCCTTTACTGGATGAATTGTTGTATGAGGACTGGGGTCACCCAGATAAACTGTTTTCTCCTCCTAAAAGGTTTTCTATGCTTTATCCGGTGGAGGAAAGTTTCACCAAGAAATGGGGAGTCCCACATTTATTGTGTGAATAAGAGCCTGACCTGTCCTGTGGACAATGCTCAAGGGTTTAAAGATCCAACTGACAAAAAGCTGGAAACTGCCTCTTTTTCTGTGGCGGGCGCTGTAGTCCAGCCTTTGGTCACAACAATTGGCATGTGCCAGTTCCTCAAGGAACAAATGAAGCAGGTGCTTAGCCTCCTTTCCACTGAGGAGGCCGAGGTTTATGCAGACCTTCCTAAAGCCTCGTGCTTTATGGTTGATGCCATTAGGGATTCTGCTCAGGAAGCATCTTGCCTCACTCTCCTGCTGGTACACATGCGCAGGTCCCTTTGGCTTAAACATTGGGCAGCTGAGGCTTCATGCAAAAAATATTTAACTGGGTTCCCGTTTCGTGGAGAACACCTGTTTGGGGATGATCTGGACAAATATATCCAGAAGATTACCGGGGGTAAAACCACTTTGTTTCCGGTCAAAAGGAAGAGTAAACATCCTTCATTTAGACGTTCTCTGTCCCCAGCCCCTGGAGCCTCATCCTCCAGGCAGTGGCGACAACCTCCCCAATCAAATACTAGTGGAAAGGTCCAAAGTCCTCCAAAGTCCCTCCCTTCCCCTCAATTTGGGCATTGCTTTAGGACATCCCACTAAGTAATTACCAAGCCTCAGTGTCCCGTAATGTATGAAAAAGAAAATAGGATTTTTAAATACAGCTTACCTGTAAAATCCTTTTCTTGGGAATACATCACGGGACACAGAGCTCCCGCCCCTCTTCGGGATTATACGTTGGGGTGCTTATTGCTTTGCTACAAAACTGAGGTACTCTCCATATGGGAGGGGTAATATAGGGGAGGAACTCACCTTGTAATTAGGGTTACCAGTGCCCAATCACCTGAAGGTACTATCTAACCCACTAAGTAACTACCAAGCCTCTGTGTCCCGTGATGTATTCCCAAGAAAAGGATTTTACAGGTAAGCTGTATTTAAAAATCCTATTTTTGTCAAGAGAACACAATGGTAATAACAAACACTCTTTTTCAACAACCAAAGAGGCAACCCTATACATGGACATCACCGGATGGTCAATACAGAAATCAGATTGATGATTATATTTTCTGCAGCCAAAGATGAACAAGCTCTATACAGTCAGTCAAAACAAGACCTGGAGCTGACTGTGGCTCAGACCTTTACCTTCTTATGGCAAATTCAGGCTTAAATTGAAGGAAGTGGGAAACACCAGATCAGATATGATCTAAATCGGATCCCTTGTGAATAGTGAGTGGAGGTGACGAACCGATTTAAAGGATTAGATCTGATAGACAGAGTGCCTGAGGAACTATGGAAGAAACTGTGTAACATCGTACAAGACGTATTAGTGAAAACTATCCCAAAGAAGAAGAAATGCAAGAAAGCAAAGTGCTTATCTGATGAGGCCATACAAATAGCTGAACAAAGAAGGAAGGCAAAAGGCAATGGAGAAAAGGGAAAATATCCAACTAAATGTAGACTTCCAGAGGGTAGCAAGAATAGACAAAAAGACCTTCGTAACCACTTCAGCTCCGGAAGGTTTTACCCCCTTCCTGACCAGGCCATTTTTTGCGATACGGCACTGCGTTGCTTTAACTGACAATTACGCGGTTGTGCAACACTGTACCCAAATAAAATTGATGTCCTTTTTTTCCCACAAATAGAGCTTTCTTTTGGTGGTATTTGATCACTTCTGCATTTTTTATTTTTTGCGCTATAAACAAAAACCAACAATTTTGAAGAAAAAACAATATTTTTTACTTTCTGCTATAAAACACATCCAAAAAAAAAAAAAAATCTAATTGCTTCATCAGTTTAGGCCGATTTGTATTCTGCTACATATTTCTGGTAAAAGAAAATCCCAAAAAGCATATATTGATTGGTTTGCACAAAAGTTATAGCGTCTACAAACTACGGGAACTATTAGATTGTAAGCTCTTCTGAGCAGGGCCCTCTTAATACTCTTGTATTTTATTGTAACTGTATTGTCTCCCTTTTATATTGTAAAGTGCTACGTAAACTGTTGACGCTATATAAATCCTGTATAATAATAATATTAATGGGATAGATTTATGGACTTTTTTTTTTTATTGTTTTTACTAGTAATGGTGGTGATCATCGATTTTTAGCGGGACTGCAACATTGCAGCGGACAAATCTGACACTAAGTGACACTTTTTGGGGACCAGTGAATCCAAAACAGTGATCAGTGCTAAAAAAAATGCACTGTCACTGTATAAATGACACTGGCAGGGAAGGGGTTAACATCAGGGGCAATCAAAGGGTTAAGTGTGCTCCTAAGGAATGCTTTCTAACTTTGTGGGGGACAGACTGACTGGAGGAAGAGAGACATCTGTGTTCCTGATTAGCAGGAAGACAAGATCTCTCTCTTCTTCTCTGACAGAATGGCAGTCTGCCTTGTTTACATAGGCAGACCACCGTTCTGCCTCTCCTTTGAACGATTGTGAGTGGCTGGTGGACCCGCTAATTGGCTCCCGCTGTGTCTAATCACAGCGGAAGTGGGGCTCCGGCGGCACCCCAGAGCTGATCCGATGAATCAGGTACAGGTACGTGATTTTGCGCATAAGGGCCACCCTGCCACAGTATATGTATGTGGGGCGGTCCTCAAGTGGTTGGGAGAATAGAAAGGACTAGAGAGAAAATTGAAGATATCGAGGGAAAGTTTTGTGCAAAGATGGGCACGATAATAGACAAAAATGGCAAGGACAGAAGCAGGTGGCAAGAGAGATGGCAAGAATACACAGAGGAACTATACAAGAATGAATGTCCCATATAACCACAATGATGCAATCACTGACCTTGAACCAGATATCCTGGAGAGTGAAATCAAGTGGGCCTTAGAAAGCATTACTAATAACAAAGCTAGCGGAAGTAACTGTATCCCAGCTGAGTTATTTAAAATCCTAAAAGATGATGTTGTTAAAGTGCTGCACTCAATATGCCAACAATTTGGAAAACTCAACAATGGCCACAGGACTGGAAGAGATTGGTTTACCAGTGGCGGTCTGTCCATTAGGGGCGCAGGGGCACCACTCCCTATCCATGCGTCCGGCCCCCTAATCTAGATGCGGGGTGCCAGACGCATGGATTCAAGTTTTTTTTTTTTGTTTTTGTTTTTAGCACGTAATTAGAGCCAGGGGCTCTAATAGGCTTCAATAAAAGGGTGGGCTTAAGCCTACCCAGTTGTGTGAGAATAGCGAATAAAAATTTGCTATTGTCACACTGTTTCTCCTCCCAGCCAATCAGGAAGCGGGTCCCATTTCCCGATTGGCAGAAAGGAGAAGCGATACAATTGGCCTAGGAGGAGGGGGGAGGAGGAGGGTGACAGCGCTCTCCGGGAACACGCGGCTCTCAGCCCCACCGCCTCCTCCTGCTCCAGAGCCGTCATATGAGCTCTGTTCCGGGGGGACGATGTCATCGGAGTGACAGGACGGCAGACACAGGGGAAGGACGAGCCTGACTGCTGGCAGCACCGAGCCAGGGAAAAGGTGGGTGGTGCGGGCTGGAGTGATGGGGGGGCATGGTCAGGTACGCGTGCCGCCCCCCCGCCGACTGATGGAGCACCAGCCACCACTGCCATTTACATTGCAATACCAAAAAAATTCAGCGCCAAAGAATGTTCAAGCTACCATATGATTGCACTCATCTCACACGCTAGCAAGGTTATGCTGAAAATTCCACAAGCTAGAGTTCAACAGCATGTGAACCGAGAGCTACCACAAGTACAAGCTGGATTTCGAAGAGGAACTAGAGATCAAATCGCCAACATTCGCTGGATCATGGAGGAAGCAAGGGAGTTCCAGAAGAATGCCTACTTCTACTTGATTGACTACAGTAAATCCTTCGATTGTGTGGATCACAACAAGATGTGGCAAATACTGAAAGAAATGGGAATACCAGACCATCTCACCTGTCTTCTGAAAAACCTGTATGCAAGTCAAGAAGCAACAGTTGGAACAGCACATGGAACAACTGACTGGTTCAAAATTGAGAAAGGAGTGGGACAAGGATGTATATTGTCACCCTACTTATTTAACTTATATGCAGAGTACATCAAATGCCAGGACCGACAAATCACAATCCGGAATTAAAGCGGAGCGCCGCCGAAAAATTTTTTTTTAAAAGTCAGCAGCTACAAATACTGCAGCTGCTGACTTTTAAAACATGGACACTTACCTGTCCAGGGCGCCCGCGATGTCGGCACCCGAGGCCGAAGCGTCTCTCCGTCCTCGGGTGCTGCCGCCTCCATCTTCGGTAAGGGAATCAGGAAGTGAAGCCGTGCGGCTTCACTTCCCGGTTCCCTACTGCACATGCGCGAGTCGCGCCGCGCAATACGAATGCTCCCTGCTGCCTCTGGGACCCGTGTTTTTCCCAGCAGGCAGCGGGGAGGGAGCAGGAAGTGGCGTAAATAACCGCAGATTCTGCGGTTATCTACGCCGGAAGTGGGTACAGATACCTGTAATATACAGGTATCTGTACCCCCCTCCCCCCTGAAAGGTGCCAACTGTGTCACCGGAGGGGGGGAGGAATCTGATGAGTGGAAGTTCCATTTTTGGGTGGAACTCCACTTTAAGATCGCAGGGAGAAATATCAACAACCTGAGATATGCAGATGGTACCACACTAATGGCAGAAAATGAAGAAGAACTAAAGGGTCTCCTAATGAAGGTGAAAGAGGAGAGCGCAAAAGCTGACCTGAAATTGAACATTAAGAAAACTAAGATCATGGCAACCGAAATGGAAACAGTGACAGATTTGATCTTCCTAGGCTCCAAGATCACGGCAGACGGTGACTGTAGCCATGAAATTAATGCCGCATACACACGGTCGGACTTTCTAGAAAGCTAGGTCCGACGTACTTGCCGCCAGACTTCCGGCGGACTACCGCCGGACTTTCTGAACGGCCGGACTTGCCTACACACGGCCGGACTTTCCGGAATCCGGTCTTCCCGACGGACTTCCGCCGGACTTTCAGAATGAACGGACTTTCCCACACACGGACAAGTCCGTTCATTTTGAACGTGACTTGGGTACGACGGGACTAGAAAAGGAATTCAATCTCGCCGCTTTTTTTGGCGAGATTGAAACCTTGCGAGCCCCGTCGCAGGCCCTTAGGTCTGGTATGGAACTTTAAGGGGAACCCCCTACGCCGAAAAACCGGCGTGGGGGTCCCCCCAAAATCCATACCAGACCCCGATCCGAGCACACAGCCCGGCCGGTCAGGAAAGGGGGTGGGGACGAACAAGTGCCCCCCCCCTCCTGAACCGTACCAGGCCGCATGCCCTCAACATGGGGGGGTGCTTTGGGGGAGGGGGCGCCTTGCGGTGCCCCCCCACCACAAAGCACCTTGTCCCCATGTTGATGAGGACAAGGGCCTCTTCCCGACAACCCTGGCCGTTGGTTGTCGGGGTCTGCGGGCGGGGGGCTTATCGGAATCCGGGAGCCCCCTATAATAAGAGGGCCCCCAGATCCCGGCCCCCCCACCCTATGTGAATGAGTATGGGGTACATGGTACCCCTACCCATTCACCTAGGTAAAAAGTGTCAATAATAAAACACAACACAGGTTTTTAAAATAATTTATTAAACAGCTCGGGGGGGGTCTTCTTCCGTCTTCGGGGGTCCCTCTGGTTCATCTTCTCCCGGCGTCCGGTTGGTTCTTCTCCGCTCTCCAGCCTCTTCTCCCGGTGTCCCAGGTCTTCGGCCGGCCCCTCCGCTGTCTTCAGGTAGCTCTATTGCCAGCGGAGGTCCGGACTTCTTGGCTTCTTGTGTTCTCTTCTCTTCTCTTCCCCCAGATGTTGAGACGACGCTCTCTCCGGCTGGACTGGTCTCTGAGGGCTGCGTTGTGACTTATATAGGCGGAGACCCCGCCCCCATATGATGTCACAGTCCCTGGGCATGCTGGGACTGTGACGTTTTAGGGGGCGTGGTCGACCACGCCCCCTAAAACGTCACAGTCCCAGCATGCCCAGGGACTGTGACATCATATGGGGGCGGGGTCTCCGCCTATATAAGTCACAACGCAGCCCTCAGAGACCAGTCCAGCCGGAGAGAGCGTCGTCTCAACATCTGGGGGAAGAGAAGAGAAGAGAACACAAGAAGCCAAGAAGCCAAGAAGCCAAGAAGCCAAGAAGTCCGGACCTCCGCTGGCAATAGAGCTACCTGAAGACAGTGGAGGGGCCGGCCGAAGACCTGGGACACCGGGAGAAGAGGCCGGAGAGCGGAGAAGAACCAACCGGACGCCGGGAGAAGATGAACCAGAGGGACCCCCGAAGACGGAAGAAGACCCCCCCCCGGAGCTGTTTAATAAATTATTTTAAAAACCTGTGTTGTGTTTTATTATTGACACTTTTTACCTAGGTGAATGGGTAGGGGTACCATGTACCCCATACTCATTCACATAGGGTGGGGGGGCCGGGATCTGGGGGCCCTCTTATTATAGGGGGCTCCCGGATTCCGATAAGCCCCCCGCCCGCAGACCCCGACAACCAACGGCCAGGGTTGTCGGGAAGAGGCCCTTGTCCTCATCAACATGGGGACAAGGTGCTTTGTGGTGGGGGGGCACCGCAAGGCGCCCCCTCCCCCAAAGCACCCCCCATGTTGAGGGCATGCGGCCTGGTACGGTTCAGGAGGGGGGGGGGCGCTCGTTCGTCCCCACCCCCTTTCCTGACCGGCCGGGCTGCGTGCTCGGATCGGGGTCTGGTATGGATTTTGGGGGGACCCCCACGCCGGTTTTCGGCGTAGGGGGTTCTCCTTAAAGTTCCATACCAGACCTAAGGGCCTGGGATGCCCCCCGCGCTCGCCGCAATGGGAAAATTAGTTTTTCCTAGTGCAGCGAGCGCGAGATGCAGTAACCTGCTCCTCCGTCGTATCTGGTCCTTCGGACTAGTATACAGACGAACGGGCTTTCCGTCAGGAACTGAGTCCGGCGGAGGTACGACGTAAAGATTTGAAGCAGGCTTCAAATCTAAAGTACGTCGGATTTCCGCCCGAAACGGTCCGTCGGAAGTCCAATGGAGACCACACACGGTCGGATTGTCCGCCGGACTTGGTCCGGCGGCGTCCGTCGGACTTTTGCAGGTGAAAAGTCCGACCGTGTGTACGCGGCATTAGAGATGCTTGCTTCTTGGGAGGAAATCAATGGAAAATCTAGACAACATTATAAAAAGCAGAGTCATCACCCTACAAAGTGCTGTATAGTCAAAGCTATGGTATTCCCAGTACTAACTTATGGCTGTGAAAGTTGGTCCATAAGGAAGGCTGAACGTCGAAGAACTATTGTGCTGGAGAAGACTCTTGAAAGTCCCTTGGATGGCAAGAAGATCAAACCAGTCAATCCTGAAGGAAATCAACCCTAAATATTCACTGGAAGGACAGATCCTGAAGCTGAAACTCGAATACTTTGGCCACTTAATGCGAGAGAGAGAAGCCTCATTGGAAAAGACCCTGATGCTGGGAAACATGGAAGGAAAAAGGAGAAGAGGACGACAGAAAACAAGATGGATAGATAGCATCATTGAAACAATGAACATGAAAATAAGCAAGCTCTGGGAGGCAGTGGGGGACAGAAAAGCCTGGCGCAATATGGTCCATGAGGTCACAAAGAGTCGCACATGACTAAATGACTGAACAACAACAACAACAAACCCTCACATATACCTAGTGAAGTGAACATCCTCAGATGATACACAGGGACGAAACAAATCTCCCTGCCTGAATAAGTTTTACATGCATATCTGCTGTCTTCAGCTTTCTAGATTCTTTAGAAAGTGCACTTTTGTGTTAGAATTTTTTCTTCCTGTTTCAACAGTGGGAGAGCAGTCTGGGCATACACTGTCTGAGAGCTGATTGGAGGAAAGGCACCTCCCCCCCCATCTACATAGGCAGAGGAATGAAGAAACTTGCAAAGGAAAATTATACAAGCAAATTGAACATGTATGGCCAGCCTAAAGCCTCGTACACACGATCGGACTTCAAACCAACTTTTCCGTGGATTTCTGTCCAAAGGGCGTTGGCCGTGAACTTGGTATGCATACACATGGCAGGACTTTTTCAGCCAACTTTCACCAAATCACGTGGTTTTTCAGCTCTTTACCGCCCACTTCTGTATTGTTGTCTGGTCTTTTGCATTGGTTCTGAGCATGTTTGTTTGTACTTTGGACTAAAGTCTGATGGATTTGTGTACACACGATCAGACTAGCCGACGTAGGACTTTTGCTGCAGGAAAGTTTGTCTGTTCGCACAGCCAACATTTGACCGATGAAAACTGAAAAGTTTGTCCGATGGAGCGTACACACGGTTGGATGTTGCCTTAAAACAGGTAATTTGCATGTTTGTTGTCAAAAAGTCTGATCTTGTGTATGGGCCTTAAGAGTCCCAGTAAATAAGAAATTGTGCTGCAAGTTTGAAAATGGCTTGCTAAGCTATTGCTAGGCTTGCCAGGCTTCACAAGTTTGTTGCACAACTGCAGCAAGCTCACATTGCATGACTCCAGATCAACTTTCTTTGCAAACATTCTGCAAGTCTGCTGCAAGTTCTGGTTAAGTTATGTTGTGCAATAGTCATCCCATCACAGGGGTCACTGGGACTCGCAGAGCTCTTGCTGGAGACTTGCATGCAAATTTGCTACAAATTGGAAAAGTGTTAACTATAACTAGAAGTGGCAACAAATACTGTAGCTGCTGACTTTTAATATTAGGATATTTACCTGTCCTGGAATCCAGAGGTGTCCTCATCCGAGCCGATTTTTCAATTGGCTCTTGGGTGCTAACGCTGCCATCTTCACTCAGGGAAACCAGGAGTGAAGCCTTGCAGGTTCACAGCCGGTTTTCTACTGCGCGTGCGCGTTGCTCTCTACGCTTTGTGAATGGGCTGGCTGCAGGGAAAGGGGGGGGCTGCGGTGAACTTAGCTGGAAGTGGGGTAGGGTTCCAGTCAAAATCAGGTACCCGCTTCCCCCTCACCCCCAAGAGGTGCCAAATGTGGCAGTAGAGGGGGGGGGAGGCAGACAAATGGAGCTTCCCTTTTTGGGTGGAGCTCTGCTTTAACAAGGCTTACAATTCCACGCTGACACAAATTTGCTATCTGGGAGTAAAGGGGTGAAAACGAAGAGAACAGAGTACATTGGCAGCAGAGGACTAGGCTACCGTATGGAAGTGAAAAACAGAAAATAATTAGAGAGAAATAGGCAGCATACAGGGTTATAGTATGCTTAGTGTAAAAAACACGTTGCTTTCCCACGACTGGGGAGCTGCAGGTGTAGCATACAGCCTGTCATAGAAGTGAATGGCTGTACTCCCCCATTTACCCACACATGCACATACCAAGGATTTACCCAAATGTGTAAGCGTTGCGTTCAGTAAGTGTTTCGTTCCGCATGACTATGCTTTGTTCCATCAGCATTCACACGAGTAAAGGGATGTACAGCAGTGGTGGCTGGTGTTTTTATTTGGGGGGGGCCACAAACAACCACCCATCCCCCTCCAGCAGCACCAGTGGCACCCACTCCCCCGCTGTTTGCTGGTCGGTCCAGCACTTACCCCACCGTAGCGCGTGGTGGGTGGCAGGCAGCGTGGTGGAGCAGCTCAGCTCCGAGTGTCCTCTTCTCTATGGTGGCTTCCAGCTCCTCCCCTCCTCCTCCTCCTGGGGCTCCAATAGGATCACCTATCCTTTCAGCCAACCGGGTGACCGATGTCAAACCCCACTTCCTGATTGGCCAGGAGGAAGATCAGTGTTAGGACAGTGAATATTGATTCACTGGTGTAACACACATGGGTGGGCTCGGAGCGCACTCTCTTAGACCCAAGCCCACCCTATATTGAAGCCTATTAGAGCCTCTCGCTCTAATTGGTTCTTCAAAAAAAACAGCCCCTCCGCATTGGAATCCATGCGCCGGTGTCATGAAAGGGGCCAGATGCATGGATAGCAGAGGCGGCGAGGGACGGGGGGTGGTGCCCGTGCGCCCTTAATTGAGGGGCGGCCCCTGGTGTACAGGCTGTACGCCCATCTACAGCTCCACAGAGTTTTTTTTGCTTGGCATATTTTATGAGGCTATATTTGTCTGAGTGTATGTACTTTATTTGTGAATATAGGTTTCCCAGAATTATTAGAGAACTACACATGTTGGCTCTGTAAAGTAACAATGGTGAAACAGCTGCTTCAAATGTATAACTTTGGCAAAGTAGTGCTGTTCTCGAATGCAAAACCTGAAGATAATTTATTATTTCAGGCAGCAATTTCTTTTATCTTCACCTGTAAACGCAAATATATTACATAAAGGAGAAGATAAAAATGTGATATGATTTTGACCCGACTTTCAATGTGATTATGTAGTGCTACATGGATGCAAATGCAATGCAACTTTCATAAGGTTTGTATATTCTATGGAGCCAAAATTGCACTGGAATCGCACCAAAGTAGTACAGAAAACTTTTCCAAAATCGCTCCATGCTGAGTTGCATTGATGTGAACGGACAGCATTGAAAACAATGTGATTTCCTTTGTCATGAAATTGCACTAGTGTTAACCAGGCCTAGGAAGACATCTAATGCCGCGTACACACGGGCGGACTTACGAACGGTCTAAACTCCGTCGGCATTTCCGACGAAGAGATTTAGAACATGTTCTATATCTGAGTCCATCGGAAATGCCGACAGAAAAAGTCCAATGAGGCATACACACGGTCGGAATGTCCGACAGAAATCTCCCATCGGATTTTTTCTGTTGGGAAGTCCGGCCATGTGTACGTGGCATTAGTGTGCTGGATACCACTTTGCTAAATCTTTGATCATCTGTTTGGGGCCATCAGGGATGAAGAGGCTATTGTGAATGTGAGATAGTGAGATACAGGTAGGCTGATAAAGGCAGATAAACCTGAAACGGTTGCATTCAGTTTGGAATGAATGGTTCACTAATATTATGCTATGTCCGTGCTATAAACGGGAGTTCAGGCATGCAAGTACCTTCTGTTTTAAGAAGGGTCTACCATGTCTCCATTTCACTGGTGCATTTGTAAATCCACTCTGTAAAAAATATGTGCTGATGTTATATTTTTCCCAAGACTATGCCACACCTATTGAGAAACTCCATTATATAGGTACAATACATTACTATATAGATGTAAAAAAGAGTAGGTTCCCTGTTCTACCCACAGTACAGTCAATGTTGTTGATTTTACACTGCCCTCAGTAATAGAATCTTGGCATATGTGTAGCTTACCTAATACTCCTTTACAGTCACCTAATGTAAAGTATGATTAGGCTTCCCTATAATGACAGAGGTGTTTTCTTTAACATCTGAAATGCAAATCAAGTACCCTATGGCAGATATCACATGTTTTCACTTCTCCATGCCTCTCTAGCAGGGACCCCTGCCCTTTTTGCCCTACATGATGTAATGAGTGCCTTAGGACATCAATGTTCTATCTCAGAATAAGAGGCAAATACAATACAAAACAGATGTGTCATCTGACTGTTTAAATAAAGATGCACATCACTTTAATAGCAAGATCAATAAAATAGATCCTTACATTGTGCATATGCCATACAATAAAAATAAACCCCTCTGGTCTCTGGATAGAATTTTTTAGACAGAGCAGACTTCATGCATTCAAGATGTGGACATTCATTGATCCATGTTATCTACCATAGATTAATATATTTCTTTTAGAGTAGTGTATGTGTAGGAAGGTGTACTTTGATAAATACCTAGTTGCCAAATGCAGTAGCTCAGGAATAAGGATATTAAAGTCTAATGTAACACAAATGTGAGCTGCCATTTAAAAAACTCTACCGTTCTTAATGACAAATGACCTAACAAGGATCTCCGAACAGAAGACAAGCACTAAATCCTAAACCTGAATGTTATTCCTTGTAAGGGGCCACTATAAACACATACCTATGATAGAGCTCCGCTTTACTAATGAAGTGATGGCAATTCAATGATCTTTTTTTCAGTTGTCACCTTGAGTTCATGTTGATATCTTCCATCAGTGACTTTAATAATAACTATAGGATAAGGTTCAGGTCAGCTTAAGAAGATCAATCACTGATCTGCATGCTGTATTTCAGATAAGGCTAATTATTACCATGTTTACAACATAGAGTGCTGGGTAATCATGTTTTTAATGCATATCATGTTTCCACTGGCAGTATCTGAAAACAAAATTTGTTTTGCTCAAGGTCTGCTATATACCTTGCAAGAATTTTAGCAAATTTTATTGGAGATATTTACCTGCTTTTTGCTCTACGGCTACTGAAATCTTTCAAAATGAGTGATAAGTTGGAGATTCTGACATTTCTTTAATTATATGATTAGTCCCAGTGTTGTAGTGAACAAAGCTCCACTGCCATTTATTTCACCAAATATACAACTTTGATGGCAGAAACACCAAAGCAAGTCTGTGGCAACAAGAAATGTTATTATGCATAATAACCTAATCTGTCAGAAAATACCTTCACTTGCTTGATCCAATGGCACAATTTCTCCTATGGCTATTCCCCCTCTAAATATGGCCATACACTAGCAGATCGTTTGTAAGAAAATTTGTATACAAATCCTTAGTACATCCAATGACTTGACAAATGTTGTTTAAAAGTACTTTAGTTGTTTAGTTTGATTTTAAGATCCACGTTCGGAACAAATGGACTTTCCTGAACAAAAACCACATACACTGTTAGAAATTCATTCTTTCAAGAAGAAGTTTTCATCCTGCTCCTTTGAATGTTCCCATTACTGCGGACCAACGATTAGAAAATTGTACAAAAATTCTAAAAACTAAGAATATCAAGGGCAATTTTATTAGAGTATGGCACCAGCTTTATGCCCCGTACACACGGTCGGATTTTCCGACGGAAAATGTGTGATAGGACCTTGTTGTCGGAAATTCCGACCGTGTGTGGGCTCCATCACACATTTTCCATCGGATTTTCCGACACACAAAGTTTGAGAGCTGGATATAAAATTTTCCGACAACAAAATCCGTTGTCGGAAATTTCGATCGTGTGTACACAAATCCGACGGACAAAGTGCCACGCATGCTCAGAATAAATAAAGAGATGAAAGCTATTGGCCACTGCCCCGTTTATAGTCCCGACGTACGCGTTTTACGTCACCGCGTTTAGAACGATCGGATTTTCCGACAACTTTGTGTGACCGTGTGTATGCAAGACAAGTTTGAGCCAACATCCGTCGGAAAAAATCCCATGATTTTGTTGTCGAAATGTCCGAACAAAGTCCGATTGTGTGTAGGGGGCATTAGAGGGAGTGCAGCCTTGTAAAAACTCAACACAATTAAAATCATACAATGAACTTTCTACCCAAATTAAGTTAATACCAACAACTAAAGCACCACGACCAATAAGATGTATTATTTTTTCTAAAAAAGTGTTGTACTCTGGTGCCTACAAAGTCCATGATTTTTCCTAACTTCTATATAGATCCAAATAGGATGTGGCACCTTGCTATCAGTACTCGTATCCACAGTACCACCCTGTAAAGATACAAACTCATACCCAGCAATAGTAGTAAGTCGATACTTCCATAACTACTTAGAGAGGCAGTGCTGGGCTGCCAAAACAGTCAAATAGCTTGGGTTATCAACTTAATTTAGTTAATACTTTTTATATTTCTGTAGCTGTGTTTGAGAATTGGAATACAGTGAAGGAAAAGCCTTCTTAAAGAGGCCCAGTCTCCTTCCCCATGCAGGACAAAGGGACAGTGGGATCGATTTACTAAAATTGGAGAGTGCAAAATCTGGTGCAGCTGTGGATGGCAGCCAATCCGCTTCTAACTTCAGCTTGTGCAATTAAGCTTTGACAAAAAACTGTAAGCTGATTGGTTTCTATGCAGAGCTGCACAAGATTTTACACTCTCCAGTTTTATTTAAGCCTTTGTTACCCCAACACTTCATATTCCTGATATGTACCTGCTGTACCATGTACTTGTATGAGAAAGTATCCTGTTCTCTTTGTATTGCTTCCTTTGTGTGAAATCCCTGGTGTTCCTGCTAGTCCCCTTGCTTTCCTATTAAAAACTGACCACATTAGGTGGGAAAGCACATCGTCAATCAGTTCTGTAACTATGCTAGGAACTCAGTGTACTCTCCTCCAATGATCAGACTTGTCCTGACTTGTCCTGCACAGCCATTCACTTGAAAGCTCAGTGTGTTGCTGCTTCTCCTCCCCCAGCTCTTATGCAACTGAGAGCAGAGGGAATGTGATCATTTATAAAAAATAAAAAAAAGGTATTTACATATATATTTTTTTTAATATCTGTACAAAAATGTTTTGCCTTTCATTTCAATTTTAAATTGAATGGGTTGTTTTACAAGGTGATTGTTTAACTCAACCCCAGTGTTTATGGAAATATCATCCTCTGACCCCCATATTCTTAGCTTTCCTTTGCTCCCTCGCAGCTCACTGGCAGCCATGTGGGAGCACACTGGCCTAGCTATTGGCTTCTCACAAGGGGAGTAGTTCACAGGTTCTTCATAGTCGGAAGTGTCAGGCAGTATTGCTGGCTAGGGGGGAGCAGGGAGCTCCAAGGGAGTGCGGGTAAGGTAACATATATGGGGTTTGGGCATGCCCTTTTTAAAAGCACTGTCATTTTGCCATGCATGGGAAAGGCAACAGAGTCTTTAGCAGTGAATTTTGTATTATTTGATGCTTCCTCACATGGACATCTCTCTGTAACTACAGGACATAGCAGTGATGTAGGGTTGGTAGGGGGAATCACAGCTACCTATCTGACACACTCAGAAGAGTTGAATAATAACAGTGCCAAGAAAGTGAAGATTTAACACACTGACCCACAGAGAGGTAAATATAAACCTTCTTATTTTACAGGAGCCTGCTACGGTAATTCACTTTAATGATTTATACAGTATACCTGTATGGAGAATTGCAGCAAGGAAAGTGGCATTAAAAGTCAGCTTGAAAATCTGTGCTTCTGACAAAATCAAGGCTGAATTCTAAAATTTCTGACTCAACATTTACTTTGGCATCCAAATATTAAAAGTCAAAGGGAGGAAAGTCCAAGTCTGTGGCTTATCATTTGGCACAGTGTCACTTTGCATGGTTTGAAAAACTCATGAAAGGGCACTAAAATGACAGGGGCATTTGAGTTTGCAAATTAGGCATTTCATTATCACTAATACCCATTGACTGATTAAAGAAAGACAAAAAGGCTCAGTAGTCAATCCTTATTTCAAGCATTGTCAAAAGAGAATTATGGCCAAAGCTTTTTTGATCATACTTCTCTTATGGGTCACAAAAGTGCATATACATTTGCACTTACTTCTCGTGTCCAGAATAAGCTGACAGCAAGTTAAAGACTGCTGTCGACTGACATCACAGAGCTGCTCCAGGCTCTGGAAGGATCCCAACCACCCTGTCAATGGCTCTCAGGGTGCATCTGAGAACCAAAGCCAGCTGTGCCCACTCCCTCTCCATCCCTGTGCTCCAGTGAGCACTGGAGGGGCAGAGTGGAGATCGGTGGCTGACAGTCATTGCTCTCTACTCTGAGAAGATCGAGAACTGAGCAATTAACAGTCATGTAATCGCTCAGTTCTCAGGTTTAGGGCAGGCGTAAGGTGAGTATGTATGTCTGCTTTTTTTTTTATAACCCTAAACTAGAAGTCTCTAAAGCATAAATTGACAGATATTATGTAGCCAATGATATCACTAAAAGATATGTAGGATATGACTTTAAACTGCAATAAACAATTCCAGAAGATAGGGATGCTATTTGTTCAATATCTGGTTTAGGCTACATTGTGGGGACACCAATATTCAAACACGTTAAATCCATTAGTACTTAGTGGATACAATCCATAGCTCCCAACTTTCCTGATTTGGAGAGACTGTCTCTTGTTTGGAACAAATCCCTGTGTCCCTCTTTCCTCCTCATTTGTCCCTAATTTGGGTCTATTGTATATATCTGTATATAAAAACCACAATGAATCTATCAAAAAGTGTTTATATTGCTAAACCTTTCATCCGATGTCTAAATTGTTGCATCTGTAAACTTCAAAAGTCATTATAAAGGAGTAGAAGTTGTTACAAAAGCACTAATGGATTTAACCAATTATATTTATGTATTACTTCTCCATGTAATGAGGGTGTGGCAGGGGTGTGTACTTTGACTAGATATAATTTGGTAATAGGTCTCTCTCAGAAAGTTGGGAGTTAGATTGTAGGCTCTAAAGGAGCAGGACCCTCTGATTCCTATTGTATTAAAGTGTATTGTATTTGTACTGTCGACCCTCAAGTTGTAAAAAAATCCTGTATAATAATAATAATAATAATACAAACCTATATGCTTGTTAAGTGAGGAAACATCTTTTGGCAACATTATCAATTCCTAACAATTGTTTGCAGCGGTCTCCAAACTGCAGCCTGCAAGCAGGATTTCTTGCCTTTAATCCACCTTTGTCACACCAACCATTGATGGGCCACTATCCCCTCCACTAAAACCAACTGTAGCTTAGAAGAGGAGGTGCAGATCGTGCTAGACTGACTCAATCAGTCACTACTGTAGGTTATGTAGGGTATGGGCAGATGGAAAGAATTGGTTTCCAGAGGTTCGTGTCCATTTGGAGGAAAAGGTGGTGGTGAGCCCTGTATGGGCCTGGGCTGCTACCTTGGGGTACGGCCTTATGGTCGACCCCACATGTGTTCAGTAAAAAGTGAAAGTAAAGGAGCGCCCGGTATCCAGTAAAGGTAGGTCAATGCGTGTGTTCAGAGGTTGCTGCCTCTGAACACAGCCAGAGTTTTGGACATATAGCGGTCCGATCCATGTGCCACAGGCACCCTTCAACAGGATCATTCCATAACCACTTGTATTAGCAGCCCTGATGAAGGGGGAGTCCCTAGTCCCCCGGAACACATTGGCCTCTTTCTATTGCTGAAATTTCAATAAAATACCCTTTTACCTACCTTTACTGGATACCGGGTGCTCTTTTACTTTCACTTCTTACTAAAACCAACTGTGACATTTTTCCTCCTCCCTCTGACCAAAAGCACTGAGTCTTTTTTTCACACCCACTGGCCATTAATGTTAGCCATACATGGCTCAAACATACCAGGGCTAAACAAGAGAAATCTATCTGTGTATGGCTAGCTTAACCCCTTAATGATGGAGGGTAAATCAAATCATAACACCTCAACAAATTTGCAAATTTGACATGTGTTAGTAAAACTGTACAGTAGATCTCTTTACAACTACTAAGTGTAACCAGAAGAGTTATACCTTGGTTTTTTTCAGGACAAATTGGACCTTTATTTGGGAGTAAATGGTAATAGATATTTCCTTATTTCTTTTATTAGCAAAGGAATACTGACACAAAATTGTAAAAAAAAAAAACTTAAAAAAAAAATGTAGTATATTTCCTGCTATTACCATAACTAACAGCCTAAAAACAATGTGAAGTAAATGTTCCTGCTCCTGACGATTGCAGCGATGCCACATATGTGTATGTTATTTGTTGTTTGTACCCATGGTAGGACCCAGACACAATAGTGCATCCTACCTAAAAACCTGACCTTTGAATCTGACCACGACCTTTGAACTTAATTCTAACCCAGACACTGACCTACACAAAACCCTGATCTAGCTATTGTTTTCTTTTGTTGATTTGTTTTTTTTTACACACACTTTGAGGTTGATTTACTAAAGGAAAATATACTGTGCACTACAAGTGCATTCGCTCTAGATCTGAGGGGCTCTAAAATGAGGGGAAGCTCTGCTGATTTATATCATCCAATCAAGTGCAAGCAAAACATTTTTTTTTTTTTCCTTGCATGTTCTCCTCAGATCTAGAGCAGTTGCAGTGCACAGACTATTTTCCTTTAATAAATCAACCCCTTTGTTTCCTCATTTCTCCCCTAACAAGGAGAAAGAGGTACAATGTATCTTTTTCTATAATCAGGAGGAGAAAAAAACACAGTATAAGCATAGGCTTGAGGCAAGATGGTGACCAGACTGAATTGTTTAACTATTGCAGAGAAAATAGTTATATTTTCTATAGTTATATTATAATAATAGTTATATTATAATAGCAGAAGTCAGGTCCTCACCCTGATCCTGCTGTCTGGCATAGTTGTGTAATGCCGCGTACACACGATCGGACATTCTGACAACGAAATCCTGGGATTTATTGATCCGTATTTATACGGATGTTGGCTCAAACTTGTCTTGGATACACATGGTCGCACAAATGTTGTCGGGATATCCAATCGTCAAGAACGCGGTGACGTACAACACATACGACGAGTCGAGAAAAGTGAAGTTCAATAGCCAGTGCGGCTCTTCTGCTTGATTCTGAGCATGCATGGAATTTTATGCGTCGGAATTGTGTACACGCGTTTGGAATTTCCGACAACGGATTTTGTTGACGGAAAATTTGAGAACCAGCTCCCAAATTTTTGTTGTCGGAAATTCCAACAATAAATGTCTGATGGAGCCTACACACGGTCGGAATTTCCGACAACAAGCTCCCATCGAACATTTGTTGTAAAAAAATCCAATCGTGTGTACGCGGCATAAATCTTAGGAAATAATGAACAAAATTGTGAATTCTATGTCAGGAAGACAGCTCCCTTATGTATTTTAACTGTGTATTTAGGCTCCATGCACACTGGAGCTCATAAAAAAGAAAGAGAATACCGCACTATATAGTATATAGAAGCAGCAACTAAAAACCATCTAATATCTCTATGGTGAAAAAATTCCAACAAATAATAAATAAAGTCGCGCTATAGACAGATATGATATTCATATGAAGAATCATAAATGATATATATGCACAAATGTTTACATGCAATATAATAAACTGTGAATCATAACGTGAAAAAAATTCCACATCACATCCCAAAGTGCAATGGATCAAACATGTGATAATGTCCACAATTAGTTGCAATTATAGCATAAATAGATAAGTGTACAAAAAATGAGTTCCAAGGTGAAAGATGATACAGGTGAAATATTAAGAAACTCCCTGGGGCATAGATGGTGGACGGATGGATCACAATATCAGGGTGGCAATCTGTGAGTGAAGACCCTTACCAGAAAAGGTGGACCCCCTCCAGTGCAGGGTCATTTGAGCAGATAGATTACCCTCTGTGGGGGGCTGTTAGATGTCTACGGTCTCTGGTTCACTCCAAATGATGAATAGAGTTGTCACACAGGGATACGGATAAAACCTGATACAATAGCTTGTCTGGCTCTGAAATGAAACACACTCGGGCTCCAGGCCCCGAGTGGAAAAGCGAGAAGACAAGGGATGCTGATCGTGTAGTAAAATCGAAAGCAATTTTATTAAATAAAAAACATACGGATAACCCCCACCCCAAAGCACCATGTCCCCATGTTGATGAGGACAAGGGCCTCTTCCCGACAACCCTGGCCTTTGATTGTCAGGGTCTGCGGGCGAGGGGCTTATCGGAATCTGGGAGGCCCCTTTAATAAGGGGGCCTCCCACCCTATGTGAATGAGTATGGGGTACATTGTACCCCTACCCATTCACCTGGAAAAAAAGTGTCAAAAATAAAGCACACTACACAGGTTTTTAAAGTAATTTATTAGGCAGCTCTGGGGGTCTCTTCCAACTTTGGGGGTCTCTTCCTTCTTCTCCGCGCTCTCTGTTGTCTTACTGCTGGGTTCCTCCGCTATCTTCTATCTTCTGCTCTTTTGCCCACTCTTTTGCTAGTGGTTGCCCGGTCTTCTCTGTCATCTTCTTCCCTCTGCTCTTCTTCCGATGTTGACACAACGCTCTCTCCTGCTGTAATGCTGGGTGCGTGGTGCGCAACGACTTATATTGGCATGGGGCGTGGTCACTGGGTGATGTAATCTGGTGACCCCGCCCCTTATGATGTCACCACCCGGGGCATGATGGAACGGTGACATCATAAGGGGGCGCAATCATAATGATCCGACTTCTGGTGCGACTCCTATTCAAATCAATGGGCTCCCATAGGGAACCATTGATTTTGAATAGAGGCAGAGAAATGCCGAACGAGGCTTAACGCTCTTTTTACAGCGTTAATCCTCGTTTAACACCTTTTACCGATGTCTGGCATTTCCAGTACTGCTCTTGAACGTGATTTTATGGCGTTCAGAAAACAGCCCATAAACTCCACTGCTGATAAACTTCCAAAAACATCCATGTGTGCATGGACACATAGGAAAACATAGAGTTTATGGGCTTTTAAAAAAACTCCTAAACTCCAAAAAACGGCCATTTATGAGCTCCAGTGTGCATGGAGCCTTAGCTTTTATCTAGAGATCAGCTTCAAGTCACTGCAAAATTGATCAAGTTTACTTGATCTACTCCATGTGGAGCCGCATGTCAGCCTTTAGTCCCCTTGTGTGGGGAAACAATTGGAAATACTGTGTTGCAATTCTTTGTTTTTTACTCCTTTTTTGCAGGGAATCTGGGACATACAGGCTGCAATTTTAAAATGGCTAAGCCTAAATGTAGTGAAACCAAACAGTGACGTATGAAAAACGGACACACATGTATCTTTATGGGATAGCGGATGTTAGCTCTTTTTTTAAGACGGAAGAAAACCCTATTTTTCTTCTGTTAAAAAACATAACAGATGAAAAACGGACAAACAGAAAAATGCTGACAGCTGAATGTAAAAAAAAAAAAAAAATTGCCAGCAAAAAAAAAAGCGAAAAAAAAAACGTCCAGTATGTCCAGTATGGATTCGGAGGGGACCCCCCATGCCAATTTAAAAAAAAAAAATGGTATTGGGACCCCCAAAATTCATACCAGACCCTTATCCAAGCATGCAGCCTGGCAGGTCAGGAATAGGAGGGGACAAGCTAGCGCCCCCCCCCCCCCCCAGCCGAACCTTACCAGTCTGCATGCCCTCAACATGGGGGGTGGGTGCTGTGGGGCTGGGGGGCTCTGCGGGAGAGACGGCACTGGGAGAGATGGCACCAGGAGAGACGGCAGCGGGAGAAGACAGCTCGGGGAGAGACAGCGGCGGGAGAAGATAGCTCAGAGCTATTAATAAAGGACTTGTCAAAAACCAGCTCTTGTTTTTTTTTCTTTTCACTGCTTTTTTGGTGAATGGGTAGGGGTACGATGTAACCACCGGCCAGGGTTGTTGGAAATGGGCCCTTGTCCCCATCAACATGGTTTTTTTAATGTTTTTTTTTTGCCATCAATTTTCTTTTTTTTTACATTCAGCTGTCAGCGGAGAACCCTGCTGACAGCTGATGACGCATCGGTTGTTAAGGACGCGACGGCCAGCTTCCCGGAAATGGATGTCAGCAGACATGAAAACGGATGTAAAAATTGACATCCGTACCCGTTTTTGATCTGTTTTTTTACAAAAAAAGTGACTGAACTAAACTAAAAAACAGGATGCCCGTGTGAAACCAGCCTAATGCCGCGTACACGCGGTTGGATTTTCCGATGGAAAATGTTCGATGGGAGCTTTTTGTCACAAATTCCGACTGTGTGTAGGCTCCATCGGACATTTTCCATCGGACATTTTCCATCGGAATTTCCGACAAACAAAATTTGAGATCTGGATCTCAAATTTTCCAACAATAAAAATCCGTTCTCGTACATTTCGATCGTGTGTACACAATTCCGACGCACAAAGTTCCACGCATGCTCAGAATCAAGTACGAGACGGAAGCGCTCGGTCTGGTAAAACTATCGTTCGTAATGCAGATAGCACATTCGTCAATCTGGAATTTTTTGAATCTTTTAATGTAGCGCATTCTCTTCTTTAGAATGCTAAAATAATGAAGTTGTTTTGCTGCTCATATTCACACAGAGTTCTGAAAAAATGATTTCTTTATTATTTCTCGTGATCTCCTGAATATTTTATTTTTTGGTTTTCGTCAGCTCTTCATAATAATGTATTTAATTTTGGTTATAGTTTTTTTGTTTTTTTTTATAATAATGTTTTTAGTTTTGTGTGTTAAGTTACCACAAGACCATTATTATCTTGTATTTTTTTAACCTCAAGGAGGTTGTTTGGTGTTGGTGTCCCTTGTTAATTTGACATTGTCTTGTTGAAATGTACCTCCCTACTCACAAACTGTCCTTTTTGAATTAAAACACATAGGCAATTATTTGTGAAAAAGAAATAGCCATTTATTATGGGTGATAACAAAATAAAGAGGAAGGCAACGCTGGAGAAACTGGTGAAATTTGCGAAGCCTTTGTACCCCAGGGCACACATCAATTATTTTATTTCAAAATTGGTGTTCTGAGGAGTCCTTATAATAGTGAGCACAATCCGGTCCAGGACTACAAGAGATCAGGAAGAGCAGCAGATGACATATATGTCCCCAGGCTGTGGTCTTACCACAGCCTGCGTCTTTTGTCAGACCAGACTGAACCCAGCCCATCACTCTCTTGTCTGCCTTCCAGGCTTGCTTCCAGGCTGTGGCTCTGGTGTTGTAGTTGTGGCAGTAGGTGGAGGAGGAGGAGGAAGACCATGGTTGAACTCACAAACGTGGCTTTGGCTTGTGAGTTCGCCTCTCAACCCCTTATTTAGGGCTTGTAACATAACTTCCTCACATAAGAGGTGTTGGCCCTCCTCCATTTCCAGCATTTTGCAGGCTGCCATGTAGGCATAGTCCTCTTGAAGACAGGGGGAGTTCTGAGGGCTGCAGTAGCCTTCGGAAATAGGCCAATTGCTACCTCCTCCAGGTTACTCCTCTTCCTGGCACTTTTTTGTGAAAGGCGGAGGGGATGGACCTGGGATTCGGGCAGGCTACTGGGCCCGGCCACCTCCTGGCTGCCACTTACCCCCGCCACCTCCTGGCTGCCACTTTCCACGGCCTTCTCCTGGCTGAGGCTTTCTTGTTTATGAACAAGACATAGGGACATAGTTTTAGTTTTTGGTTCATCAATCACACACAGTTTTCAGCTCATGACTGTTGCAAATTGAATGTTAATAAATAGAAAAGACTATCATTCTGACCCCAGCATTTTTCATTCTTCTTCCAATCATTTGTGGCCACTACTGTCTATTGATATGTAAAACCAGGGCTTTTTTTCTCAGAGAAAAGGTGCAGGAACTCACCCTCTCTGTCCAACTCTCCGCCCCAACCATGCCCAAACCCCGCCCCGGCCACACCCAAACCCCGCCCCCAGTCACACTTTCCTTAGAGGAGAGATTTACAACGGCGCCAAAAAATTGTAATGAGTTAAGGCTGAGAACTGTGTATCACATAAGGCAAATTCCCCAAAATCCCCCCCCCCAGCTCTCCTCATCACAAATCCCCTCCTAGCTTTCCTCCCATCACAAATCCCCTCCTAGTTCTCCTCTCATCACAAATCCCCTCCTAGTTCTCCTCTCATCACAAATCCCCTCCTAGTTCTCCTCTCATCAAAAAATCCCCTCCTAGCACAGCTCCTCATCCCAGTAAAAATACCCCACCCAACATCCCCCAAGCATAAATCCTCCTCCCAGTACAAATTTTCTCCCCCAAATCTCCCCTTCCAGCACAACATGCTCCCCATCCTGGAACAATTCCTCTCCCCTTGTCCTCTTTCCTCCAAGCCCCTCCTACACAAGTTCTCTCCCCAGTTCCATCACATATCTTCCCACCTAAATCCCCCCTGCCAGTACAAACTGTTCCCCCACAAACACAAATCCTTTCCCCCTTTCTAATCCAAATTCAAACCTCCATACTGTCCCAGTTTTAATGGGCCTTTCCTGAGATTTAAACAAAATCCCAGCGTCCCATGAATCCGAGCTGAGTCCTGGAGCCCAGTGCTGGAACAAGTTCTGGCACTAGGCTCCAATAACTTGTCAAGCAGGAGCCTGTGTGGGCCGCCAAGGTAAATGTCCTCATCTCTCGGGGTCCTAGATGCCATGATCATGCCCTCTGTGAGAAGGAGAATACCTGGGAGGGAGAAGGCTGGTGCTGGAAAGGGGGGGAGGGCTAGTGCTGGAAGGGGGAGAGAGGGCTAGTGCTGGAAGGGGGGCTAGTGCTGGAAGGGGGGGCTAGTGCTGGAAGAGGGGGGCTAGTGCTGGAAGGGGGAGGGGGGAGAGGGCTAGTGCTGGAAGGGGGCTAGTGCTGGAAGGGGGAGGGGAGAGGGCTAGTGCTGGAAGAGGGGGTTGGTGCTGGAAGGGGGGAGGGCTAGTGCTGGAAGGGGGGGAGAGGGCTAGTGCTGGAAGGGGGGGCTAGTGCTGGAAGTGGGAGGGGGAGAGGGCTAGTGCTGGAAGAGGGGGCTAGTGCTGGAAGGGGGGCTAGTCCTGGAAGGGGGAGGGGGAGAGGGCTAGTGCTGGAAGGGGGGCTAGTGCTGGAAGGCTAGTGCTGGAAGGGGGGAGAGGGCTAGTGCTGGAAGGGGGACTAGTGCTGGAAGAGGGGCTAGTGCTGGAAGGGGGCTAGTGCTGGAAGGGGGAGGGGGAGAGGGCTAGTGCTGGAAGGGGGGCTAGTGCTGGAAGGGGGAGGGGGGAGAGGGCTAGTGCTGGAAGGGGGGGCTAGTGCTGGAAGGGAGGGCTAGTGCTGGAAGGGGGAAGAGGGCTAGTGCTGGAAGGGGGGGCTAGTGCTGGAAGGGGGACTAGCGCTGGAAGGGGGGCTAGTGCTGGAAGGGGGAGGGAGGAGAGGGCTAGTGCTGGAAGGGGGGGCTAGTGCTGCGAGGGGAGAGGGCTAGTGCTGGAAGGGGGGGCTAGTGCTGGAAGGGGGAGGGGGAGAGGGCTAGTGCTGGAAGGGGGGCTAGTGCTGAAAGGGGGAGGGGGGAGAGGGCTAGTGCTGGAAGGGGGAGGGGTAGAGGGCTAGTGCTGGAAGGGGGGGCTAGTGCTGGAAGGGGGGAGGGCTAATGCTGGAAGGGGGAGGGCTAGTGCTGGAAGGGGGAGGGGGGAGAGGACTAGTGCTGGAAGGGGGGCTAGTGCTGGAAGGGGGGCTAGTGCTGGAAGGGGGAGGAGGAGAGGGCTAGTGCTGGAAGGGGGGATAGTGCTGAAAGGGGGAAGGGGAGAGGGCTAGTGCTGGAAGGGGGAGGGGTAGAGGGCTAGTGCTGGAAGGGGGGGCTAGTGCTGGAAGGGGGGCTAGTGCTGGAAGGGGGAGGGCTAGTGCTGGAAGGGGGAGGGGAAGAGGGCTAGTGCTGGAAGGGGGAGGGGGACAGGGCTAGTGCTGGAAGGGGGAGGGGGTGAGGGCTAGTGCTGAGAGGGGGAGAGGGCTAGTGCAGGAAGGGGGGGAGAGGGCTAGTGCTGGAAGGGGAGAAGGCTAGTGCTGGAAGGGGGGGAGGGCTAGTGCTGGAAGGGGGGCTAGTGCTGGAAGGGGGGAGAGCGCTACTGCTGGAAGGGGGGGCTAGTGCTGGAAGAGGGAGAGTTAGTGCTGGGAGGGGGAGAGGGCTAGTGCTTGAAGGATGGGCTAGTGCTGGAAGGGGGGCTAGTGCTGGAAGGGGGAGGGGGCTAGTGCTGGAAGGAGGAGGGGAGAGGGCTAGTGCTGGAAGGGGGAGAGGGCTAGTGCTGGAAGGGGGGGAGAGGGCAAGTGCTGGAAGGGGGGGAGAGGGCTAGTGCTGGAAGGGGGGGAGAGGGCTAGTGCTGGAAGGGGGAGGGCTAGTGCTGGAAGGGGGGAAAGGGCTACTGCTGGAAGGGGGAGGGCTGGTGCTGGAAGGGGGGAGGGATAGTGCTGGAAGGGGGAGGGGGAGAGGGCTAGTGCTGGAAGGGGGGCTAGTGCTGGAAGGGGGAGGCCTAGTGCTGGAAGGGGGAGGGGGCTAGTGCTGGAAGGGGGGAGGGGGAGAGGGCTAGTGCTGGAAGGGGGAGGGGAGAGGGCTAGTGCTGGAAGGGGGAGAGGGCTAGTGCTGGAAGGGGGAGGGGGAGAGGGCTAGTGCTGGAAGGGGGGAGAGGGCTAGTGCTGAAAGGGGGAGGGGGAGAGGGCTAGTGCTGGAAGGGGGAGAGGGCTAGTGCTGGAAGGGGGGAGGGCTAGTGCTGGAAGGGGGGGGAGAGGGCTAGTGCTGGAAGGGGGAGGGCTAGTGCTGGAAGGGGGAGGGGGAGAGGGCTAGTGCTGGAAGGAGTAGCGGGGCTAGTGCTGGAAGGGGGGGCTAGTGCTGGAAGGGGGAGGGCTAGTGCTGGAAGGGGGGGCTAGTGCTGGAAGGGGGAGGGGGAGAGGGCTAGTGCTGGAAGGGGAAGGGGAAGAGGGCTAGTGCTGGAAGGGGGGAGGGCTAGTGCTGGAAGGCGGGGAGAGAGCTAGTGCTGGAAGGGGGAGGGGGAGAGGGCTAGTGCTAGAAGGGGGAGGGGGAGAGGGCTAGTGCTGGAAGGGCAGAGAGGGCTAGTGCTGGAAGGGGGAGAGGGCTAGTGCTGGAAGGGGGAGAGGGCTAGTGCTGGAAGGGGGGAGGGCTAGTGCTGGAAGGGAGGGAGAGGGCTACTGCTGGAAGGGGAGGGCTAGTGCTGGAAGGGGGAGAGGGCTAGTGCTGGAAGGAGGGGCTAGTGCTGGAAGGGGGGGCTAGTGCTGGAAGGGGGAGGGCTAGTGCTGGAAGGGGGAAGGGGAGGGGGCTAGTGCTGGAAGGGGGAGGGGGAGAAGGCTAGTGCTGGAAGGGGGAGGGGGAGATGGCTAGTGCTGGAAGGGGGGGAGAGGGCTAGTGCTGGAAGGGGGGGAGAGGGCTAGTGCTGGAAGGGGGAGGGCTAGTGCTGGAAGGGGGGAGAGGGTTACTGCTGGAAGGGGGAGGGCTAGTGCTGGAAGGGGGAGGGTGAGAGGGCTAGTGCTGGAAGTGGGGGTTGTGCTGGAAGGGGGGGGCTAGTGCTGGAAGGGGGAGGGCTAGTGCTGGAAGGGGGAGGGGGAGAGGGCTAGTGCTGGAAGGGGGAGGGGGCTAGTTCTGGAAGGGGGAGGGGGAGAGGACTAGTGCTGGAAGGGGGAGGGGGAGAGGGCTAGTGTTGGAAGGGGGGAGGGGGGAGAGGGCTAGTGCTGGAAGGGGGGAGGGCTAGTGCTGGAAGGGGGGAGAGGGCTACTGCTGGAAGGGGGGGCTAGTGCTGGAAGGGGGAGAGGGCTAGTGCTGGAAGGGGGGGCTAGTGCTGAAAGTGGGAGGGGGAGAGGGCTAGTGCTGGAAGGGGAAGGGGAAGAGGGCTAGTGCTGGAAGGGGGAGGGCTAGTGCTGGAAGGCGGGGAGGGCTGGAAGGGGGAGGGCTAGTGCTGGAAGGGGGAGAGAGCTAGTGCTGGAAGGGGGAGAGGGCTAGTGCTGGAAGGGGGGGAGAGGGCTAGTGCTGGAAGGTGGGGCTAGTGCTGGAAGGGGGGCTAGTGCTGGAAGGGGGAGGGCTAGTGCTGGAAGGGGGAGGGCTAGTGCTGGAAGGGGGATGTTAGGTTCAACTTTTAAATAAGTTGCTTTAAGTTTATATTGCTTTGTCAAATTATTGCTTCATATAGGAATTAAGACACAGAGTCAGGTATGTCTGTATCAAAGTTCTGAGCATAATGGACTGCCGCTCTTTACTTCTTTCAAAGGCCTTTTATAGGCAATTATACAAACAATAGCATCAGCACAGCCCCCCCACAAAGGGCAAGGGTAAACAACAACAGGAGTCACCTGGGCTACGAACACAAGCTTCAACACCATGGCAATACAGTTACAAGAAAACAAAAGCAGCTTCAATTGAGTTCAACAGCCAAAAAGTTACATTCAAAACAGATTTACATGTAGGCATCATATTAAGTGAGAACTCTAAATTAAATCCCTGACCTTATCAATTTCCCCCTTTGACATCATCCTCTCCTTCCCCCTGGGTCCTCATGAATAAGTTCTAGTCAGTTTTTACCCAGAGTCCTTTCCCTGACCGCAAGTTGTCAGAGGGGTAGAACCCATCCCCCTAGGTATTACCAACATCTTAAAATTCAAGAAGAGGAGTTTTATAGGAGTAGGGTGATGTCAATACACATTTATCGGTATGCCCTGTCTATTCTCCTAATTTTCCTATTTATTTTCCTGTATACACATATATTCGTGATTGTAAGTGATATTAATATTAGAATAATAATTACCATTGGACTTAACAACCAGTGAAAGGTATTGGTTGCTGTAGAGGACATTCCACTAAATATATCCCACCAATGTGGTGCAGTATCCTGTTGTATCTGTGAGGAAAGATGCACTAGTCTACCTTTGTCAATAATTGCAGATACAAGGTTATTCTGTAGGGTGTGTTCTAGTGTTTCTATGTGTTGTTAGGTTCAACTCTGATTGTTCCAAAACCTGTTTTAGTGGGTCTAAAGAAATTATAAAGGGTGTAGTGTCAGTGAGATTATGTACCTCATAAACTGAAGAGAATACCTTATCGGCGTCTGGTTCAAAAAGGTAGGTATCATTACCCCATTGTAATATTTTAATCTTTTTTTATACATCCCGCAAACGGCGCCGATCTATTTAACGCTAACATGGTGCGGTTGTCATTAATAATGATACAAATATGCTGGGGTCCTATTTCTATGAATCTATTGTTCACATTTATCGGTGTTCTTTGCATTTTGCATATGCTAGTTTGGTATTTTAACAAGCAAGGTTCATATACTGGGGAACTTCTGCCACATACCATTCCCTTATTAGTTCCTTCACATAGATTTAAATCATGGGTTCTGTTTCCTTTATCTACATATTTCCCATATATTTCTGGATACCAAAACTCGTCTTTAATTACTAGTGGCATAACCACTATTTTACACATTTCCATTACATCTGCTACCCGGTATGCTTCAAACCTTACTTATTCATCTCATATCCTGAATCATTTGCTACTTTAGGATCATCTATAACCCATTGAAAGTTTGCTGTTTCCTCTACCTCAATTACATTAATACCAGGAGTCCATGCATGTATTTGTAAAACAACAATTTTCAACAGAAAATATGTAAGTAGATATTTCATCATGTTGTTTTCTCGGGTTGTTTCTTGCAGTGTGATGCGTGTATCCAGGTAGGTTTTCCTTCCAGCTTTACTGAAGTGGCTGTGGTCAGAAGCACTTGATAAGGACCTTCAAACCCTGGCTCCAATGTCTTTCTGGTGTGTTTCTTTACATATACATAATACCCTGGTAGCAGAGTATGTGTACCTGCTATTGAATTAGGGTCTGGAAGAGAAGAATACCCACTTTTGTGGATCTTAGTTAGACGTTGTTGTAATTGTATTACATTTGCAGTCAAACTGTCACATTGCAATTGCATACTCTGTGGAAAGTATAGACCTAATCTAGGCGCATTACCAAAAAGTATCTCATATGGGGACAATCCTGTTTTTCCTGTTGGAGTGTACCTTATAGAGAATAAAACCAAAAGCAGACATTCTGGCCATGGCTTGTTTAACCCTTGCATTGCCTTTTGTATTTTTAACTTTATTGTCCCATTTACTCTCTCCACTGATCCTGAACTCTGTGGGTGGTAAGGGGTGTGAAAACTTTGTTGAACCCCTAACATGGTCATCACATTCTGCATGATTTCTCCTGTAAAGTGTGTCCCCCTATCTGATTCTATGGTTTCAGGAAGACCAAACCTAGGTATTAACTCAGTGATCAGTTTCTTAGCTGTGGCTTTAGCTGTAGCCGATTTTACTGGATAACTTTCGGGTCAACCTGAAAATAAATCGATACACACGAGGACAAACTCAAAGGGGCCGCTCTTGGGCATTTGTAAGTAGTCAATTTGCAGTCTCTGGAAGGGGTATTGGGCCCGGACCTGGTGTTTTCGTGGGGTTTTTACTCTCTGTCCTGGGTTATTCAGGAGACAGATTTGGCAGGCTGCACAGTAGTTTCTTGCAGTGCTACTGAATCCAGGGACGAGCCATCCTTGGTTCACAATCCTATACATGGAATTGGAACTGACATGTGTGGGTAGGTGAACTGCCGCTGCCATTGCTGGGTACAGAGAGGCAGGCAGGCATATTTTGCCTCCTTCCCTCCATACATTGTCAAGGTCTGGTGCTGCTCCCATCCTGACCCACTTATCTTTCTCGCTCTCCCCTGCTTGCTCCTGTAATTTACTCAGCTGCTGCCATGTTGGTTCTGGGATACTCACCTCTACCGCTGCTAAGGTCTCAGGGCTTCCTTCCCCTAGAGCTGCCTGTTTTGCAGTCAAATCTGCAAATGCATTTCCTTTTGCCTCAATTGTTTTTGCGCTCGTGTGTGCCGCTATCTTCATGATGGCCACTCGTTTAACCTTTTGAAGATTGTTCAGGACTCTCTTAATCCCTTCTCCATGTTTTACAGGTGTACCTGCTGCTGTCAGATAACCTCTAGCCTTCCATATATGGCCATAATCATGCGCTACGCCATAAGCGTAAGCGGAGTCAGTGTAAATATTCCCTTCTCGTCCTTTTAAGTATTCTAGGGCTTGTTCTAAAGCTTTTAATTCTGCTTCCTGTGCTGACATGTGGGCTGGTAAGGGCTGTGCGTCAATCACCTGTGTATCAGTCACTACGGCATAACCTGTGTGATATTTACCCTTGTCATCAGCAAACCTACTGCCATCTATGTACAAAGTGTGCTCAGCATTTAAAATCGGTGTATCTGTAACATGTGGGAATCCCATTGTCTCCTGTTCCATGAGCTGAAAACAATCATGTTCATTTACTTCTTTAAACAAAAGAGTGTCAGGTACCTAATTTCCTTTCTCACTAGTACTATTAGCACTATCATTATCATTCCCCCTTGCCAAATCTGGTGACTGAAGAGGCAAAAAGGTAGCCAAATTTAAGGTTGTACAGCGTTGAAAAGTGACATTTGGAGGTAAAAGTAAAGTACACTGTAACCTTAATTGCCTAGCCATGGAAATGTGTTTAGGCTGTACCTGAGACAAGATTGCATGTATGTCATGTGTGGTATGCACCATAACTGGATTGTCTAGAACAATCTCTGATGACTTATCTATGATAATTGACACTGCAGCTACCGCCCGTACACAGGACGGTGAACCTCTAGATACTGGATCTAATGCTGCTGAAAAGTAAGCGATTGGTCTTTGTTTCACATGTGCCTGTGTCAAAACACCTGTGGCGTGTCCAGTGATCTCAGCAATGTACAGATTAAATATCTTAGTATAATCTAAAATGATAAACGACTCATAAGCTACTTCTGTAAGCATATACGGTACAATTTTCAAACAATCGTATAATGGCTGCATCAAAGCGCTAGCATGTGGTATCCACTGTCTACAATATGACACGATACCTAAAAACATACGCAATTGTTTGAAATTCCGTGGGGGTAACATTCCCTTTATCACTTGAACCCTCTCCTCAGTGAGATGTCTTGTACCCTGTGATATACAATGTCCCAAAAAGATAACTTTTTCCTGACACACTTGCAGCTTTTTCTTATTAACCTTGCAACCTTTTTCTGCCAAAAATCGCAACAAATTAAGGGTGGTGTGCAAGCTTTCAGTCTTTCACTTATCTGTGGAATTAATCCTTCCATAAACTGTCTATTGAAGGCTCGGATCGTGACTGGCAGCTCTAAATCCATTCTCTCATCTGCCATCATACTTTCCATAGACAAGTAAAATTCTGATACAGTCTGTCCTGGCATTTGTTTCATGGGTGATATTGACCCCCTCTCCTGTTGTTTTGCCTGACAAAAAGCTTCTAATCTAGCAATAAAAGGAGCCCTTGAGTCTATATGTCTGACATGTCCTGTCTCCAGTATTGCCATCCCCCTCAGCTCGGTCTGCAGGTCAGTCATAAACTGGTTAAACAGGGTCAGAGTCATTTTATGTCTGCATAAATCCTCCCCATCCTGCCAGGTTGCTTCATGTGCATTCATTAACTGTGTCACAAATCTACAGAAAACAGCTGGCTTTACTATAATGCATGTATCAGTGCGTACGGGAGCTACAGTTTCTGAATGAAATTCTTATACTCCACAAACCTGAAAAAAAAAAAAACATTCTCTACCCTTAAGTACAGGATATATCTTGTGTGGTTTACGTTCTATGTCAGTATATGGGGGTGGGATGGTTGAACTAAGATTATTTAAAATTTCAACATTTTTTTTGTTCTTCCGTCTTTCATATCCCAACCATCACAGTCTGGATTATATTTCCACCCCTCTTCTTTCGCTCTATTTGAGACCTTAATTAAGCATTGAACCTGACACATCCATTGCTTCTCTAACACCTCTCCTTGTCTGTCCCTTTTTATTTCACTCCATACATCCGGGTCTAAGCCCGCTGCTCCTTTCACCTTAAATTTACGAAGGACATCCTTTAAGTCCTGTGCTTCGGTTTTCCCATAAATGTTCTTAATTATCTGTGGCACCGTATAGTGCGCCACAATTCCCTGACGGGGTTTTGTGTTCCTCTGGCCCATTCTAACAGTCCTGCCTAGGTAGCGTGTGGGACACTTAGTGTACAATATAATGCGGCTACAACATATACAAGAATTAATAATTACTTTATATGCTAGCCCAATAGCAAACCAGCTAAGTTACACTAGTTCCTCGTTGCCTTCCTCCTAGGGTGCTAGAATACTAGAAACCTCTCCGGAATGAGATTTCTGAAACCGAATTACCTTATATGCTAGCCCAATAACAAATAATTACTTTATATGCTAGCCCAATAACAAACCAGAATGCGGCTACAACATATACAAAAATGCGGCTACAACATATACAAGCATTCCTTTAAGTGGCCAGGTATTCGACTAGATCTCCGGGCTTTATGGAGACCTCATTACCCTCC
This sequence comes from Aquarana catesbeiana, assembly GCF_042186555.1. Taxonomy (NCBI): domain Eukaryota; kingdom Metazoa; phylum Chordata; class Amphibia; order Anura; family Ranidae; genus Aquarana; species Aquarana catesbeiana. The sequence goes on from NC_133327.1 coordinate 242,049,413, forward strand.
CCGTATCTGGGAATCCCTCTCATACACTCTTATCTCTGCTTTATGGAGCAGACAGGGCTTATACTCTCAACCCGTCTATGGTTTATGAGTTAGATGTGAGGTTAAGCATAAGCGTCAGACCCCCAAGCTCACAAGCCCTCAGGTTCCCAATCGTGTGAGGTAAGGCGCATTCCGTTGCTTAGTTCGGCAATCCCCTTCTAACTCATACCATCCTTGACAAGGCTCATTCACTTTCTCAACAAGACAGACAAGACAAACACAGATAACAAAACAAACAAATAATTCCAGCAATATAAACGAAAATATGCAGTAATTCTAGACTCACCACTACAGAGGCTGGTGTTTTAAAACCAGGAGAACCGTAACTGACAGAACGGATAGGCACAAATCAGGGGAGCACAGAATATAAGAAAAATAAAGCTTTTTCTTACCTGGCCAGGTTTTTTGATCTGTGGTTCCCGGAATGCCTGTCCTTTCGTTCCGTCAGCGTAGCTCAGCCACCTCTTGTAGCAACTTGGTGGGTCCCTGTTCAGGCGCCAAAATGTTAGGTTCAACTTTTAAATAAGTTGCTTTAAGTTTATATTGCTTTGTCAAATTATTGCTTCATATAGGAATTAAGACACAGAGTCAGGTATGTCTGTATCAAAGTTCTGAGCATAATGGACTGCCGCTCTTTACTTCTTTCAAAGGCCTTTTATAGGCAATTATACAAACAATAGCATCAGCACAGCCCCCCCACAAAGGGCAAGGGTAAACAACAACAGGAGTCACCTGGGCTACGAACACAAGCTTCAACACCATGGCAATACAGTTACAAGAAAACAAAAGCAGCTTCAATTGAGTTCAACAGCCAAAAAGTTACATTCAAAACAGATTTACATGTAGGCATCATATTAAGTGAGAACTCTAAATTAAATCCCTGACCTTATCAGGGAGGGGGGAGGGGGCTAGTGCTGGAAGGGGGAGAGGGCTAGTGCTGGAAGTGGGGGTTGTGGTGGAAGGGGGGTCTAGTGCTGGAAGGGGGAGGGCTAGTGCTGGAAGGGGGAGGGGGCTAGTGCTGGAAGGGGGAGGGGGAGAGGACTAGTGCTGGAAGGGGGAGAGGGCTAGTGCTGGAAGGGGGGCGGGGGAGAGGGCTAGTGCTGGAAGGGGGGGAGGGCTAGTGCTGGAAGGGGGAGAGGGCTAGTGCTGGAAGGGGGGGTAGTGCTGAAAGGGGGGGCTAGTGCTGGAAGTGGGAGGGCTAGTGCTGGAAGGGGAGAGGGGGAGAGGGCTAGTGCTGGAAGGGGGGGAGAGGGCTAGTGCTGGAAGGGAGGAGGGCTAGTGCTGGGAGGGGTGTGAAAATGTGCTGGGGGAAGAGGGGGGCTAGTGTTGGAAGGGGGTGGGTTGGGAATGTGCTGGGGGGAGAGAAGGGCTAGTGCTGGAAGGGGGGTTGAAAATGTGCTGGGGGGAGAGGGGGGCTAGTGCTGGAAGGGGGGTTGGAAATGTGCTGGAGGAGAGGGGGGCTAGTGCTGGAAGGGGGGTTGGAAATGTGCTGGGGGGGCTAGTGCTGGAAGGGGGGCTAGTGCTGGAAGAGGGGGCTAGTGCTGGAAGGGGGAGGGGGAGAGGGCTAGTGCTGGAAGGGGGGGCTAGTGCTGGAAGGGGGAGTTGGAAATGTGCTGGGGGGAGAGGGGGGCTAGTGCTGAAAGGGGGGGTTGGAAATGTGCTGGGGGGAGAGGGGGGCTAGTGCTGGAAGGGGGGTTGGAAATGTGCTGGGGGAGAGGGGGTCTAGTGCTGGAAGGGGGGTTGGAAATGTGCTGGGGGGGCTAGTGCTGGAAGGGGGGCTAGTGCTGGAAGAGGGGGCTAGTGCTGGAAGGGGGAGGGGGGAGAGGGCTAGTGCTGGAAGGGGGGGCTAGTGCTGGAAGGGGGAGTTGGAAATGTGCTGGGGGGAGAGGGGGGCTAGTGCTGAAAGGGGGGGTTGGAAATGTGCTGGGGGGAGAGGGGGCTAGTGCTGGAAGGGGGAGGGGGAGAGGGTTAGTGTTGGAAAGGGGGAGGGGGGAGAGGGCTAGTGCTGGAAGGGGGGGAGAGGGCTAGTGCTGGAAGGGGGGAGAGGGCTAGTGCTGGAAGGGGGGAGAGGGCTACTGCTGGAAGGGGGAGAGGGCTAGTGCTGGAAGGGGGGGCTAGTGCTGAAAGTGGGAGGGGGAGAGGGCTACGGCTGGAAGGGGAAGGGGAAGAGGGCTAGTGCTGGAAGGCGGGGAGGGCTGGAAGGGGGAGGGCTAGTGCTGGAAGGGGGAGAGAGCTAGTGCTGGAAGGGGGAGAGGGCTAGTGCTGGAAGGGGGGGAGAGGGCTAGTGCTGGAAGGAGGGGCTAGTGCTGGAAGGGGGGCTAGTGCTGGAAGGGGGAGGGCTAGTGCTGGAAGGGGGAGGGCTAGTGCTGGAAGGGGGAGGGGGGAGGGGGCTAGTGCTGGAAGGGGGAAAGGGCTAGTGCTGGAAGTGGGGGTTGTGCTGGAAGGGGGGTCTAGTGCTGGAAGGGGGAGGGGGCTAGTGCTGGAAGGGGGAGGGGGAGAGGACTAGTGCTGGAAGGGGGAGGGGGAGAGGGCTAGTGCTGGAAGGGGGGAGGGGGAGAGGGCTAGTGCTGGAAGGGGGGGGAGGGCTAGTGCTGGAAGGGGGAGAGGGCTAGTGCTGGAAGGGGGGGCTAGTGCTGAAAGGGGGGGCTAGTGCTGAAAGGGGGGGCTAGTGCTGGAAGTGGGAGGGCTAGTGCTGGAAGGGGAGAGGGGGAGAGGGCTAGTGCTGGAAGGGGGGGAGAGGGCTAGTGCTGGAAGGGAGGAGGGCTAGTGCTGGAAGGGGTGTGAAAATGTGCTGGGGGAAGAGGGGGGCTAGTGCTGGAAGGGGGTGGGTTGGAAATGTGCTGGGGGGAGAGAAGGGCTAGTGCTGGAAGGGGGGTTGAAAATGTGCTGGGGGGAGAGGGGGCTAGTGCTGGAAGGGGGGGTTGGAAATGTGCTGGGGGAGAGGGGGCTAGTGCTGGAAGGGGGGTTGGAAATGTGCTGGGGGGGCTAGTGCTGGAAGGAGGGCTAGTGCTGGAAGAGGGGGCTAGTGCTGGAAGGGGGAGGGGGGAGAGGGCTAGTGCTGGAAGGGGGGGCTAGTGCTGGAAGGGGGAGTTGGAAATGTGCTGGGGGGAGAGGGGGGCTAGTGCTGAAAGGGGCGGTTGGAAATGTGCTGGGGGGAGAGGGGGCTAGTGCTGGAAGGGGGATTGCAAATGTGCTAGGGGGAGAGGGGGGCTAGTGCTGGAAGGGGTTGTCAGGTTTCAAATTAATCCCACGCTGATTTCTGGCATATGTCCTTACTCATACCAAAGCACATATCCACCTAACCCCCCAATCACTCCACCAAGTGTACATCGTTTTCGTTTTCTGCCACTCTCCCCCCCTCCTCCCTGTCTATCTATAAAGCATAGAAAAGTTTGTAAAGACCTGAAGTCAGTGCGTGTTCCTGCTCCCCCTCCTCTTGTGTATATACAGAGCTGAATGAGAAGGAGGAGGGGGAGGAGACAGCTTTGTTCTGCTGTGTGTGAGTGAGACAGGCTGCTGCAGGGACGGGAGACATGCATCTGATGATCGTGCAGACAGCAGACATGTCACTCCCGGAAGAGGAGAGGAGAGGGCTGCCAGAGGTTCCGGAATGCAGTTCCGGTGAGTTCCGGCTGAAAAAAAGCCCTGAGTAAAACACTTTGTAAAATCAGAAATTCATGATCAATAATAACATCTAGTTAACATCATTAATTATTTGACAAGAAATATGTTGAACAATGCTATACCTGGTTCAAGCTGGGCTCCTCCACTTCTTCCTGGCTGGAAGGCCCAGGTTGAACGTCGGAAGCCTCAGCTGAGGTGGAAGAAAGCCTTGAAGGAAGATTAGAGAGTGATGGCCTGGGTTCAGTCTGGCCTGCCAGAAAATGCAGTCTGTCATAGTACCACAGCCTGGGTATATAAATGTCATCTGCTGCAGCTCCTGATCTCTGGGAATCCTGGACCTTCTTGCGCTCCCTATAAGTGCTCCTCATGCCACCAATTAGGGCCTTCAAATAGGGGATATCTGCCGTGGGGATCACCGGCTTCACAAATTACAGCAATCGATCCAGCGCTGCCTTCCTCTTTTTTTGATTGTTATAAAAGGGGTGGTTTACCTGCCACAGACAGGGCAGCTCCCTGTACATATCAATGAATATGGGGATAAAGTCCTGATCATTCAATAGATCCATTTTATCTGCAAGACACAACACAAGACAAACCCTAATGTCAGGCTAAACTCTCCTAATCTTGTCCCAATATAGGCCTCAATCTATAAGCAGTATAGGCCACTGATGCACCAAGTTAAAATTGTACCTTTGTTCAAACAATCGGCGCTTCCGATACCCCTTCCTCCTCTCACAGATCGCACGTACGACGCACACATGTTACGCTTTATATACACTGTGCATGCATGAAACTCCGCCCGCCCCAGACGTTCTTTCTAGTCTATTCCCCGCCCCTTGTCTTTCAGGGGCAGTGGGAGAGCACATGGCGGAGACAGAGCAGGTGCCTGAGAGTAGCAGCAACGACGAGGAAAGCCCGGAGCCACAAACGTCCCGATCCTGGAGGGTATTTAATGCCTCAAATATGGCCCTTATAGAAATGGTGGAGATGGTGGACATCTTCAAGAGGGCCGACTATGATGGGAAGCATGGACCTTACCCAAACCCAAATGTGAGAAAGGCCAAGATCATGTCTAAAGCTGTGAAAAGTCTGCCGAAAAATTTTGGGGTACGGCGATCCAAGGATCAACTGAGGAAACAATGGTCAGACCTCAAATTGAGGGAGCAGGATAAGTACAGAAGAATCAAGAGAGTGCTGCAAAAAACTAAATATTTTGTTGTGTGTTACTATTCTTCTTATTACATTCGTGCTGCTCCATGTGCTTTTCTTTACTGCTGTACAGTTTAAAATGGCAAGTTTCAGGTTCGAGGGCCAGTAATCGTTCGTAGGAAACATCGTTCGTTCGCCCACTAATACGATGTTTTTTTTGCAGATGCAGGTTAACTACATTTGGTCATGCCTATTTGTCTTAAAAGAAGATTAGTACATTGTTGTCTAGATGGGTTTGTAACTAGAATGAAATGCAAACTTGATTCAGTGTAAGGAGAGGACACTCCTCAGAAGCTGTTTACACATCTGGACGCAGGAGCACTAGTGTTGGGGTCTCTACATGTGTGATACTTTAACAAAAAAGGTACGTATTCCAGCTTTGTAAAGGGAAAAAATCATGTCTTCAGCTTTGAACTCTGCAAAACAGACAATTGTACGACACTTCCAAGCAATGTTTCATATTCCTATTTCTTGCCTCAAATATCTGTGTGCTAAGTATACCTTTATTTTATTCACATAGGGGAGAAAAGACTCAAGACGTCTGAAGTCACCAGGGACCCCCAACCTCCTAAAGAAGGGGAAATCCCAAAAGAACAACCTGAGGATGTGGAGGAAGGAGAGGTTTATGAAGTGGGCGAAATAGTGACCACAACAGGTGAGTGTCTGAGACCACAGCTTCAGGTAATAGATGGATGCCTGCATATTTATAATAAATGGTGTTTTTTTATTTTTAGGTGATGTGTATGTTGTGGAAGAAGAAACACATTTCGCAAGTGCACAAGTCCTCATCGGGGAGATCATGGTGTGCAATCGGGATTTACAGAAGATCGAGGAAGACATCAATGATGTTGAAAAAAGACTCAAAAACATCATTGATGTTTTAAGCAGAATCGAAAACACACCAACATTTATCAAATTCTTTCTATTTTTCTAACTTTTCCCCAAAATTTGGAAAGCCAAATTTTGAAGATGCACACAGTGTGTCAACATGTGCTATCTGCTATCCCGGGATATCTTGGTATGCGTTTTGGGGGTGCAACCCCTTCCTCGCAACTAAAGTAGATAAGAGGAAGGGGTTGCACCCCCGAAACATGTCCATTGATCCCCCATGATGGGAGCTAGTACATGTTGACATTAGGCATGGGATCAGGAGGGAAATCCCCATTTTGACTCTCAATTTGTGTGCATCTTCAAAATTTGGCTTTCACAGGGGTGACATAACCACATCTGATGAAGGCAATATGAACACAGTTTGGACATACTAATGTCTGATATTGCCTTCACTTTGTCAAAGTTGAACTTTGTAAGTTCCTGAGTTGTGTATTGTTTTATGGTTTTAAACATGCCTGTTTTAACACAAAAAAAGGCTATTTGTACTGTCAAAAACAAAAATGTTATTACTAAAATATGTTGGTTTGTTCAAAAACCCTTTTCTAACGCACATGTGAATGAATGTGCACAGAGTAAAAAGTTTTCTACTCAACAATGTGTGGCTTCTTCTTTCAATGCTCAATATAATATTTTGGACTAAGTTGGTGCTTACACTGGAATGGGGGATATTTACTAAAGGCAAATCCACTTTCAGTGCAGTTTCAAGTGCAGTTTAAAGTGCAGTTTAAAGTGCACTTTAGCAGTGCACTTGGAGTGCAAAGTGAATTTTCCTTTAGTAAATAACTCCCACAGTGCTTTATAATTTGCCACAATCACGCCATTTTCGTGACTCTGCTAAATTCATTCATGGTGCTGAAAATGATGTACAGTGGGGACGGAAAGTATTCAGACCCCCTTACATTTTTCACTCTTTGTTATATTGCAGCCATTTGCTAAAATCATTTAAGTTCATTTTTTTCCTCATTAATGTAAACACAGCACCCCATATTGACAGAAAAACACAGAATTGTTGACATTTTTGCAGATTTATTAAAAAAGAAAAACTGAAATATCACATGGTCCTAAGTATTCAGACCCTTTGCTCAGTATTTAGTAGAAGCACCCTTTTGACCTAATACAGCCATGAGTCTTTTTGCGAAAGATGCAACAAGTTTTTCATACCTGGATTTGGGGATCCTCTGCCATTCCTCCTTGCAGATCCTCTCCATTTCTATCAGATTGGATGGTAAATGTTGGTGGACAGCCATTTTTAGGTCTCTCCAGAGATGCTCAATTGGGTTTAAGTCAAGGCTCTGGCTGGGCCATTCAAGAACAGTCACGGAGTTGTTGTAAAGCCACTCCTTCATTATTTTAGCTGTGTGCTTAGGGTCATTGTCTTGTTGGAAGGTGCCCAGTCTGAGGTCCTGAGCACTCTGGAGAAGGTTTTCATCCAGGATATCCTTGTACTTGGCCGCATTCATCTTTCCCTCGATTGCAACTAGTCGTCCTGTCCCTGCAGCTGAAAAACATCCCCACAGCATGATGCTGCCACCACCATGCTTCACTGTTGGGACTGTATTGGACAGGTGATGAGCAGTGCCTGGTTTTCTCCACACATACCGTTAAGAATAAAGGCCAAAAAGTTCTATCTTGGTCTCATCAGACCAGAGAACCTTATTTCTCACCATCTTGGAGTCCTTCAGGCATTTTTTAGCAAACTCCATGCAGGCTTTCATGTGTCTTGCACTGAGGAGAGGCTTCCGTCGGGCCACTCTGCCATGAAGCCCCGACCGGTGGAGGGCTGCAGTGATGGTTGACTTTCTACAACTTTTTCCCATCTCCCGACTGCATCTCTGGAGCTCAGCCACAGTGAACTTTGAGTTCTTCTTTACCCCTCTCACCAAGGCTCTTCTCCCCTGATAGCTCAGTTTGGCCAGACGGCCAGCTCTAGGAAGGGTTCTGGTCGTCCCAAATGTCTTCCATTTAAAGTGGTGTTCCGGCCAAAATTATACTTTTTAAATAAAAATACCCCTATAATACACATGCTTAATGTATTCTAGTAAAGTTAGTCTGTAAACTAAGGTCTGTTTTGTTAGTTTATAGCAGTAGTTTGTTATATTATAAACTTACAGCAGGCCGTGGCCATCTTAAGTGTGGGCATCTGAAGCCAGACTGTATTTCTTCCTGGATCTCATCCTTGCAGATCTCTCACATGCTCAGTGCAGTACAAGCAGTGTAATAGGTTTCAGGCCAGGTTTCCATAGCAACGGCAGTGTCAGAGGAAGTTGCCGCCCCTTCCCAGATGGCATTGCAAACAGGAAATTATGCGATGGGCCACGGCCAGGGAGGAGGAAGTGAAAAATGAATACAGCAGATATACAGTAGGTGCTGAGAAAAAAAATACAAAAATATCCAATTAGTTTAAAGTGCACAGTTTAGTGAGGGATGCTGAAGAGTTGTAAAAGTGGGTGGAACTCCACTTTAAGGATTATGGAGGCCACTGTGCTCTTAGGAACCTTAAGTGCAGCAGAAATTTTTTTGTAACCTTGGCCAGATCTGTGCCTTGCCACAATTCTGTCTCTGAGCTCTTCAGGCAGTTCATTTGACCTCATGATTCTCATTTGCTCTGACATACACTGTGAGCTGTAAGGTCTTATATAGACAGGTGTGTGGCTTTCCTAACCAAGGCCAATCAGTATAATTAAACACAGCTGGACTCATCTCAAGGATGATCAGAAGAAATAGACAGCACCTGAGTTAAATATATGAGTGTCACAGCAAAGGGTCTGAATACTTAGGACCATGTGATATTTCAGTTTTTCTTTTTTAATAAATCTGCAAAAATGTCAACAATTCTGTGTTTTTCTGTCAATATGGGGTGCTGTGTGTACATTAATGAGGAAAAATGAACTTAAATGATTTTAGCAAATGGCTGCAATATAACAAAGAGTGAAAAATTTAAGGGGTCTGAATACTTTCCGTCCCTACTGTATATTTTTAAGACCCCTTTCACACTGGGGCGGTTTGCAGGCGTTATTGCGCTAAAAATACCGCCTGCAAACCGCCCCAAAACAGCCTCCGCTGTTTGTTCAGTGTGAAAGCCCTCGGGCTTTCACACTGAAGCGGTGCGCTGGCAGGAGAAGAAAAAATTTCCTGCAAGCCGCATCTTTGGAGCGGTGAAGGAGCGAGTATTCACCGCTCCTAAACCGCTCCTGCCCATGGAAATCAATGGGACAGAGCGGCTATACCGCGGCAATACCGCGGCTATAGCCGCGCTATACGAGTGGTTTTAACCCTTTTTCAAGCACCAGCAGGGGGTTAAAACCGCACCGCTAGCGGCCGAATACCGCAGTAAAACAGCGCTAAAAATAGCGTTGTTTTACCGCCGACGCCCCCTACCGCCCCAGTGTGAAAGCAGCCTAACAGTAATGCATTACATACATTAACAACAAAAACAAGGTGTGTGTGTAGCAGACCCACAACATAATAATAGTTCGCTGAAGAAGAGATTGTCACCTCATGTATCAAAAAAATTATGTTTGCACTATTGAAGAAAATGTCCAAAATAAAAAGCCCATTGGAGAACCTAGTAGACAGCTAAAAGAAACACAAGCAGTAAATCAAAGGAAATATTATTTCAGTTTAAATAAAAAAATGTATTTTTAAAATGTTTATTAAACATTTTCTGGCATATCAATGGCCCCCTACCCGCAAAGTACTAAATATATTTTATACAGACCTCGCGTGCACTTTGGGGGGCAAGCACTGACAACCAGATACGAACCCACAAGCACAAACTGAAGAGCAGTAACGATCGGAAAAGCACAAGGCTGAAAAGCGCGAATCGTCTCCCACCAAACTTCTACTAACACGAGATTAGCAGAAGGAGCCCAAAGTGTGGTGCACTTGGTATTGAACTTTCCTTTTCTAGTGCAGTCATACATGTTGTACGTCACCGCGTTCTTGACGTTCGGAATTTCCAACAAGATTTGTGTGACCGTGTGTATGCAAGACAAGTTTGAGCCAACATCCATCGGAAAAAATCCATGGATTTTGTTGTTGGAATGTATGATTGTGTGTACGCGGCATAACAGTGTAAATTTGCTGTCCCCTTCAAATAGTTCAACACACAGTCATTAATGTTGAAACTGCTGGAAACAAAAGTGAGTACACCCCTAAGTGAAAATGTCCAAATTGGGACATTTTCACTGTCCAAACCTAGCTGGGAAAGAGACTTTTGGAGGGGACTGTATGCTAGCCTCTTGCCGATCGATCGGGGGCCTTTGCATTTGGGGGAACGGTGCTCTTTGTGAGCTGTATGCCTGGAGACCCTTGAGGTGGTATTACTGTGGATTCGGGTCCTGGTCCCCCAGGACACACAGACTCTGGGGACCCTGGATTTGCCATATTGGAATAGTGGCTGATTCATAATGCTGGGACAGATACTGTTAGGAGATGCTGATGTAAATTCCAACACCTGTCTGTCTATTGTCTGCTAAAATGTGGATTGTAAATAAGTCTATACTATGGGATCTAAGAGTCATTAGATCCCCATTGTTATTTGTGTTAATTAACTCTGCTATTGTGTGAAGAAGAGTCTATGTTGATTGTGATAATGTGGATTGGATTTTCTGAACTACAAGACGGCCAGTCTGGCCTAACGATCATGTCTGAGTCATCTAGGCTGTCTAAAGGGATTAGTTAATTAGCTCATGTTAATTAGGTTAATTAGGTTACAGCTGTATTGTTAGAGTAATATGAGCAGGAGGTCTGCACCTCCACTTTGAGTGTATAAAAGCCTGTATTTTGCAATAAAGGAGATTCCTGGTTGAACTTACATACAGCCTGCCTGGTGTTTGTTCTGAGCTATCACAACTGGGTTGGAACGGCACATAGCTGTGGTTCTAATCCCAGACCATTGGATGACCGAACCATCAGACGTTGCAATCTGATTTAATAGCTGCAGAGGAGTGTCGGGAGAGTGGAACTGAGCGAGCAAAGGGGCTCCTTACATAGCCATTTTCCCTCCCCGATGTCATGTGACTTGTTAGTGTTACAAGGTCTCAGGTGTGAATGGGGAGCAGGTGTGTTAAATTTAGTGTTATCGCTCTCACTCTCTCATACTGGTCAATGGAAGTTCAACATGGCACGTCATGGCAAAGAACTCTCTGAGGCCCTGAAAAAAAGGATTAAAGGATTGTTGCTCTACCTAAAGATGGCCTAGGCTATAAGAAGATTCCCAAGACCCTGAAACTGAGCTGCAGCACAGTGGCCAAGACCATACAGTGGTTTAACAGGACAGGTTCCACTCAGAACAGGCCTCGCCATGGTCGACCAATGAGGTTGAGTGCACCTGCTCAGCATCATATCCAGAGGTTGTCTTTGGGAAATAGACGTATGAGTGCTGCCAGCATTGCTGCAGAGGTTAAAGGGGTGGGGGCATGGGTGTTCTCAGAACTTTTTTTCAGGGGCGCATCATTTTAAGGTCACCCATGCTCCGCCCCTTTTTGACAATGTCATGAAGGAAAGGGGCTTTGTCATCATATAAAGCGCAGGCATGCCAAGGTTTGAGAAACCTGATACAAAAGCTTAATAGAAGGATCAAACTGCCATTGTCTGATTAGCCCATCAGTACAGCATATTATTGCCCATCAGTGCAGCGTATCAATGCCCATCAGTACAGCATATAAATGCCCATCAGTGCAGCCTTACAGTGACCATCAGTGCAGCATATCATTGCCCATATGTGCAACCCATCATTGGCCATCAGTGCAGCATATCATTGGCCATCAGTGCAGCATATCAGTATCCATCAATGCAGCCTATAATTTCCCATATGTGCAGCCTCCTCAGTGTCCAGCAATGCACCAAGGAGGAATCAGGAGGATCTGCCGGATGACACACAGCAGGGATCTCCCGCTGAGACGTGGCTTGTATATGAATAGCCGCCGCTGTCAAACGAAATCCCGCCTCCTAGACCGGCTACTCTAATAGACAGCACACTAGTGCAATGCCGGTCTAGGAGGTGGGACTTTGTTTGACAGTGGCAGACTATTCATATACAAGCCGTGTCTCAGCGGGAGATCCTTGCTCTGTGTCATCCAGCTGCCCGATCCTTCTGATAGTTTCCTGGCCTCCGGGCCACTCTGATGCCAGAAGCGAACACCCAGGACACTGTCAGCGCGGTCCGCCCCTGCTCCACACTCTAATGCTAATTTCCACTCCCTTGCTCCGGGGGGGCTCTTCTAAAGATGATGCTCAAGAAAGCCCACAGTTTGCTGAAGACAAGCAGACTAAGGACATGGATTACTGGAACCACGTCCTGTGGTCTGATGAGACGAAGATAAACTTATTTGGTTTAGATGATGTCAAGCGTGTGTGGCGGCAACGAGGTGAGTGCAAAGACAAGTGTGTCTTGCCTACAGTCAAGCATGGTGGTGGAAGTGTCATGGTCTGGGGCTGCATTATTGAGGGAACCATGAAAGTCAACATGTACTGTGACATACTGAAGCAGAGCATGATCCCCTCCCTTTGGAGACTGGGCCGCAAGGCAGTATTCCATCATGATAACGACCCCAAACATACCTCCAAGACGACCACTGCCTTGCTAAAGAAGCTGAGGCTAAAGGTGATGGACTGGCCAAGCATGTCTCCAGACCTAAACCCTATTGAGCATCTGTGGGGCATCCTCAAACGGTAGGTGGAGGAGCGCAAGGTCTCTAACATCCACCAGCTCCATGATATCGTCACAGAGGAGTGGAAGAGGACTCCAGTGGCAACCTGTGAAGCTCTGGTGAACTCCATGCCCAAGAGGGTTAAGGCAATACTGGAAAATAATGGTGGTCACACAAAATATTGACACTTTAGGCCCAATTTGGACATTTTCACTTAAGAGTGTACTCACTTGTGTTGTCAGCGGTTTAGACATTAATGGCTATGTATTGAGTTATTTTGAGGGGACAGCAAATTTACACTGTTGTACAAGCTGTACACTCACTACTTTACATTGTAGCAAAGTGTAATTTCTGCAGTGTTGTTACATGACAAGATATAACAAAATATTTACAAAAATGTGAGGTGTACTCACTTTTGTGAACTACTGTATATATATATATATATATATATATATATATATATATACACAGTGGAGACGGAATGTATTCAGACCTTCTTAAATTTTTCACTCTTTGTTATATTGCAGCCATTTGCTAAAATCATTTATTTCATTTTTTTCCCCATTAATGTACACACAGCACCCCATATTGACAGAAAAACACAGAATTGTTGACATTTTTGCAGATTTATTAAAAAGGAAAAACTGAAATATCACATGGTCCTAAGTATTCAGACCGTTTGCTCAGTATTTAGTAGAAGCACCCTTTTGATCTAATACAGCCATGAGTCTTTTTGAGAAAGATGCAACAAGTTTTTCACACCTGGATTTGGGGATCCTCTGCCATTCCTCCTTGCAGATTCTCTCCAGTTCTATCAGGTTGGATGGTAAACGTTGGTGGACAGCCATTTTTAGGTCTCTCCAGAGATGCTCAATTGGGTTTAAGTCAGGGCTCTGGCTGTCCCTGCAGCTGAAAAACACCCCCACAGCATGATGCTGCCACCACCATGCTTCACTGTTGGGACTGTGGTTGGACAGGTGATGAGCAGTGCCTGGTTTTCTCCACACATACCGCTTAGAATTAAGGCCAAAAAGTTCTATCTTGGTCTCATCAGACCAGAGAATCTTATTTCTCACCATCTTGGAGTCCTTCAGGTGTTTTTTAGCAAACTCCATGCAGGCTTTCATGTGTCTTGCACTGAGGAGAGGCTTCCGTCGGGCCACTCTGCCATGAAGTCCCGACTGGTGGTGGGCTGCAGTGATGTTTGACTTTCTACAACTTTCTCCCATCTCCCGACTACATCTTTGGAGCTCAGCCACAGTGATCTTTGGGTTCTTCTTTACCTCTCTCACCAAGGCTCTTCTCCCCCGATAGCTCAGTTTGGCCAGACGGCCAGCTTTAGGAAGGGTTCTGGTCGTCCCAAATGTCTTCCATTTAAGGATTATGGAGGCCACTGTGCTCTTAGGAACCTTAAGTGCAATCTAAATTTTTTTGTAACCTTGGCCAGATCTGTGCCTTGCCATAATTCTGTCTCTGAGCTCTCCAGGCAGTTCCTTTGACCTCATTATTCTCATTTGCTCTGACATGCACTGTGAGCTGTAAGGTCTTATATAGACAGGTGTGTGGCTTTCCTAATCAAGTCCAATCGGTATAATCAAACACAACTGGACTCAAATGAAGGTGTAGAACCATCTCAAGGATGATCAGAAGAAATTGACAGCACCTGAGTTAAATATATGAGTGTCACAGCAAAGGGTCTGAATACTTAGGACCATGTGATATTTCAGTTTTTCTTTTTTAATAAATCTGCAAAAATGTCAACAATTCTGTGTTTTTCTGTCAATATGGGTGCTGTGTGTACATTAATGAGGAAAAAAATGAACTTAAATGATTTTAGCAAATGGCTGCAATATAACAAAGAGTGAAAAATTTAAGGGGGTCTGAATACTTTCCGTTCCCACTGTATATATATATATATATATCAGATTATCTTCCAAGAAGTATATCAATGCATTAAGTATTTGTTAAAAAAAAGTATGAGTCATTATTTTTTGTTGAAACGCTGCTGACTGCTGGAGATATGACTCATACCAGTCAACATGGTGGTGGACACATGACTGAGGCCTTTTTGTTTTAATGGAAAACAAAAGAAAACTTCATCATAACCAAGTAGTTTCACAACAAAGAACAACACATTAAAGGGGTTGTAAAGGTAAAATTTTTATTTTTAAAAAATAACAAACATGTTATACTTACCTTCACTGTGCAGCTCGTTCTGCACAGAGTGGCCCCGAACCTGGTCTTCTGGGGTCCCTCGGCGGCTGTTTCAGCTCCTCCCCGCAAGCATTAACCACCTTAATGCGAGCTCCCTCGCATGGTGGTTAGTGCTTGCGGGCGCGCTCCCGTGATACAGCCGGCGGCTATAGCCGCTCACTGTATCACTCGGCCCCGCCCCCCAGCGCGCCGCGTCATTGGATGTGATTGACAGCAGCGCGAGCCAATGGCTGCGCTGCTTCCAATCCATCCACTGTAGCCAATCAGCGGCCAGTGTGAGCGGAGGAATAGATGTCGGGAACGCGAAGCTGACTTTCGAGGCGTCAGGTAAGTAAAACGGGGGGGGGCTGGGGGCGGCGGTATTGTCAGAAGTTTTTTCACCTTAATGCATAGAATGCATTAAGGTGAAAAAATTTTTACCTTTACAACCCCTTTAAACATAACCACTACCACCTAGAGGCACAAGGATTAATTACAGTATAAATTACTGTATGAAAATAGTTATTGTACATATGTCTATATAAACAACACTCTAGCCAGAGGCATGACTAGAACCTTCAAGGCGCTGGTGCAAGAATCCATGATGGGCCCCCTTGGACCTCCCCCCTTCCATCCAAACCCCAGGTTTCCAGTTCTTGGAGGGCTTCCATGGACATCCTCCCAGAACCCTGCCTCCCAAGTGCTCCCTGGGGAGCGCATCCAGCACGCTCATGACTGCTGTGTCCTTCGTAAAGGACCAATCACAGTTTGTCTGTATAAGGAAAGGAGAGATGTTAACCAACAAGACTGTCAGTACATTGTTTACACTGGTTATCAGTGCAGCCCCATCAGTGCTGCCCATCGGTGCTGCCCATCGGTACAGCCTATCAGTGCCCATTAGTGCTGCCTGTCAGTGCTGTCTTTCAGTGCCACCTATCAGTGCTCATTAATGCTGCCTATCAGTGTCCATCAGTGTCACCTATCAGTGCTCATCAATGCTGCCAATCAGTGCCCATCAGTGCCGCATATCAGTGCGTATCAGTGCTGCCTATCAGTGCCACCTATCAGTGCTGCCTATCAGTGCCTTTTAAGTAGGACTCTGGGCTGAGAGTGTCTCTCTCATACAGCTCAGAGCCTGCACTGACAGTTACCCCTCCTTTCTCCCTCACATGGATGAGAGAGGAGAGAGCCCATCTGTTCCTTCTCCTCTCGTCCCTCTCCTTCTTTGTGTGTACTGCGGGAAGTGTGAAGCCCAGCAGCTAAATGATCAAATTCAGCTGCTTAGCTTCACACTTCCTGTGGTTGTGCACAAAGGAGGAGAGGGGCAGGAGGAGAAGGAGCAGATCGGCTCTCTCCTCTCCCATCTATGCAAAGGAGGAGGGAAGCTGTCAGTGCAGGCTCTGGGCTGTATGAGAAAGATGCTCTCAACTCAGAGCCCTGTGACCAGCAACCCTGCTGGGGCCCCCCGATATTGGCAGAACACCGGGGCCCGGTCTCAAGTGTGACCTTTGTGACCCTGGTAGTTCCGCCACTGATTCTAACCCTTTTCTATTGGGATGATAAATAATAATGGAGCCAGAGCAGTTGAATGATCTCCATCACCCATTTAGAGAACACAATGTATTGTGTGAGAGTAGTAATACAAGCAATATGAGTGGTGGAGAGAACAGAATAGGACAGGCAACTGTCAAAGTTTCTTTCAGTTTCCTACTGCATTTTGATAGTATAGGAAACTGTACTTATCGACACCTTGGATTTATTTGCAATTTCTCTAAAGGAAAGACCTACGGTATTAAGGGTCCCTTGGTAATTGCCTTTTTCTTTTGAGCATACTACTTCCTGCAGTAAAATACTGTCCAAATATTGCTTGAGAGGGTGTAATAGCACAGTCTGTCTCAACACGCTTGATGGCCATCATCTTGGACTAAACATCCCAGCACTCCAAGCACATTGTATCACAGTCTCTTTGGGCATTGAGAAACATGGCTCTCCCAATGCTGTTGTTAACCCGTTACTTTTTTCTTTAAAAAAGGTATTTTTTGTATAACTCTGAACTGTACATTATTCTTCAAGTTCAAGAAAAGAGACACAGTAGAACGTCATCTCCCAGTGCTGCTTAACAGTCATACATATGCTCATATACTCTCTCCGGTAGCAAGTGCCTTCTATGGGGAGTCCTTTTGTCAGGGCTGGGCTCAGCCCTTCCTTCTAAAAACTGAGCGCTCAGCTGTCGGCTAATTGCCAGCTCCTTTCTCTCCACAGTGACTCACCTGTTGATGATATCCTGCTCGTCAGTCCTGCCTACTTAAGACGTCCAGCAAAGATGATCTCTGCCTTCACCTTGGTCACATCTCTAGAGACGCTCTCCTGTGTTCCTGTTAAAGACTTGCTTGGCTGACATTCCTTCTGGCTCTAGATCCTGCTTGCTGTTCTACTACGCTCATCTCTGGGTCCCTGATGTTTTGGCTTGTCTGACTATCCGTTCCGGTTCCTGAACTCTGGCTATGTTTTGACTACGTTTTCTCTGTTTACCTTTTTATTATTATTAAACAAGTGCGATTTAACTGTACATCTGTCTCGAAGGCCATGAATTCAGAAGATGCAGTCTATCCATTTGTTGGTAATATTTATTCCAGATTGAATGAGCAGGATCACCGCTTGGATCAGTTTGCCATGGCATTACAAACTCTCCTGAGTCGCAAGGCTCACCTGGAATCTCCCACTGTGGCTGCTCCGGTAATACCTGTGTCGCAGGCCGTCCCTGCTGCTGCTCCAGTCTCTGTGCAGGCACCCGCCTCGAGTATTACCTCTATAACAGGTATGTCTGGTTCCGCTCCGCTTCCCCAGCGATTTGGGGGGCTATTCAGTCCAATCAGGGCTGCCATCCAGGGGGGTACAGCCGATACAACTGTAAGGGACCCGAACATCTGGAGGGGCCTGACCAGGCTAGGAGAAGTCAGGGGCGGGTAAAGGGGGGCCGTGTTGTGCAGTGCAGAAACAATCTCTGCAGCGGCTGCTCTCTGTTGCATTAAGCTCAGACATCAAGCTCTTTACTGCCACCTCTGACTACTATGTGCATGTGCACCCCTCATGTGTTGCATGTACTACTGTGTTATGTAGTGTGATCGGCTGCAGCCCCTCTGTGTCTCAGCAACATATCAGATTTGTGGAAACAGGAGCTAGGACCAGGTAGGAAGATCTCCTTTACAAGTAGGGGCTGTGAAGGAAAGGGGGGGGGCTGTTTGTGTGCAGGGAGGGGCCAGAGCTTTGTGTGTTTACAGATGTGTATATGTGGGGAGCTGACATGTTTACAGGCGTGAGGGGGGCCCGACATGTATACAGGTGTGAGGGGGGGCTGACATGTATACAGGTGTGAGGGGGGCCTGACATGTATACAGGTGTGAGGGGGCCTGGCATGTATACAGGTGTGAGGGGGGATGACATGTATAAAGTTGTGAGGGGGGGCCGGACATGTATAAAGGTGTGAGGGGGCCTGACATGTATACAGGTGTGAGGGGGGCCTGACATGTATACAGGTGTGAGGGGGGCCTGACATGTATACAGGTGTGAGGGGGGCCTGACATGTATACAGGTGTGAGGGGGGACTGACATGTATACAGGTGTGAGGGGGGCCTGACATGTATACAGGTGTGGGGGGGCCTGACATGTATACAGGTGTGAGGGGGGCTGAGTGTGTACAGATGTAAGGAGGAAGGCTGACATATTTACTGGTGTGAGGAGGGGGGCTGACATATATACGGGTGTGAGGGGGCTGACATATATACAGGATTGGGGAAGGGGCTGAGTGCGTACAAGTGTGAGGAGGGGGGCTGACATGTATACAGGATC
The DNA here is from genome assembly GCF_042186555.1 of Aquarana catesbeiana. Lineage (NCBI taxonomy): Eukaryota > Metazoa > Chordata > Amphibia > Anura > Ranidae > Aquarana > Aquarana catesbeiana. The sequence goes on from NC_133327.1 coordinate 242,067,871, forward strand.
TGGGGGGGGATGACATATATACAGGTGTGAGGAGGGGGGGCTGATATATATACAGGTGTGAGGGAGTTGACATAAATACAGGATGGGGGGGCTGAGTGCGTACAGGTGTGAGGAGGGGGCTGACATATATACATGATTGGGGGGCTGAGTGCATACAGGTGTGAGGAGGGCGGCTGAGTGCGTACAGGTGTGAGGAGGGTGGCTGAGTGTGTACAGGTGTGAGGAGGGGGGCTGAGTGCATACATGTGTAAGGAGGGGGCTGAGTGCGTACATGTGTGAAGAGGGGGGCTGAGTGCGTATTTGGTGGGATAGCCCATGGGCAGGCCCTGGGGAATGTTGGTGGTCAGGCTCGGGGGGGGACAGGCCTAAAGTTGTGTAAGAGGCCCAAACATTTCTGATGGCTGCCCTGAGTCCAATGTAGAGGGTTTCTCAACCAGGTTGAGATATACTTTGAGATGCTGCCCCAGGCATTTCCCACAGACAGAAGCAAAGTAGGTTTTGTGATATCTTTGCTTTCTGAGAGAACCTTGGCCTGGGCAAACCCTCTATGGGAGTCGCAAAAACCTGTTGTCTTGAGTTACCCAAGGTTTGTGGCTTCTTTTTAAAGGGTATTTGACATTCCTGCACGCTCCGCTTCTGCTGCCAAGTGCCTCATGTCCATCAAACACAGTACAAGAACTGTTGCCGATTACGCCATTGAATTCCGTACTCTGGCAGCAGAGGTTGCTTGGAACAATGAGGCTGTCGTGGCTTCTTTTTTTCATGGTCTCTCAGAAACCACCAAGGATGAGATAGTAGCCTGAGATATATCCACTGAGCTGGAGAAGTTGATTACGTTTGCCATCCTCATTGACTCCAGACTCAGAGAAAGACTTCCTTTTAAGGAGCACTTGCGGAATCCTCCTGTACATTTGTCTCCGAACTTTACAGTCCCACCCTTGCCTCCCGTGAAGATGAACCTATGCACTCAGGCTTCACGTGTCTCTCTGCGGATGAGAGAACCCTTAGGAGGAGGGAGGGATTGTGCCTTTATTGTGGCCAGGCAGGTCACTTTTTGAAGTCTTGTCCTACTCATCCAGGGAATGCCAGAACCTTGAGATCCTGTCACGGACAGACCTTAGGTGGTGTTGTTTCGTTCCCTGTGATCCAGAAAGATAAGCCGCTGGTTTTGGTTACCCTTTATTGGGCTGAGTCATCCGTCGAGATACAGGCTCTAGTTGACTCTGGGGCTGCAGGCCTGTTCATTGATGCTGCCTTTGTATCGAAGCACTTGATTTCGCTGCTGCTGCCTGACACTCCACTTGCCATTGAGGCTCTTGACGGGAGACCTCTACAGCCTGCCCATGTGATTCATGAGACTGTTCCATTCTCTATGGCCGCAGGGGCTCTTCACCATGAGATAATCCAATTCCAAGTTATTTCCTCACCTAAGTTTCCGCTGGTTATTGGTTATCCTTGGTTACAGAGGCACAACTCTTCTTTTGATTGGCTCCGTGCTGAGGTTCTCTCCTGGTCGCCACAACGCAGCAAGACATGCTTCCAGAAAGTAGCCAAGGTCCTGTGCACCTCTTCACTCTCCGTCCTGCCGGAGGAGTACCGCGATTTTAGCGATGTCTTTGACAAAGGTCAAGCCGGTAGTTTGCCTCCACACCAGATGTATGATTGCACAATTGACCTTCAACCTGGTGCCATTGCTTCTGGCTCCAGAGCCTGCTTGCTGTTCTACTACGCTCATCGCTGGCTCCCTGACCTTTTGGCTTGTCTGACTATTCGTTCCTGTTCCTGAACTCTGGCAATGTTTTGACTATGTTTATCTTTTTATTATTATTATTATTATTATTATTAAACAAGTGTGATTTAATTGTACTTCTGTCTCAGTCTGATTCATGGTTTCTGACACCTTTGTCCCAAAGTTTTTGCTCCTCATCTGTAATGCTTGCTGTATCAGTATGTGGGAAGACCTTTAGGAGGCCGCATAATTGCCTGCACAATCACATCTACAAAATAAAGAAAAAACATTTTACTAATGTCGGCAGCTATTTTAGTGAACAGCATGGAGGTGATCACTCAGCCCTATGGATTCAGGGGATTGAAGAAGTGGTTCGCCCCAAGAGATGTGGGTACACATTTGGGCTACTCTGCAAAAATGACATTTATTGGATTTTCCATTTACAAACAAGGATCCCCAATGGGCTGAATTTTGAATGGGACCTTACACACTGTTATAAGTGTGGGTTCCCATTCATAAATCACCATGTGTACATGGCTGCCTTACCAGTGGCTTTCAAGCTCTGCTTTCTAGCTTGATTGCTGGTCTCTTGGAATATGTTTTACAGCACACCTGGAAAGTATTTACAGCCCTTCACTTTTTACACATTTAGTTATGTTACAGCCTAATTCCAAAATGGATTAAATTAATTATTTTCCTCAAAATTCTACAAACAATATACCATAAGGACAACATGAAAGAAGTTTGTCTGAAATCTTTGCAAATTTATTAAAAATAAAAAATTCATTATTTTGGTATAAGTATTCACAGCCTTTGCCATTACACTCAAAATTGAGCTCAGGTGCATTCTGTTTCCACTGATCATCCCTGAGATGTTTCTACAATGTAATTGGAGACCACCTGTGGTAAATTCAGTTGACTGGACATGATTTGGAAAGGCACACATCTGTCTATATAAGGTTCCACAGTTAACAGTGCACGTCAGAGCACAAACCAAGCCATGAAGTCTAAGGAATTGTCTTTAGACCTCCAAGACAGGATTGTATCGAGGCACAGATCTGGGGAAGGGTATAGAAAAATGTCTGCAGCATTGAAGGTCCCAATGAGTACAGTGGCCTCCATCATCTGTAAATGGAAGAGGTTTGGAACCCCCAGGACTCTTCCTAGAGGGGGCCGCTTGGCCAAACTAAGCGAATGGCCTTAGCCAGGGAGGTGACCAAAAACACAATGGTTACTCTGACAGAGCTCCAGAGTTTCTTTGTGAAGAGAGAAGAATCTTCCAGAAGAACAACAATCTCTGAAGCACTCCACCAATCAGGCCTGCATGGTAGAATGGCCAGACAGAAGCCACTCCTCAGTAAAAGGTACATGACAGTCTGCCTGGAGTTTGCCAAAAGGCACCTGAAAGACCTTCAGACTATAAGAAACAAAATTCTCTGGTCTGATTTAACTCCTTGGCCTGAATTGCAAGCGTCATATCTGGAGGAAATCAGGCACTGCTCATCACCTGGCCAATACCATCCCTCCAGTGAAGCATGGTGGTGGTAGCATCATGCTGTGGGGATGTTTTTCAGTGGTATGAACTGGGAGACTAGTCAGGGTCGAGGGAAAAATTAATGTAGCGATGTACAGAGACATCCTGTCCGAAACCATGAATCAGACTGAGACAGAGGTACAGTTAAATCACATTTGTTTAATAATAATAAAAAAGATAAACAGAGTAAACGTAGTCAAAACATAGCCAGAGTTCAGGAACCAGAACGGATAGTCAGGCAAGCCAAAACAGCAGGGAGCCAGAGAACAGCGTAGTAGAACAGCAAGCAGGATCTAGAGCCAGAAGAAATGTCAGCCAAGGAAGGGCTGAGCCCAGCCCTGACACATCTTTGATGAAAACCTGCTCCAGAGCGCTCTGGACCTCAGACTGGGGTGAAGGTTCATCTTCCAACAGGACAAAGTCCCTAAGTACACAGCCAAGATAACAAATGAGTGGCTACAGGACAACTCTGTGAATGTCCTTGAGTGTCCTTGAGTGTCCCCCCAGCTAGAGCCCAGACTTGAACCTGATTGAACATCTCTGGAGAGATCTGAAAATGGCTGTGCACCGATGCTTCCCATCTAACCTGATGGAGCTTGAGAAGTCCTGTAAAGAAGAATGGGAGAAACTGCCAAAAATAGGTGTGCCAAGCTTGTAGAATCATACTCAAAAAGACTTGAGGCTGTAATTGGTGCCAAAGGTGCTTCAATAAAGTATTATGCAAAGGCTGTGAATGTACATGTAATTTTTTTATTTTTAATAAATTTGCAAAAATTTCAAACAAACTTCTTTCACATAGTCATTATGGGATATTGTTTGTAGAATTTTGAGGGGAAATAATAAATTTAATCCATTTATGAATAAGGCTGTAACATAAAATGTAGAAAAAGTGAAGCGCTATGAATACTTTCTGGATGCAGGGTACAGATATATGTTTTTTTATTTTTGTTTGTTTATTTTAATATATATATATATATATATATATCTTTTGTTTGATATATCTGTAGCTGCATGTTGGGATTAGCAGATGTTGGCTACCGTTTTATCACTAGCCAATTATCTACAGCTGCATACCTGTTCTAGGGTCATATAATAAATCTGGTATAATATAGCTGGTTGATCTGTGTTGTGGTTTATGATTAAGTTCAGCACGTAACATGCTAACCTTTTCTCCCTCACTGTGTTCATTAGAGTGCTTTTCTGCTGCTATGTTCGTGAATTTTCAGTAAAGGTGGATTACAGTATTGGAAGTGCGATTGCCTGGATCTTCCTTGATTATCACATACATTCATTTTCAGTTTTTGTTAACCTAAACTTTTTTATTCACCTCTGGCAGTTTATTGCTTACCTTTGTACCATTTCAGGTTATTTACTGGACTTGACCTGTTTAAATTTCAATAAAAACTGCAAAAATGGGGGTGTTTTAACATTTTTGATCTGTAGTGTATATATATAGCGGGCAAAATAAGCATTGAACTAAGTACTGAACACGTCACTATTTTTCTTGGTAAATATATTTATAAAGGGGCTATTGACATTTTTCACACATGTCAGTAACAACCTATGCAATCTATACATGCAAAGAAACCAAAACAAAGTAGTTCAGAAATTAAGTTATGTGTAATAAAATGGAATAACACAGGGAAAAAGCATTGAACACATGAAGAAAGGGAGGTGTAAAAAAGCATGGAAAACCAAGACACCAGCTGAAATCTATCAGTAATTAGAAAGCAATCATGCCCCTTATCAGCTGATTCAGTCTGAACTGATGGCCTATAAAAAGGTGTCCCACAGGGTGGATTTTATTTAAATCAAGTCAATTTAAATCACTATTTAAATCATGATTTAAATTACTAGTAAAAAGGCTTGATTTAAATCAACTCAATTTAAATCATAATTTTTAAAGAGCAACTGTAATCTTTGCCCCGCAGCAGCTCCTCCTCTGACCCGCTGTTGACTCACCGACAGTCCTATTCACTTTAATGGAATGGCTGGTGATGTGGCAGTGACACAACAAGGTGAGGGATGTGGCGGCAGCAGGTGAGTGGATGCCCGCTAATGGGACGTGCCATGATGGATCTGAAATGACAGGCGCTCTTTAAATGTAAGGACTTATTCTTGCTGGTAGTAAGAATCTTTAATATTGGCAAACAAAATGAAGGTTTCCTATTTAGAATAATAAGCTGTCAGGTAAGTAAAAAAGAGAACAGAACCGATTCAATCATACAGTTTGTAGTGTACATAGATTTGCAAAACAATGCGATAAAGGAATATTCCTGAACTTTGTTTTATCTCAGGGTTACTGTGAAATTGTGTAAATGCATCAATGCAGAGCATGTTATCTCACCTTGCAGAGCATTTTATTAAAATAAATTTGATAAAAAATGGTTTAAATCATTTAAAAATGATTTAAATCAAAAAATATGATTTTTTTAATTTTTTTTTTAAATCATTGATTTTTATCCACCCTGGTGTCTCATTACCAAGGTGTCCCACAAGGAACATCTCTTGATAGATAAAAGCAAAGAGCTCTCTCAAGACCTTTGCAAACTTATTGTTGCAAAACATACTGATGAAATAGGTTAAAGAAGGATTTTTAACCTTCTGAATGTTCCAGTGAGCACTGTCGGGGCAATAAACTAGAAGTGGGAAAAAAACATAATTTCATCATAAACCGGCCACAACCAAGTGCTCCTTGCAAGATTTCTGATAGAGGAGTAAAACGAATTATCAGAAAAGTTATCCAAGAGCCAAGCACCACTTGTGGAGAACTTTAGAAAGACCTGGAATTAGCAGGTACAATTGTTTCAAAGAAAACAATAAGTAATTCACTCAACCGCCATGCCCTGTATGCATGCTTACCACGCAAGACACCATTGCTGAAGAAAAAGCATGTTGAAGCTTGTTTAAAGTCTGCTGCACAACATTTTGACAAGGCTATGAAAATACTGGGAGAATATAGTCTGGTCAGATGAGACCAAAATTGAACTCTTTGGATGCCATAATACACACCATGTTTGGAAGTCAAATGGCACTGCACATCAGTCCGAAAACAGCCCCGTACCAACAGTGAAGTTTGGAGGTGGGAACACCAAGGTGTGGTGCTGTTTTTCAGCATACGGTACTGGCAAACTTCATATCATTGCAGGAAGGATGAATTGAAAAATGTATCAAGAGATTATTGATAAAAATCTGCTGCCATCTACCAGGATGAAGATGAAACGAGGGGTGGACATTTCAGCAAGACAATGATCCCAAACACAAAGCCAAGGAAACTCTCAATTGGTTTCAAAGAAAGAAAATAAAGAAGAGGCCCACGTAACCTTCAAGATTTGAAGACTGTTTGTGTGGAAGAGTGGGCCAAAATCACACCTGAGCAATGCATGCGACTAGTTTCTCCATACAGGAGGTGTCTTGAAGATGTCATTACCAACAAAGGATTTTGTACGAAGTATTAAATTGATTTCAGTTAGCGTTTTGAATACTTTTTCCCTTTATCATTCCATTTTATTACACATAACTTAATTTCTGAACTTATTTGTTTTGGTTTCTTTGCATGTATGGATTGCAGGGGTTGTCACCGACATGTGGTGAAAATTTCATGTTAATGGCACCTTTAGAAATATATTTACCTAGAAAAATGGTAATGTGGTCAATACTTATTTCACCCACTGTGTACTGTATATATATATATATATATATATATATATATATATATATATGGCTTGTTTTATTGTCTGAAGTGCCACAGCCCCTTTAATCATACACCTAAATTTTATACGATTCTTAGATAACAGATAGTGCAAACAAACCTATTTTTCAAAAATGATCTAGTGGACAATTACCGAAGTCCTTTTTCTAATAAAATATTACTTCCTCACATTTCCCATTAGACTTCCATCCTGAAGCTTCAGTGCATGACCTTATGGAAAATAAGAAATGACACTAACTACAAAGACATCCGGAGGATGTAATGTATTACTGCCATGTATTATGAAACAGTTTTGATCCTTCTTATTCAATAAAATGTTACATTGGGAGATGCTTAGCATGTCTATCTGCCTTTCATTCATCTACGGGAAGGAAATAATGCCTATACAAAAATACATTATTAATCTATGCTGCCAGCTTTTTCAGAATGAGGCAACCTAAAGAAAACAAATGAATTGCAACCTGTAAAGAAGAAAATAAATACTTGCAGTTTGGTGGGGTACAGTGTTTTAAATCTTCGCTCTGGGTGCTGCTGTTATGCAACACTTCTGGGTGTATAGGATAGCATATTCCCTGTTGGGTGTTGTGGTTCGTGTCATCAGCCTATACACCACTACAAGATAAGGTAGTGACATAGGGGTTTCATTTTATATCATTTCAATACATTCCGAGTACATCAAAACTAATAGTATGTAATCTTATTTTTCCTAGATTAGAAAGCATCCACAGCTTTTGTAGAAAAGCCTGCACCCTGCTAATAACTACAGACTAGGACCCTTGCTCCTTGTGTGGAAGCAGTGGTCTTTATGCAGAAGTCCAACATACTCCCTGGTGATGGTGGATGTTAGCGACCTTGCGCTCCTCCACCTTCCGTTTGAGGATGCCCAATAGGGTTTAGGTCTGGAGGCATGCTTGGCAAGTCCATCACCTTTACCCTCAGCTTCTTTAGCAAGGCAGTGGTTGTCTTGGAGGTAAATCTTTATGTAGAGCAACAATTCTTTTTTTCATATCCTTAGAGAGTTCTTTGCCATGAGGTTCCATGTTGAACTTCCATTGACCAGTATGAGAGAGTGAGAGCAATAACACCAAATTTAACACACCTGCTCCCCTTTCACACCTGAGACCTTGTAACACTAACTAGTCACATGACACCAGGGAGGGAAAATGGCTAATTGGGCCCAATTTGGACATTTTCACTTAATGGTGTACTCACTTTTGTTGCCAGCGATTTAGACATTAATGGTTGTGTGTTGAGTTATTTTGAGGGGACAGCAAATTTACACTGTTATACAAGCTGTACACTCACTACTCTTTGTAGCAAAGTATCATTTCTTCAGTGGTGTCACATGAAAAGATAAAATGTCTTTAAATATTTGATTTAATTTAAAAAAATTAATTCAATGCATTGTACTGGCAGAAAAAATTTAGTGCTGTGATAAATGGGAGACATCTGTAGCCTATAGATTATTGATCCTCAGCACAGTTTCACATGCAGAGAGAATATTAATCTATGTTTTGCTGTGTAACAAGGAGAGTGCAGCTCTGCGCTTTCCTAGTTCTAAGAGTACACTGTCACTGGTTAGAAATCAATTGACCACAATGACAGCCAATCAATGATCTCATCAATTTATTTTCAAGTGAACCTGCCAGCTCCAGTTGTCACTGTAAATCACAAAGAGAGAGGCACAAAGACAGCTGAAGCTAGCAGGCTGCAGTACATTACAGTAAATAAAAAACGTTTTAAAAAATTGATTAAAAACTGTTCTCTATAAAATATATGTTTGTCAATTGGAAAGCTTATGATAAAAACATGAGCAGGGTATGTGTTAAGACAGTGTAGTAAATAAAATGTTTACACAGACGCTAGATATACTTCACCTGTAGGTACCATTAAAATAGATCCTCAAGTAAAACACCCAATTCTGTAACTGAGCTCCGGTGGGTGGAGTGAAACACAACAGTGGGCATGGCTGGAGCGGCGCTGGCTGAGGCCACACATCTCATTAGCACCGGGTCGGTTTGAGCGGCGTCTCATACAATACAGTATAACACTTCTGGATGGGTGAACCTGACAATATATAATGCCAATACTTATTTACGCATGCAAAGTTTTTTATTTTTGAAGGAATACCTGAAACAAAAAAATTATCATTTAACAAGCAGCAGGCTATCTCCCTGGCAGAGGTTCTAACCCCTTCCTGCTCCATCCAAAACGAGAATATATTATTTGTTAATATTTATAATGTCATTACAGAATATAGTGCTTCATGAGCCTCCTGCCTAAGTACGACAGTGTGAGTTTCTCCAGCTTAGCTGTACATGGAAAATATTTGAATACTGTCAATTAGGCAGAGACAGTCTGTCTTACATGATTTCAGCTTTTACTCCCTGAGCTAACCACAGATAGAGAAAGTAGGCAGCTGGCCAATCCCCCCTTAAGCACTTCAATACTGGGCACTTTCACCCCCTTCCTGCCCACGCCAATTTTCAGCTTTCAGTGCTATCGCACTTTGAATGACAATTGCACGGTCATTCAACACTGTACCCAAATCACCACTTGGGTTATATTTTGCTAAACAAACATAAAATACTGTTTTTTTTAAAAAAAAAGCTTTTTAGTTTCTGTTATAAAATTTTGCAAATAAGTATTTTTATTTTTTCTTCACTGAGGTGCGCTGATGAGGCTGCACTGATGGGCAATGATAGGCTTTGCTGATGGGCATTAATGAGGCTGCATTGACGGGCACTGATGAGGCTGCACTGATGGGCACTGATAAGCTGCACTGATGGGCACTGATGAGGTGGCACTGATGGGCACTGATAGGCGGCACCGATGGGCACTGATGGGCTGCACTGATAAGCACGACACTGATGATCAGTGCACTGCTTATCAGTGTACACAGTGTGCTGACAGGCTTGGCGCTTATCGGCATTCCTTTTCTCACACAGACACAGCGCATGAGAAAAAAACTGCAGATAACCAGCAAGTCTATTTACATGTGATCAGCTGTGATTGGATCACATGGTAAAGGGCAGCTGTGATTGGCCCGATACCCCAGTCTGTAATCAGCTGTGTCAGAAGGAGTTCTGTGGTTTCTGGCAGGGTTCTGGGAGAATGTCCATGGACACCCTCCCAGAACTATAGTATCGCACTGCAGCCGTCTTTTGGCTTTAGCCCTTGTTGGTTAAAAAATACAGTATAGAGGTTACCATTGCTGTTCTCGCCTTCAGAAATTGCTGAACCATAAATGCACATTGGGAGCATTAACTTCACAGCAAAAGTGCTTTCAAGGAAAATGGCCTGCATCTGAGAAGAGTCTAGGACACTTTGGGGTCTATTCATAAAAAATTTATAAATAAAAAATAAAAAAAAATAAAAAAGTGCAAATGTCTCAAGCATTCATAAAGCCATCTGAATAATAACATTAATCTGCTTAATATGTTTACTCCCTAGTATTGTCAGCTTCCATCTAGTGGTCATAGGGTGGCATTTTCCTAATTGAGGTATTTCAGAAACAACTGCATTATGGTCAATAGATGGAGCTGACTACAACAGGAAATTAATTTATTATGCAAATTACAGAGATTATATGTGACTATTGTGTGAATCCAATGCCCTGAACAAGCATGCAGCAAGTATGATTGTGTTTATATGTTAGAAAATATGCTTTCGGGTAAACTAACTGATTAAATGAAACAGTGTAGCAAGAGATTGACTTATGTGGAATGAAGCTTGGTAGCTATTTATTTACAAACCTTATAATACATTTCTTTTCCATTAACATCTCTTTTTTATTTTTATATATATATATATATATATATATATATATATATATATACAAAAAATTAGCATGTTTTCTTGTTGAATTTCCAAGAATATGCCAGTTTTGAGTAGTTGGAATTCACAGAACAGTGACCAAGTTACAGTGTTTCAAGGTTAAAATGTCAGTCTCATATGTGGTCTAGTAGCCATCAATCATGTCTGCACGGGTAGGTCACAACCATCTGAAAACAATTAGGCCCAAATGATCACAGAATGAAAACCTCCAAATTTAATTTGCAGAACTTGATGTCCACACACTCTTGTACCATCCACCCTCACCCCAAGTCACATTCATGTAAATGATTAATCACACTAATTATCGCTTTTCTGTGACCAGTGTATATAGAAATATCCGTTAATCATGCACCAGAGACCAAGCTACTGAATCAACATAAAGCTGTATGTTTTCCTAAATAGTCTTTTTTGAACTTCAAGCATTAATTTTAAAAAAATATGCATTGAACAAGAAATAGTAACCAGTGATAACTGTGTAGATTGTATAAACTTTTAAATGATGAGGAACACTAGGGCCACGTTCACAATTGTGTGTTTTTGGTGTGTTTTAGATGTGCTGCACAAAAAAAAGTCCTGCTTGCTGCATCTTTTATGCACTTTCATCAAAACGCACATTATATAGAGTTCAATGGTAATGCACATAAAATACACCTAAAATGCACCACAGATGTGAACTGACCAATAAGTGTTACTAAACCCAGGATCCTGCATTCACTATATCTGGTCTCCCACAGTACACAGAACATGGAAATGCAATTATTTTAGTAAATATAAACTGCTAAATACCTTTTCTCATCAGCAGTATATAACAGTCTTGTAACTTCTATAAGTGTCTGCTTAAAGCTTGTAGGATGAGTTTTTATTCTGCACTGACTGTCCTATCAGGATGCAGGACCCCTAACTCTCTATCCGGACAGAGCCGATTGGCCCTGTGCTGATCACATGCATCCTCCCACGGAAAAGAAGTCTCTAGAAAAACACACCAAACTGCTGAGCACGTGCGGCCTGACCCCTGACTCTGTATTTTCAGGAAATATATTGGTGACAGTAGAAGGAGCAGAGGATCAGAGAAGACAGGATCAAACAGCCTGTTTACACAATGCAGAGGATTATCCCCTTAAGTTCCACAGTGAGTATAACAAGCATGCTTTACTGCATATACAGACTGATTTTACTGTTGTGGGTTTTGTAACACTTTAAGTACATAATTCTAACATCAATGATCCATAATAATTGTTACTCAAAAAATTATGAATTGAAAAAAATTATTCTTAATCGAAAAGAAAATATTTTTTGACAATCTTTTGGGTTGCATTCAATCATGACCCATTGTACTCAAAACTTCTGCAAAGAGAGAATGCAATTACATTTATACTTTAAATTTAATGCTGTGCAGGAAAAAGCAACAGGTTACACTATAATGGCATTGGCTAGCCTCCCCCTGCAAATATTCAGCTGTAGATTATGTTTACATGAAATAATTATGCTATTATAGTAGTCTGAGTAAAATTTCAGCTTAAATTATTAAATTAGCTAAATACATTCCAGATGCATTAAAACAAAAGGGATTCAATATTTTATATTTTATTTTATATTTGAACTTTCTTTAGAAAGTGGCCACAGCCTGAGTAGAAAAGCCTGTCTCCTGCCATCATGCTGCGGAGATGGACCCTTGCTCCATGTGAGGAAGCAGTGGTCTCTCTGCAGATGTCTGACATGCCTCTAATGCTCTTGCTCCCTGCTGATTGGAGAGTTCCGTCTCAGTGGGGGGGGGGGGGGGGGAGGGGTGTTGCACTACTGAAGATACTTCACTGTTTTCCCACAGGAGTCCATCTCAGCAAGGGATAAAAAGGAAAGAAGAAAAACGAGTCCTGTCAAATCAAAAATCAACGGTAGAGAAAATTCAAACCGTAATGCCACTAACCAGAGTATGGTACTGTTGCTGTAGCTAAACCAAAATGTCCATACAAAAAAGGCCCAGGTATAACTATCGGGGTCAAAAAGCAGCTACTTCCGCAACAGAGGGTCTTAGTCAAGATTTTGATTCTAAAAAGTACAAAATTTATTAATTCCACAGAGGGTGCAAAATGCATTAATTCATGATGCGACTATAAATATTAAAGCAGATTCATTCACAATACTTTTAACCTCCCTGGCGGTATGATTATTTCAGATTTTAGGTGCTGAAAGCGGTACCATTATTTTGCATGGAAATTTGGCGTTTTATATTGTAGGTCTGTAAATCTTAACAATAACACACTTAAATCTGTCCAAACCAGAGTCTAGTAGATATCCCGGGTATGATAAAGTTTGAAACACAAAAACATAAATTATAATATAATAAATAAAAATAAATAATTAAAAAAAAAAATAGTAATAAAATAAATTTCCCCACAATTCACTATCGCTCAATTCTGCAAGTGTTCTAATTTACTATCGCTGTTTTCTAGCTGGTCTAAAACCACTTTTGACGTAAAGGGACACTTTTTGGTTGCTATGGACAATCTCCAGTTTCCAGGCAGAAAGAACAGTGTATATCATGTAAAACTGCATGCAGGGCATGGGCCAAAGCACTGGGGACAAAAGGGATGTGAAATCATTTCATACAGTACTGTAATCTGTAAGATTACAGTACTGTATGTGTTATGATTTTTACTTTTTTTTTAATTTGCCGCCAGGCTCCGCCCCCGTGCGTCGCGCCGCTCGCAGGGAACGGAGCCTGGCACGGAGAGGCTTCGGAGGAGGACGGAGCCCTCGGACACTGCGGGTGACATCGCAGGATCCCGGGGACAAGGTAAGTAAAGCCGCCCCAGGATCCTGCAATGCGATCCCGAGTGTGGCTCGGGGTTACCGCTAATGGTCCTGAATTTTAACCCCGAGCCACACTCGGGAAAACCGTCAGGGAGGCTACAGGATTTTTTTCCAAAGGGGAAAAAAAAACACTAAAAGATGGTGCTATAAAAACAAACAAAAAACATAGAAACACACACAATACCAATACACAATCAAAAACAAACACACAAGACCAGACAAAAGCATATAATTCCCAGAAAAACAGTTGTGCGATATTATCGCACTAATGCAAAAATGCATATAAAAAATGAAATTAATTCAAATCAAAAGTTTTCACAGCTCCACTGTGAATGACCCCTGGGAGGATCTTGATCATTATATGACAACCCTGAATCTGGATAATTTCTAGATAACTGCTGATTGATTTGGAAAGCAATGTTTCTATAGCTGAATGACCGGTGGTTAGATCCTGTCGCTAATTAGTTGGATTATTGCATCTTTGAATGGTAGTCCATTTCACTTATTGGGTAATTGGCTTTCTTTACTCACTCCTTTAAAATTGCGCAGTCCCACTTGCATTAACACTGGCGCTTTTGAATATGCTCCAATTTATTGTCAAGACCATCCATGGAATCTACAGTAAAGTCCCGACTGATTGATACATGCCTTATAGAGAGTATATGGAGCAAAATTTAATGCATGAATTCATGGCAGGTAATTCACTGAAAATGCAATAAGTAGCCAGAATTAATATCAGTGCAGTAAACAAGGGGACCGACTTTTCTCCAGGTGAATGGACAGATTGAACTGCTCAATGGCGATCATATTATTGCACAGAATCAGGTTTTTCAACAAACACAATCAGGTATTTCAGGGAAAAGCACGCCCATACATTACCACCCTGTTAAGTCCAGTGATCATTATGTCCCGCTGGATCCTTGCAGACTGGGCTTCTGTCACATTGATGTTTCCTTAGGCTCGTAAGAGCTCCGTGACGGAAAACGAATCCTCTGATGCAAGGTTGCTGGATCCGCGGCACTCGCCGCGTGAGGTATATGGTTAGGGTGGATGCCGAGCGGACGCCTCCTGAGCCGCGGTTTAGTTTGAATGGGGCATTCCGTAGCTGGCGTCATCCAGCTACGGAAATCAAAATCTTGACTAAGACCCTCTGTTGCAGAAGTAGCTGCTTTTTGATCCCAGTAGTTATACCTGGGCCTTTTTCGTATGCACATCTCAGCAGAAGACATGTTTTCATACTCAGGCTGTGGCTACTTAAAAAAAATAACACTTTTTTTTTTTGATGCACCTTGAATGTAATCACACCAGGTGTTGTGGAACTGTGCTGGGCAGCTTTGTCCAGAGATGTCCCATCACAAGACAAGACAAAATGTCTTGTTTCCTATCAGGCTAGTTCACATCACCAGCACCACAAACAAACAGATTTCCCAGCACATTTACCAGCCAGCCTGCTACAACCAAACTGACCTCATCTAATGCCGCGTACACACAAGCGGACTTTTCGATCGGACTGGACCGACGGACTATCCGAAGGACTTTCGACGGACTTCCAACGGACTTTCTGAATGAATAGACTTGCCTACAAACAATCACACCAAAGTCCGACAGATTTGTATGTGATGACGTACAACCGGACTAAAATAAGGAAGTTGATAGCCAGTAGCCAATAGCTGCCCTAGCATCGGTTTTTGTCCGTCGGACTAGCATACAAACAAGCGGACTTTTCGATAGGAACTGGGTCCGGCGGAGTTCCGACGTAAAGATTTGAAACATGTTCCAAATCTAAAGTCCATCAGATTTTCGACAGAAAAAGTCCGCTGCAGGTCCGATGAAGCCCACACACGGTCGAATTGTCTGCCGGACTCGGTCCGTCGGACCAGTCTGGCCGAAAAGTCCGCTCGTGTGTAACAGTTAATGTTAAAAACGGAGGGTTTTGTTTGCACACATTTGCAAGTATATGCGTAAACCACAGTGCCCACATCAAGGGACCTCTGTATATACCGCAGTCCTAACTCTAAAATTTCCAGAGTCTCCATGTGCCTGGTGGGAGCCCACCCCTCCTTAAAGGCACAGGGACACACATAATGCCCAACAAAGACACAATGGTAGCGAAGGCATCCAGTACGTCCCTGTACCCAATTTAACAAACTATACAAAGAAGTGGCAACCACTTCAACCTATAACTGGCCTTTGCAGCAAGGTGCACATGAAAGGGCACTGCAAAGGGAAACTCCACTTTCGTGGGGAAAAAAATAGCAACTAAAGAAAAAATAACATAGCATATACAATTGCAACATAAGTCATATTGTAATTGAATGTTATTAAAAATGACCTTTCCTTTTCAATCTGCAGCTCTGTAATTTTTCTATAAAATGCAATATTGTTACCTGGAGGTGTTCTCTACACAGAATGTGTACAGAATGCTCCCCAGAAACATCATTTCCTGCTTGTGTGATTGGCTCACCGATTTTCCCAGAAGTCTGCACTAAGTCAGAATCAGGCATCCCCTGCAACAAAAATGTCATATTTTAGTGAGATACTCCCAATAGCAAATCACATCTAATGGGATGCAGGCCCAGCAGCTTTCCTCATTAGTGCCATGCAGGTGCAGCAGCTGATTGATAATTATGAAACCACTCCCATTAGACTCACTTTTCCACATGGACACAGACAACACACAGGGATTTCTTCAGAATAACAAAAGGTAGAAATCTGCAACAAAGTTTGTTAAAATGCCTGTACATAAATCACCCAGAAGGGAATGTTTTTTTCTCAACGAAAGTCTAGTTACTTTTTAACCGCTTGCCTGACCAGCCGCCATCATTATACTATGGCAGGTTGGGACGGCTGCACGAATTGCTATAGTTGTACGTCGGGCGATTTAAGAGCAGTAGGGGGCCATGCTGAAGCCGATGCACGTGGCTGTGATGTCCGCTGGCCACCCGCGATCGCTCCACACAGAGCCAGAATGGTGATCTGTGTATGTAAACAAACAGATCCCCGTTCTGACAGGGGAGTAGAGAGTGATCTGCTGTTTCTAGTGATCAGGAACAGCGCTCTCTCCTTCTCCAGTCAGTAGACTTCCCCCACAGTTATAAACACCTTCCTAGGGAACACTTAACCCCTTGATCACTCCCTAGTATTAACCCCTTCCCTGCCAGTGACATTTCTACAGTAATCAGTGGCTATTTATAGCTCTGATCGCTGTATAAAAAAAGTGTCAAAATTGCAGATTGCTGCCATTACTAGTAAAAAATAAATAAATAGTAAAAATGCCATAAATGTTTTTTTTACCAAAAATATGTAGAAGAATACATATTGGCCTAAACTGATGATGTAATTTGTGTTTTTTTGGGAGGATATTTATTATAGCAAAAAGTAAAAAATATTGTTTTTTTTTTCAAAATTGTCGCTCTTTTTTTATTTATAGCGCAAAAAATAAAAAGCGTAGAGGTGATTAAATACCACCAAAAGAAAGCTCTATTTGTGGGGACAAAAAGGACATCAATTTTGTTTGGGTACAACAGTTAAATTGACACAGTGCCATAATGCAAAAAATAGCCTAGTCATTAAGGGGGCAAATCCTTCTGGTCCTTAAGTGGTTAACTGTTAGACAGAGTCAATTTGGTTGTTTTGCAGGCTGGCTGGTAAGTGTTCTGGGAAATCTTTTGTTTGTGTTGTGCATTGCCCTTCCATGTGCACCTTACTGCAAAGGCAAGTTATAGGTTGAGGTAGATGCCGCTTTTTTGTACAGTTCACACCTCTGTGTTGTTATGGTGTGAAAGAAGTGCTTTTTTTTATCAGTGCAGCGTGGTGCAATGCAATTCACCACATTGGACTGTGCTGGAACCAATAGAACATAATTAAATGTCACTTTGTGACACTTCAATAAGGCTTGCACAATGGTGCACCGGCACTGCTGTCATCCAGCTGCATACCAGTGGCTGACTTTTAAGCACAGCTGCTTGTGTGACCAAGCCCTTAAATTAAAGTGATACTAAAGTGTTTTTTTTGTTTTAAAATAACAAACTATGTTATACTTACCTGCACTGTTGCAGTGGATTTGCACAGAGCAGCCCAGATCCTCTTCTTCTCAGGTCCCTCTTCGGTGCTCCTGGCCCTTCTCTCCTGTTAAGTGCCCCCATAGCAAGCGGCACCTGAACCGAGCCACAGCTATCCATTCAGACACGGAGCCATGGTCGGCCCCACCCCCTCTCTCTCCTCATAGGCTCGCTGACTTTGATTGACAGCAGCGGGAGCCATTGGCACTTCACTGCTGTCTCAGCCGATGAGGAAGGAGAGTCCCGGACAGCCAAGTCTCGCATGCAACATTGCTGGATCGGAGGGGGATGAGGGAGGCTCCTGCACACATAAGGCTTTTTATCTTAATGCATGGAATGCATTAAAGTGGAGTTCCACCCACATTTTTTACTCCTCCCCATGCAGCACTAATGTGCATCCTTAAAATGAATTGGCAATTTATTTATTTTTTTCTTACTTACCTAATTTATGCCAATATCCAATTTCACTTCCTCCTTTAGAGGCCGCGGCACCGTACGTCATTTCTGCTTTTGCATTGGCTCCTGGGAGATCTTTGTCAGTTTGGCATGGCACTGCTCCCATAACATTTAACATTGGCACCTATGGAAACTCTTGGTCAGCTTGACATGGCACGGCTCCAGTAACAAATAACATTGGCGTCTATGGAAAATCTTGGTCAGCTTGGCATGGCTGTGCCATGTCAAACTGACCAACATTGCACCGCACTGCAGGTGTGCAAGATCGGCAGGTGCATGTTGGGTAGCCAGCATGCACGGAATCCAGGAAGGAGGACACTGTGGCTTCAGATGCCCACACTGGAGATGGCCGCGCTGTGCAGGAACTTCACAAAGTAAGAAAACGATGCTGTACAAATAGAAAACTGGGCATAGTTTACAGCATACCTTTGTTACATTGCACAAGGCATGAGTATTCTAGTGGTATTTTTATCTAAAAAGTCATATTTCAGCCAGAACTCCGCTTTGAGATAAAAAATCTTCTGCCTTTACAACCACTTTAAGTGTTTAATTGGGCCAAAAGAGTAACAATTATAATGTTAAGAAATGTATGCACTTATATATCTTCTCCAGATTACTGTTCTCATTTTAACTCTTTCTAAAACTTCAAATGTTTTGAAAACAGACAATTTACAAAAAACAACAAAAAACAAAATCTATTTCCTCCCTATAGGGTTTGCAATTGCCATATCCACCAGTTTTTTTACATAACAGATATACCCAGCTGTAATGAATAACCATTAACTTATCTTTAGAAAATAAATCACTTTCTTACATAGGAAGTACCTGGTACAATTATGAGGACTATTTCTTCTTTGGATCTCATGGTATGTCTCATACTGATGTTTAACAGGCACTAATTTTATGTTAGTTTAAATAAGTGAGCATAAATGTCTTGTCCGTGTATTAAATTATCATGAGTCTGGTTCTTTTATAAAGTGCCCATTTTCACGCAGCTACCTAAAAGTTTTTAGGAAACGGAAGGTTAACATCCTGTGTTACTAATGCAAACTTCTAACCTTAGACCTATTAAGGGTGTCAAAGCATGGGCCACCTTGTCTATTAATGGCTATTAAAATGCTGTTAGTCTGTGTGGTATCTGATAGTGTAAATCTGCTATGTGATGTTTTCCAGGAATGAATGGCGCAATGTGATACAGCTTGGGTTGAGGGCCAGTTAAAAAGGTCACAAGTTCATGAGTAGTTAAGACATCCTCTAGTATGTGGCTATCAAGGGAATCTTCATCAATCTCTGAGAAAGTCCTGACTTTTCCCTTCCACATACAGTTTAAATAAGACAGCTCAACAGGGGTGAAAATTATTACAAATTATCTGTTTTTTCGCTTTGTGTCCTTCTTTGAATATGTCTAGGTTATCTCTTAACCTATTGTGTGGCAGGCAGAAGAAGCTAATTAGAGGAAATGTCTTCATTCACGTAATGTCAAGTAATGTGTCTTTAGAAATTCAAGTGATGAAGAGCTTGATATTGTATTTTAATTTTGGGAGTTTTATTTTGAGTAAATTTGTAATGTGCTAAATACAGTAAAAGCATGTTTAGATATTTTAAAAAGCTTAGGGCCCATTATACCATTGAACTGAAATTAAAAAAAAAAAGGAATTTATATACTTAGTACTATGCTTACACGTATTACCTACTTACAGTAGCCAAAATATAATATATTTGTGTGATAGTTGTCCTTTAAATTATTTTTAGAGTAGCCAGGAAAAGACAGTTTATAACAATAGTGTAAAACCCAAGGCCATGATTGTTTACACAAATTAAGTGGATGGCCGCATCTAAATCAACACCAGTGTTATACCCTGTCCAGGCCGTACAGACCACCTAAGCCTTTTGCACGGCGTGAAAAGCTCAGGACGCAAGATGGTGACAGCCATACATATTACACTAAAACCAGGAGTAGACATGTATATAATAGGGATAATCCCTTTCCAGGAAGCTCCATTCTTCTGCTCACCTCCATATTGCTGGTTTATTCCTTTTTGGTATTAGCGGATGTAAAATAATTCCCATCATCATGGTCAGAGGGAATAAAAAAAGTCCTATCATCGCTGTCAGTAGGAGAAAAATAAACCACATTGATGGTGTCATTCAGAATAAACATAGCCTTATCATCAGTGGAAGTAAAATAAGTCCCATTGTGCTGTAAGGCTCCATTCACACTAGCGCGTTTTTTGATGCATTTTGCATTTTGCAGAAATGCATGGGAATTTTTTAACATGGGTTCCTATGGAACATGTTCACATCAATGCCTTTTTGTATCTCTGCATTTTTGGAAAGGGTCAGGGACTTTTTTTCATGCAAAATGCAGCGTTTTGCATGTAATACAATTCAATGGACAAGCATCAAAAACGCATGTGTACCGTTTTTGCAGCGTTTTTACAGCGTTTTTGATGCGTTTTTGCCGGTTTTTTTTTACATTTTTTTTAAGACTGTAAAAAAAAACTGTAAAAAAAAAAAAAAAAACGCAAATCGCGGCAAAAACGCCGCAAAAACGCCGCAAAAACGCTGCTCAAAAACGTGGCAAGCATGAAAAAAAACCCTCCAAAAACGCTCAAAAGCAACATGCATAGGTGTGAATCGAACCTTAGTGGGAATAAATCAAACTTTTATAATGTTGATTTCAGCAAGAATAAAATAAACAACATATTATTGGTATTGGTGGGAACAAGAATAAGCCCCATATCGTTGGTATCTCTGGATACATACTATACAATTTTCTTTAGATTTTTTTGTTTAGATTTACCAAAACCATATAATATGAGGTCAAACCTAAACACTTTAAATTTTTATGTAATCAGGCAGACCCTTGCACTACATAGTTGAAGGTAAATCTAAAGGAAATCGAACAACAAAAAGTTGTATAGTGTGTATCCAGCTTTAGGCTGGCCTTACATTATAAAAGTTTCTTATTCAATTTCCTTTAGATTTACCTTCAACTATGTGGTGCATGGACCCGATTACATAAAAATTAAAAGTGTTTAGGTCTGACCTCATATTATACAGTTTTGGTAAAATTGTACAAAAAAAATGTATAATATATGCCTATTAGATTATAAGCTCTTCTGAGCAGGGCCCTCTTAATCCTCCTGTACCTTATTGTATTATAACTGTATTGTCTCCCTTTTATATTGTAAAGCGCTGCGTAAACTGTTGGCGCTATATAAATCCTGTATAATAATAATAATAATAATAATAATAATGGCGTGTATAATGTATTTTTCTTTTTTTGTTTTGTTTTTTTGCTTTTAAAAGATGTATTTCTCACTGGTATAGAAGTATATGTAAATGATAAAATACCTGCGCACAACTCTTAATTAAAAGAAAAATGTGTTCTATTGCCAACGGTGACGTGTTTGTTATTTAATTGCAATCCCAATTCAAAATGTCATCAGAATATACTATGTTTGTGTGCTAAATACTGACAGCCACTGTGGCAAAATGACTTTATTTATGCTACTGTAAATCATGAAATTGAAGAGTCACCTGCACCCCTGACTCCAATGAAATGCTTCATTCTACAAAGCATATGTAGGAATCTGAGAACAGCCAAGATGTATGTTGGATTCTGAAGGCAGAATATGCTGTGGGGTCCTATAGCTGGGGGAGTGACCCTGCTAGACGTAGCACCCACCCAGACATAGATTGCTAACACATTCATGTATAAGAGCAGTACAGCTTTGAGAGAGTGCCAGTTACCTGTAAGAATGGCTGTACTTTTCTTCGATGGGAACCTTGGTGTTTTGCTGGTGTACAGTGTTGTAATGGGATCTGCTTTTACCAGGAGAGTGGACAAAGGGGATGAAGGAGACACTGAGAAGAAGATAACATTCGCCAGATGCACATCACGTTGTCTGGCCCTCCACATCACACAGCTATCTGCCAGCTTCAGAAGTCTTCAGGTATCTGGGTCACAGAACATAACAAAACTATAGTGGGGTTGATTTACTAAAACCAGAGAGTGCAAAATCTGGTGCAGCTGTACATGGTAGCCAATCGCTTCTAACTTCAGCTTGTTCAATTAAGCTAACAAAAAAAAAACTGAAAGCTGATTGGTTTCTAGCAGAGCTGCACCAGATTTTGCACTCTCCAGTTTTAGTAAATCAGCCCCACTAAGTCTATGTTATTTTGTTCTATTTGTTTAGTGAATTTATAGTAGAAAATCATATGGTCAAATAGTAGCACTTGCAGGGTGCCTTTTTTTATATCACCAGAAGTAAAAATAAAATCTATCTATAATATTAAATAAAAAGTAAAATATTTGCAAATGTATCCCTAACAAATTAAAAAATATACTTTAATTAAAAGAAAAAAAAGCATGGGTTTTCTAGGAATTTACACCTGTAATTTATTGGTTTCATTTTATTGAGTTATTTACCTAAACTCAGGTTTTATAGGAATGTAAACCTGTAATCAATTTGCTGGTCTTACTATGTATTATTTTTTGTTTCTAGGATGATAATATTTTGGCTTGGTGTGGGAAAAAGCGGCGGTGCTCACAGGTAAGTAGTAGAGTTTGGGAGATAGAAATGAGTGGTTGCTTTGATACCAGCAATGAAGAAATGTGTTGATTTAAAATGGAAATGCACAAATGGCACCTAACTTGTAGAATGCAGGAGCCTGAAATCAGCAGAGGCTCAAGTTGGCCATATACTTGTAGAATTGAATTCAACATTTTTCATTTTAAATATGTTCTTTCAAATTTTTTAATCATTAGTGGGGTCAAATCAATGTTCATTTGATCACAGTGACAAGAACATTTAATAGGAGCAGGATGGAAATATTTTCTCCAAGTGTATGTGGTTTTAGTTCAGGAATTTTCATACAAACGTTCATATTCATTTTTGGACAAATATTAATTTGAAAATATACTAGTGTATGGCCAGCTTTAATGTGGCTTATGAATACGGAGACTGCATATGCGTGTGCACCCAGTGTTTGTATGTATGACCCTTCAAATGTTTACAATTACATTAAAGAATGTAATCATTACATGTTGGTGCATTCTGCTTTCTGATAACATACTCATTCTATATACTCTATATACAATATAAAGAACATGTATTGTATTTACATTTTTAAGGAGGAACCTGTGTAAGCATACAGTGAGGGGAAAAAAAGTATTTGACCCCCTCCTGATTTTGTACGTTTGCCCACTGACAAAGAAATGCTCAGTCTATAATTTTAATCTTTTTTTTTTTTTTTTTAATTTTAATTTTAAATAAAAATAAAATTTTTATCTTAACAGTGAGAGACAGAATGACAACAAAAAAATCCAGAAAAACGCATTTCAAAAAAATTATACATTGATTTGCATTTTATTGAGTGAAATAAGTGTTTGACCCCTTCGCAAAACATGACTTAGTACTTGGTGGCAAAACCCTTGTTGGCAATCACAGAGGTCAGACATTTCTTGTAGTTGGCCACCAGATTTGCACACATCTCAGGAGGGATTTTGTCCCACTCCACTTTGCAGATCCTCTCCAAGTCAATAAGATTTCGAGACTGACCTTTGGTAACTCAAACCTTCAACTCCCTCCACATAGTTTCTATGAGATTAAGGTCTAGAGAATGGCTAGGCCACTCCAGGACCTTAATTTGCTTATCCTTTTGTTGCCTTGGCCGTGTGTTTTGGGTCATTGTCATGCTGGAATACCCATCCACGACCCATTTTCAATGCCCTGGCTGAGGGAAGGAGGATCTCACCCAAGATTTGACGGTAGATTGCCCTGTCCATCGCCCCTTTGATGCAGTGAAGTTGTCCTGTCACCTTAGCAGAAAAACACCCCAAAGCACAATGTTTCCACCTCCATCTTTGATGGTGGGGATGGTGTTCTTGGGGTCATAGGCAGCATTCCTTCTAATCCAAACACAGCTGAGTTGAGTTGATGCCAAAGAGCATGATTTTGGTCTCATCTGACCACAATACTTTCACCCAGTTCTCCTCTAAATCATGCAGACGTTCATTAGCAAACGTCAGGAAGGTCTGTACATGTGCTTTCTTGAGCAGGGGGACCTTGTGGGTGCTGCAGGATTTTAGTCCTTCGTGGCGTAGTGTGTTACCAATTGTTTTCTTAGTGACTATGGTTCCAGCTGCCTTGAAATCATTGACAAGATTCTCCCCTGTAGCTCTGGGTTAATTCCTCACCATTCCCATGATCATTGAAACTCCACAAGGTGAGATATTGCATTGAGCCCTACATCGAGGGAGATTGACAGTTATTTTGTGTTTATTTCACTTGCGAATAATCACACCAACTGTTGTCACCCTCTCACCAAGCTGCTTGGCGATGGTCTTGTAGCCCATTCCAGCCTTTTGTAGATCTACAATCTTGTCCCTGACATCCTTGGACAGCACTTTGGTCTTGGCCATGGTGGAGGGATTGGAATCTGATAGATTGATTGCTTCTGTTGACAGGTGTCTTTTATACAGGTAACAAGCTGAGATTAGGAGCACTCCCTTTAAGAGGTGACACCCGGGAGCCAGAAATCTTTTTTTGTTGTTATTCTGTCTCTCACTATTAAAATAAACCTACCAATAAAATTATAGACTGATCATTTCTTTGTCAGTGGGCAAATGTACAAAATCAGCAGGGGATCAAATACTTTTTTCCCTCACCGTAAACAACGCATTCTACCAGGCTTAACAAAATTCCTAATAAGGACATACACTTTGGGACGTCTGCCTTTACACGCACATGAACATTAATGGCATCCCAGTTTTAGTCCATATGGTTCAATATTGAGTTGGCCCACCCTTTGCAGCTATAACAGCTTCAACTCTTCTGGGAAGGCTGTCCATAGAGTTTAGGAGAGTGTCTCTGGGAATGTTTGAACATTCTTCCAGAAGCACATTTGTGAGGTCAGGCACTGATGTGGATGAGAAGGCCAGGCTCACAGTTTGCGCTCTAATTCATCCTAAAAGTGTTCTATTGGATTGAGGTCAGGATTCTGTGCAGGCCAGCCAAGTTCCTCCACCCCAAGCTTGCTCATCCATGTGTTTATGGACCATGCTTTATGCACTGGTCCAAATCATTTGGTAGAGGGGGGATTATGGTGTGGGGTTGTTTTTCAGGTGTTGGGCTTGGCTTTTTAGTTCCAGTGAAGGGAATTCTTAAGGTATCAGCATACCAAGACATTTTGGACAATTTCATGCTCCCAACTTTGTGGGAATAGTTTGGGGTCGGCCTTTTCTGTTCCAACATGACTGCACACCACTGCACAAAGCAAGGTCCATAAAGACATGGATGAGCGAGTTTGGGGTGGAGAAACTTGGCTGGCCTGCACAGAGTCCTGACTTCAACCCAATAGAATACCTTTGGGATGAATTAGAGCGCAGACTGCGAGCCAGGCCTTGTCATCCAACATCAGTGCCTGACCTCACAAATGTGCTTCAGGAAGAATGGTCAAACATTCCCATAGACACACTCCTAAAACTTGTCGACAGCCTTCCCAGAAGAGTTGAAGCTGTTATAGCTGCAAAAGCTGGGCCCACTCAATACTGAATCCTACAGACTAAGACTGGGATGCCTTTAAAGTTCATGTGTTTGTAAAAGCAGGTGTCCCAATACTTTTGGCAATATAGTGTATAAATAAGACAAAGCTACTGCAATGAAATAACCCAGACAGTTAATAAAAATGCTAAATCAATGAAAGCCAGGAGTGCTACCCACACCTTCACAAAATACTTATATTAAAAAAAATAACAGATTAAAAGTGTAGGGATAATAGTAACAGTAATAATAATATTATTGGATTATTACAGGATCAAACAGGCAGTCATTTGGCTTTTTGCATCCAGGACCAAGACTGGTAGCTTTTAGCTCTAAGGCCCCTGGCACATGTAACATCTAGCTTCTGTGCATGTCATCCCAGGCAGTGGCGGAACAACCAGATCTCCCATACAATCTATGTTTTTCTCTATATTGGATTACATTCTCGTGGTCTGTTTATGTTAAGTTGGTATTTGATAAAAGGCAAGACTTAAAATTGCAAAAAATGCTCAAGTTGCATTTTTTTAAGCAGGCATATTTGAATATAATTTGCAGAACAGTCATGGAACACTGTACCCAAATGAATGTTATATCATTTATTGAGCCACACAGAACTTTCTTTTGGTGGTATTTAATCATCACTGTTTTTTTTATTTTTTGCTATGTTTCCTTTTGGTTTTTGCTACATAAAGGGAAAAAAAATTAAAAATAAAACATTTTTCTTAGTTTCTGTGATAAAACTTTACAAATAAATACTCCTTTTTTCATAAATATAGGCCAAAATGTAGTCTGCTACATTTCATTACTGAAAAAAACAAAAAACAAATAGGTGCATATCACTTATACTGCATGAAAGTCATAGCGCATGTCAGGACCAGTAAAAACACCCCCAAAATGACCCCTTTTTTTGGAAAATAGATAGTCTAAGGCAGGCATGTCCAAAGTCCGGCCCGCAGGCCAATCGCGGCCTGCATTACGGTTTCTGACAGCCCGCCTGGTAATTTTGACATATATATCTTTTGTGGCCCCCAACAAATGTCCGAGCGCCGGGGCCACAAAAGATAGATATGCTGGCTGCCTTGGAGGGGGCGGAACAAGTGCCGTTCATACAGGAGAGGAGTATTTCCTGTTTACAGGGCGTCCTGTTCCTTCTCCTGAGCTGCCATTGGACAACTGTTTTGTCCATCATAGGAGGCGGGACTTTTAATTAAAGAGGCCGCTGATAAAAACAGGAGTTTCTCCTGTATGTTTGTTGGCGCTCGTCCTGCCCCCCTCCCTGTCTCCTCCAAGGCTGCAGATGGACATGAATCAGGCTGCACTGAGGCAATGGTGAGTCTGCATCTATGTCAGTGTGGGTTCTACATTAATGTCAATAGAGTGGGTGCTGCATTCATGGCAATACGGTGGGTGCTGCATTCATGGCAATACGGTGGATGCGACATTCATGGCAAAGGAGAGGGTGCTGCATTCATGGCAATGGAGTGGGGGCTGCATTCATGGCAATCAAGTGGGGGCTGCATTCATGGCAATGGAGTGGGTGCTGCATTCATGGCAATGGAGTGGGTGCTGCATTCATGGCAATACAGTGGGTGCTGCATTCATGGCACTTGTGAGGCTGCAGATGAGCACTGATTAGGCTGCATTGATGGGCACTGACCCTTATTTTGCTTCATAGTTCTTTATTTAAAAATTAAGATTTTTTTCCTGAAACTTCCTTTTTAAAGTTAAGGTGCGTGTTATAAGCCAATAAATACGGTATATCCAACTAACACGCCCAAGCTCTTCTATTCATCACACACAGCACAAAGGCAAGAGAATTCTTGTTAGGCAGGGTATTAGTGCTCGGACGAACACACTTAGACCGAATTTTATTTTGTTTTTTTTTGTTTTTTTTTCCTCTTCATGCTATTTATTTTCAATAGATTTTTATTAAATGTTTCAAATACAGCATTTCAACATTGGTACAGAAAAACGTGTGGAGACATAAAAGAATGTTAATAAAAAATAATAACAGCTGCCATACACTTTATATTAAAATCCCACATGTTCCTGGAAGAGTGTCTATCTCAACCTCAAAAAAGGGAGGAGAAGATGACAACCTCCCCTCCCAGCACCCCTCAAGGGATCTAGCTGTGCTGGGAGAAGGGGTCAGCCCCCCCTAAGGATGGTAGGTTAAAAGATAGGAGCGAAACAGGTTTTAATAAGAGACAGTTTCAAAATAGACCAGTATTGATTGCAGAGTGTATGTGGGGTGGTCGTCCTAGAGTCAGATCAGGAGACCTAACCAGCTGAAAATAATTTGTATTAATTGTGACGTAAACCACAGGTGTGATGAAGACTGTGTCCATATTAAAAGGACGCAGGTACACTCCGTGTGATGGCAAAGCCAATGCGCCTCCGCTGCCTGTGGCGAACCAGAGGGGGTCGTTTAAGTAGGTGCCCATTGGCTAGAAGATGATAATCCTAAAGTCAGGGCACCGATCAAACCATGGTCCCAGAGGACATCCTGTCATGGTGCCTCTCTGGCCCCCGACAGACGGGGGGCGCAGTCGTGTTCTTAAAAGGAATCCTGTGTTTTGGCCTAGACCGAATTTTAATGGTTTAAAGCAGGGGTCTTCAAACTGTGGCCCTCCAGGTGTTCAGGAACTACAATTCTCATCATGCCTAGTCATGTATGTGAATGTCAGAGTTTTACAATGCCTCATGGGATGTGTAGTTCTGCAACAGCTGGAGGGCCGTAGTTTGAGGATCCCTGGTTTAAAGAATGTCAGGCAAAATGGTCGGCCCTCAAGCATGTTCACTTCATCAAATCTGGCCCTCTTTGAAAAAAGTTTGGACACCCCTGGTCTAAGGTATTTAGTAAGAGGTATGGTAAGTTTTCTGAAGTTGTGATTTTTGTCACAATTTTATAACAAATTAAATTAAATGTGGTTTTATCACAACGTTTTCATTTTAAAGGATAAGTTCACCTTAAAAAAAAAAAAAAAAAAACTTTGTATGTTACCCACTCCCAATAAGCTGCAAAGTCTGTGGTTGGGGGGAACTCTGATGTAAGTGTGGGCCTTGGTGAGCAAAAACCCACTAGCATCAGAGTGCTTTTAATTATAAAAAGTAGAGCTTTTTGAAAAGATTTTATTGTTGCTGCACATTGTGACGCGTCTGAAATTTATTCACACAGGATTAAAAGATCTACTTTTAACACATCTGTAAAAGATAAATATGTATGGAATTCTTTAATATAATATCCTGTGGTTTAAGGGGATTTCTTGATTTTATGATAAAAGTGACTTGTTTAAATACTGCTGGATATGTTTTAACAATCTAGTATTTTTCAGTGTATGCAGCCATGCATGGGCCAATGGGAAGAAGCTTCACAACAGTGTCACAAGAAATGTGAGGTAATGTCGAATGGTATCTCAACTTTTTGACTTCCATTAAGACTCAATTAGCATATTCAACCAACTAAATACAACTTCTGACTCTGACTTGCAAGTGTTGTATTCAATAACCCTCATGAGTTATATTTGGAATCTTGACCTCACTTATGCATACATGGGTGTATATTAAACAGCTTAACTGCTTAATGCCTGAAGGTAAAACAAACCTTACCGCCCGAACCCAATTTTCCAATGTTGACATTTGTTAGTTAAACTGTACATACAAAACTGTATAGTACAACTACTTAGAAAATCAAGTAGAAAGGAAAACACCGCTCCAGGTCAGTTTGCCTGAATCTGCTGCAAACAGGTGCCGGTTCAGCTCCTAACTGGAGATATCAAAAGAAGGAAATAAAGACGACCATGTGCCGAAACCACCTATATTAAAAAATGTCCTTAAAACGAAATAAAGACTAGCAAATACACATGGATTAGCCAGCTAGTATATTTCATACTTAGTATATCCAGGCAAATGATACCTTGTTTTTTTGTTTTGTTTTTACATGTACATGGTAATGGATACGACCTGTTTTTTATAATTAAAGAAAAACTGGCCCAATGTAGTAAAAACATTATCTGTATATTTCTTACCATTACCAGGCCCACCACCAAAAAACCCAATTTGGCATTTAATAGTAGTAGCTACTGGAAAGTATTATGTTCAAATTACTTTTTACATTTTTTTTAACAATGAACAAAGCCTTTTCTAAACCAAAAGCATTGGATTCATACTGTATATATGGTACCATCTACCAAGCAAGTTCAAAAGTATCTAATGCATTGTTTACTTTTTATCTTAAAAACTTTTTTTCGGAAATTGTGTGGTCAATCAATCTATCATTAAATTGTGGAGCTCCTTATAATTCTAGGAATTCTCTAGTGGCGGTATAGTAGCAGCTCATTAGAATACCCAGGAACAATAAGAAACTACAAAGAAGAAAAATATAACCTCTTCAAGGGGTAGTAAACTGCTGGGTGTTTTTTTTTTTTTTAAACCTGAAAGGTAATCTCATAATGTGCTAGTATGCTATGCATACTAGCACATTATATGAAGCATACCTGAAAATGAAGCCTTTCACCGGCGAAGTGTCACCGGTGAAAGCGCTCCCATTTTCACCTGGTCTTCCTTCCGGGTCGGTGGACTCCGGCTTTGTGAGCCGCCGTCACTTCCGTGCATTACGGCCGTTCTTTTTAGAGCGCATGCGCCAGTAACGTCATCGGCTGCATCTACAGTAAATATCTCCTAAACGGTGCAAGTTTAGGAGATATTTACAGTACCTATAGGTAAGCCTTCTTATAAGTTTATCTATAGGTGAAATTCATGCATGGGAGTTTACTCCCACTTCAAGCTGGGTATAAACGGACTGAAAATCAGCTGATTCCACAGGAACAAGCTGACTTTTGGTCCATGTGTACCTGTGACTGTTCAACAGAAGCTGGTCTAATGACTGCCTTCTGTCGAACGTCATGTTGGAAAACCAGCATTTGATCAGCTATTTCAACCAATAGCATCAACTGATCAGTGCATTCTGACAGGGTAGGGGGTGAGGGTACTCGCTGTCAGACTACAATAGCTCAGTGGGATAGATCCTCGCATCACACATTGTTTGTGTTGATGCATAGGTCTGTCCATTTTTTTTTTGTTCAACCCGCTGATTTAACAAAAAAAAGCAAAACGCACATACCCTACTTTACTCTCTGACTTTTCTTTTTCAGGCGTTCACTAATGTAAACATTGTCCTGTCTGTAGTCTGCACTGTATGGAGTAGATGCCAGCTTAAGAACAAGTTTGTATGGAATAACACGGGATAGGGTAATATAGATTAGAAATCATCATTGATGGCTCCTGGAAGGAAGACATGAACCAGACTTATGTGTGATCAAATGCCATTCTTGCTGTTTTAGTCCCGATCTGCAGGAATGTTGCTCAACAGTACAGTGCAGACTGCACTTAGGCTAAATGTAAACAAAGCAATGTTTACACTGGTTTTGGCCATCAATGACAATGATAAACAGCAAAGGAATGGCAAAGTAAGAGATTTTATTTGTAAATTGATTAATCTAGAAATATATGTAAAACACAGAACGTGTTTATGGCTATACCTTGTAGGGGGTTGTTCTAAACAACATCTTCCCTGTATAAACCTCCTGAGCCCTCCCACATTAACAAAAGTTCCCTTTCATGTATGACAGTCAGGCAGAATTTTAGATCGCTCCATGCATGGGTCCAACTATCAATGATTGCATTGTACTTGTTTTAGGGCTCCAATTCTTTAAAGTATGCCTTTGTTCCATTCAATTACAAAGCCTAAAAGGGAACACAACCTACAGAAGTACAACAGTGGAAATTTAAAGGGTAGATAGGTAACATGCATATTAGTAAAGGCAACCAATCCCAACATCTTAATATTACTACTATTGTAGAAATAAAGTCAAAGTATTTCATTGTATATAATTAAACTTTTCTATGTATTTTCTTTGCACTACGTAGAACCACCATGAATGTGTGACCAGCTGTGAGTTTTTGAAATCTCTGAAAATGAACAAACAGGGAGATTGCCCTCCTCCACACCGAGCATCTGGGTTCACTGCCGCTTGTGTGTTAAGTTGCAGTATTGACAAAGACTGCCCTGGCATAAAGAAGTGCTGTGCCAATGGATGCGGTTTCACCTGCCAGGTGCCAGTTAATAAGAATAAAGGTAATCTATCTGCTGAGGGGATAGACTTAAATCATAGCGTTCACATGGATATCTAAAGTCTCCTTTCTATCCTACAGGCCTGCCATTAAAACCTAACACTGGTTTCATATTTAATGAACATTTCAATGGAAGCATAGGAATCACATGGAAGTCTAGATTCAATGTCTCTGCAGAACCAGTTTTATACATCCTACAAAGAAGATGGAATTATGGCATTCAGCCTAGTGAGGATCGGTCTACATCTTGGCAAACAATAACAGTGGTCAGTGTTGACCTTCTACAATATTGTTAGTATGTAACAGTTCTAAGTGCTTGATTTCTGCAAAGAAACATCTCAAGAAGAGCATTCAAAATTAAATAATAGCTAAATAAAAGCCCTGGTGTCTTTTATATGTGAACTTGGCTTATATGTAATTGTAAAGAGCATGAGAAATAAACAAAACACATGGACCCTGATAGCATGGCTTATTCTTGTTGGTTTATTATTTTGCTAAAATAGAATCTGCAATGTGTAGGCGGTCACATGAGTTTGATAGTATAATTCCAACATATGGTAAGGACTTGATGACAAATAGTTAGTTGTTTTTTTGCATTTCAACACATAATACATTTTAAAGGAGGATTTTTTTCTCTATTTTGTGTATTTGCATGTTGAAAATCAAGGTAATTTTTCTATAATAATTTATGTGTATGAAAATTAGTCAGAAGAGGCAGTAAAAATATGTGTCTTTTATTTTTCCACAGACAGCAACACACCGTTTCAGTATGACTGACATAAGGCCAAACAGATGGTATCAGTTCAGAGTGGCAGCAGTGAATGTACATGGCACCCTAGGATTCACCACCCCAAGTAAACATTTCCATTCAAGGAAAGGTAAGAATCAATACATAGAGGTTTCCAGTACAGTACTGTCCTCAGGCACCACCAATAGTGAGTGTGAGGAACACAGATTGAACTAAGTCACTAGATCACTAGGTTTTGTAGAGACCTTCAAAATATTATTAACATGATTTGAAGTTTTCAAAGAAATAGGGAAATGTTAGAACCTCTGACAAGTTTTTGTTGCTATCGCTCTCTTTATGTGGAAGATCTCCTTCCTATTCTGTCCCCATATCAGTAACTGCAGAGAATCTCTGTAACAGGAACAGCGCTTTTATGAAAGACCAACCTGACAGCGGTTTCTACTGATGAGCCAAACATACCTGGGATTGGGTTTGCAGAATATTACTGTTAGTTAGGGTGTCGAATCCAAACCCCATTAACCACTTGCTTTCCGGGGCACTTAAACCCCACTCCTGTCCAGACCAATTTTCAGGTTTCAGCGCTGATGCAATTTGAATGACGATTGCGTGGTCATACAACACTGTACCCAAATGAAATTTTTATCATTTTTTTTCTAACAAATAGAACTTTCTTTTGGTGGTATTTGATCACTTCTGTGGTTTTTATTTCTTGTTAAAAAAATTTAAAAAGACCGAATTTTTTAAAGAAAAGTTTATATTTTTTTATATTTTGTTATAAAATTTTGCTAACAGGTAATTTTTCTCCTTCATTGATGTACGCTGATGAGGCTGCACTGATGGGCACCGATAGGTGGCAGTGATGGGCACTGATGGGTGGCAGCAATGGGCACTGATCGGCACTGGTAGGTTACATTGATAGGCAGCACTGCTAGGTGGAACTGATTGGCACCACTGGTGGGCATTGATAGGTGGCACTGGTGGGCACTGTGGGCACTGGCAGGTGGCAATGGCAAGTGGCACTGGCAGAGGGTACTGGTGGGCACAGATAAGGCAGAATTGCCTCTTCCTCTTCGGGACCGATGTCCCTTGCACATAAGCCGGTGATCGGCTTTTTTTTTCCTCACGCTATCAGCGTGAGGAGAAAAAGTAAACCAATTACCGAGCTTTTGTTTACATCATGTGATCAGCTGTCATTGTCTGACAGCTTATCACGTGGTAAGGAGCCAGGACCGGCCCCTTACTCGGATCTGTGATCACCCGAGTCTCAGTGACTCAGTGATCACAGCGCGCGCCACAAGCGCCCTGCAGGGAGCGTGCGGGCATGGGTGTCCACAGAACTTTTTTCAGGGGGGGCATCATTTTAAGGTCACCCATGCTCCGCCCCTTTTCGACTGTCATTATCACGGTCAGAGACTGCAGACATAATACTGATACAGCTGATACAGTTCTCACCCCACCAGCTGACTCTCGTCTGAATCATACCAGACTTAATCATGAATCCCATGATTAAGTCTGGTATGACGAAACATGTCGGGGCGTGGCTGTACGGCATCCAAACAGTAGCAGAGAGTGACGGAGGAGACGCTGCATCTCATCTCCGTGCATGAGCGGTGGATCCCTGCGCGATTCAGACGAGAGTCAGCTGGTGGGGTGAGAGCCTGGTTCCGCTGATCTTGGGTCCGCCGCGACCGTGTTTACATTGGTGCTGGGAGTTCACACAGGAGTATTGAGAAGTTGGAATTGCTGTGCTGGTTTTGGCTTGATTTTACAGTTTGTAATGTGAGTGCAATGATTGAAGGTTTTAAAGTTCAATAAATGTGGTGTTTTACGGTATCACACTATGTGCACATTTTTTATTTACATATGGA
The DNA here is from genome assembly GCF_042186555.1 of Aquarana catesbeiana. Taxonomy (NCBI): domain Eukaryota; kingdom Metazoa; phylum Chordata; class Amphibia; order Anura; family Ranidae; genus Aquarana; species Aquarana catesbeiana. The sequence goes on from NC_133327.1 coordinate 242,102,309, forward strand.
ATGAAATGACACTGGGTCGGATGGAACGTAGAGTTTGAGCACACTGTGTACAGTGTCTTATGCGCTTTTGCCAAAACACGAGAGTGTGAGGCATATTCATCCGGTGAGTGTTGAATTCAGAGGGAGAGGAATCACTGGCACGTGTGATTTGGTGAACATTTTTTCAGCAATTTGCACACTTCTTCACGGTGTTCTCTCCTATGGACATTTTTACGGATGCATCTCTTCTTTTATATATGATGGACTTTTGAAAGGGTTTTCAATTTAATAGTGACACACACAAGTGTCATTTTATTACTTCAGTTCACTTTTGAAAGAATTTTCAGTTTAATAGTGGCACACTTAAGTGTTACTTCGATTATTTTAGTACACTGGTTTTATATTTTGAGGCATGTTATATCACTGAATTTTGGATTTGTTTTGAGGTGGTTTCATTCACAGAATAGAGTGAGACACACAGATATTGCATATATCAGCCTAATACACTGATTGGACACTTTGAATATTGGGGTATGATATATCACCAATAATAGCGCCACTTATATTAATTTCTTTGGGATTTATAAATGAATATAGACCAGTTTTAGTTTACATTTAAAGTGGCAGCTTTTTTCACATAAGTTTATATAATTCACATTTTGACTCACACTAAGTGCTGCAATAGACACTTTTTCCTGAGCGCAGTGGTGGGGACTCAAGGAGGGCGCAGTTTGTTTGAGTACCAGTAATTACATAATACTGATACACCCAGATACATTACACCCTCATACACCCAGATACATTACACCCCCATACACCCAGATGCATTACACCCCCATACACACAGATGCATTACACCCCCATACACACAGATGCATTACACCCCCATACACCCAGATACATTATACCCCCATATACACAGATACATTACACCCCGATACACACAGATACATTACACCCCCACACACAGATGCATTACATTGCAAGCTTCAGATGACATTAGAGAGAATTAAATCCTTAACCCCAGAAAAGGCAGATGGAAGGCTCCAACAAGAGCTGCACATGCCAAGCAGCTCAAATGAGGCTGGGGCCCCATGCGGTGGGTGTTTTTGGGGCCCCTATCTAGAAGGGAGCGCTGGGCCTCTCGCATATGTCTAGGCAGAGCCCACACAGCCGACAGTCCCAGCCGAGGAGGAGGAGAGGAGGGGAGATAAATCATCAGTGATCTGGTTGGGCTGAGCATTAGCAAACGCTGTCCCGGCAGCAGGTGAAAGGTAACAGGCAAGCTGCAGGAGAGATTTGTATTCCCTGCCTCTGGTCGTGCTGCCTCCCCTCAGCTCAGGGGCTGCAAATACCATCACTCCCTGACACTCCATGTTGTGTAGGTGACTCCCGCCCTGGGACATGCAGCTCGGCGCCCTCGACTGATTGCCTATAGGCCTATAGGTAGCACCAGCCCTGCAAGGGGGGGGCACTTGACCCCCCTTGCCCCTACCTGTGGACGCCCATGTGCGCGGGGAGCGTGCAAAGGGGAGGATGTCATATGACGGCCTCCCAGAAATTCAGGTCCGAGCTGTGGCCGTCATTCGGCTATAGCGCAGACGCCAAGTGGTTAAAGCCAAATGTTAAAAAAAAAGTAATGCCCATTTTGTACGCTAACAGTCAAGGAATTGGCAAACAAATAGTATAGGGGATTGAAGAACAAAAAAAGTTTAAAAGTTTGTCAGGGAGCAGCGATTTTAAAAATGCTTAAAGGGCAACATTAAATATTCAAAATTTAAAATTCCTTTAAATAACATGCCTGGGGATGCCCTTAACCTGTCTGTGAAGTAAGGCATCTGTACAATATAAACAACCTAAAACAGAAAAAAAATAAAAATGCACGGGATTCCCCTTAAAGTGTTACTAAACCCAGGAGCCTGCATTCACTATATCTGGTCTCCCACAGTACACAGAACATGGAAATGCAAATATTTTGGTAAATATAAACTGCTAAACATCTTTTCTCATAGCAGTATATAGGAGTCTTGTGACTCTTATCAGTGGGGTTGATTTACTAAAGGAAAATCCACTTTGCACTACAAGTGCACTGCAAGTGCACTTGGAAGTACAGTTGCATTATATCTAAGGGGAAGATCCTAAATGAGAGGAAGCTCTGCCAATTTCATCATCCAATCATGTGCAAGCAAAAATGCTGTTTTTATTTTTCTTGCATATCCCCCTCAGTTCTACAGCGACTGCACTTCCAAGTGCACTTGTAGTGCAAACTGGATTTGCATTTAGTAAATAAACCCCACTGTCTGGTTAAAGCTTGTAGGAGGAGTTTTCATTCTCCCATGATTGTCCTATGAGGCTGCAGGACCCCCAAAACTGAGCATGTGCAGCTTGCCCCCAAGGCTCTGTTCTATCAACAGATAGATTGGGGACAGTGGAAGAAGGGGAGGTTAAGAGAAGATAGGATCAAACAGCCTTTTTACTCAATGCAGAGAATTCACCCCTTAGGTTCCACAGTGAGTATAACAAGCATGCTTTACTGCATAAACAGACTAATTTTACTGTTGTGGGTTTAGTAACAATTTAATGGATCTGATATGAATGAGGAGACTCCATGCCATTAAAAAAAAAAATTCTTTACACTGTACCTGCCCCTTTGCCCCTTTGCCCTTTGTTTACATTCACCTGTCAGCCAGGAATCCTCAGGCTGAGTGTGGATAATCACTGGTTGTTAGGACACCAGTAGCCACTGGCTCCCTAACAACCAAAAGCTCTGCAGCTAAATGTTTCATTTCTACCTGCAGACAGAGGTTTAGCTCAAGCGAGCACCAATGTAGTCGGTGTGTCTTTTCCAGACTGGGCAATGTTAATGATGTTACCAGCAGTGCTAAAGAAGTGTATTAGCAGGCAACAACACTTAGTGAATCAATGTGTGAATCTTGAGTGAAAACATGTATGAATAGACTTTATGATGTTACTATAGATCAGTGGTTCTCAACCCTCTAGTGCCGTGACCCCTTCATAAAATTTCCCAAGTTGTGGGGACCCCTAACAGTATAATTATTTTCGTAGCGTGGGTTGTCAGCACCCAAGGTAAAACAAGTAATTTGCGCCCCTAACCCATGGACATTTAGCACTCCCTGAGTCCTTTCCACTCATACAGTATTAAAACCCTTATGGTACATTTTAGGATGTACTACTCTTTCTCTTTGTTCTCCTTTCTTTCCCTTTTATCTCTCTCTCTATCCTAATTTCTTGGGATTTTTTTTCCCCCCATCCCTCTCTCTAGCCATCTTTCTTGTTCTTTCTCTCCCTTTTTCTTTGTTCCTCCCCCTCTTTTCCTCTCCCTTCCATGTATTCTCTATTTTTATTCCTTCTCTTACTCCTTGGTGGTGGGATGAGTGGCAGTGCTGGGGGGAGTTGGGATGAGTGGCAGTGCTGGCGGGGAGTTGGGATCAGTGGCAGTGCTGGGGGAAGTTCTGATCAGCCAACTTAGGTGCTCTTGATCAAGATCATCTGCTGATCTGAGAACTGTAGTGGGGACTTTTAATGGCAACTATAGTCGCAGGTAATGTTACGCACTGTGTCTCCGACTTTGTGGTTACTCGCAGCAGTGACACCTATGCAAAAATCAAGAGTCTCCTCCAGCCCCTCCCACTTCATATTCCTCACCAGTCAGCTGACCTCTAGTCTCTGCCCCGTAGTCATGCCGTGAACTGAATGAGTGGATACGAAGAGGCTGAGTGGGCAGCTGCGGGCTCCAGGAACAGCCCTGCTGGGCGGCCACAAAAAAGGCTGGGAGAGCAGTGCTGGCTTCAGGAACAGCCCAGGATTCAGTGACCCCTGGCAAATCATCATTTGACCCCCGAGGGGGTCCCGACCCCAAGGTTGAGAACCACTGCTATAGATGATAAGTTTACATTTTTTTTTTCTATAATTTTTCCCATTAATAACGACACTAAAATGATGTTTCTGATACAAAGCATCAGCATTTGTGCATTTTTAAAAAATGTAACATTAATGTAAGTAAGAAAAAAATGAAAACGTTTAAAAAATGGTTAAAAAAAAGCAAAAAGATTAGCAGAAAATAGCTAAGAGAAGGGTAGAAAAGAATTAATTAGGGCTGATTAGGGTTAACTAAAGGGCTGCATGAAAGCTTATGTTACCCCAACATTTCACATTTCATATTCAAATATATATCTGTGTTTCTATGTACTTGTTTTGAAACATATCCTGTTCTCTTTGCATTGCTTCATTTGTGTAAAATACCTGGTGATCCTACCAGCCCCCCCCCCCCCCCGCTTTACTGTTTCAAACTGACCACCGTAGGGCATGGCAGCACATCCATCCCAGCCTGGTCAGCTTGCGTGTTTGCATTTTACTTGAGAGCACAACCTGCCTGTACTCCAACGGTCAGACTTGTGCTTACATAGCTCTTCACTAGGAAGATCAAAGCTCTGCTGTTTCTCTGCCTCCTGTTGACATGACCTTCATCCCCCGACCACCTGCAGTCTTCACCCTCCGTTCTCTAAGCCCCTTATGCAGCTGAGAACAGAGATTGTGTGATCACTTATAAAAAAAAATATTATAATATTTTTAACCATCTCTCTGTTACAGAACGATGTGAAAATAATATTTTTAACCACTTCAATACCGGGCATTTTCACCCCCTTCCTGCCCAGACCAATTTTCAGCTTTCGGCGATGTAACATTTTGAATGACAATTGCGCGGTCATGCAACACTGTACCCATATGATCATTTTTCCCCCACAAATAGAGCTTTCTTTTGGTGGCATTTGATCACCTCTGCGGTCTTTATTTTTTGCGCTATAAACAAAAAAAGAGCGACAATTTTGAAAAAAACACAATATTTTGTAGTTTTTGCTATAATAAATATCCCAATTTAAAAAAAATAAAAACCCATCTTTACCTCAGTTTAGGCCGATATGTATTCTTCTACATATTTTTGGTTAAAAATAAAAAAAAATCACAATAAGCGTATATTGATTGGGTTGCGCAAAAGTTATAGCACCTACAAAATAGGGGATAGATTTATGGAATTTTTATAATTTTTTATTTTTATTTTACTAGTAATGGCGACGATCTGTGATTTTTGTCAGGACTGTATTGCGGCGGACACATCGGACTCTTTTGACACCATTTTGGGACCATTGACAATTATACAGCGATCAGTGCTATAAATATGCACTGATTACTGTATAAATATCACTGGCAGGGAAGAGATTAACACTAAATGTGTTACCTAGGGAGTGATTCTAACTGTAGGGGGAGGGGTCTGACTGGGGGTAGTGACCGAATGGTGTCCCTATATACAAGGAACACACGATATGTCTCCTCTCCCCTGACAGGACGTGGATCTGTGTGTTTACACACACAGATCCACGTCCCTGCTCTGTGACAAGTAATCGCGGGTGCCCTGCAGGACATAGCAGCCGCCGGGCACGCCCATCAGCTCCCGAGTGACGCGACACGAGTGCGCCGCCTAGATGGCCGGGAAGTCGAGGACGTCATATGACGGCCGCCTAGGATGAAAGAGCCACCTTGCGGCTGTCATATTACTATACGCGGGATGGGAAGTGGTTAATATATACACACAAAGTTTTTCCTTGCATTTCTATTCTAAACCGAATGGATTGTTTTACAAGGTAAGAGTTTACATATACTTTAACTGACACCTTGGGGTTCATTTACTAAAGGCAAATCCATTGGAAGTGCACCTCGAAGTGCAGTCGCTGTAGATCTGAGGGGAAGCTCTGCTGATTTGATCATCCAATCATGTGCAAGCTAAAATGCTGTATTTGTATTTATCTTGCATGTCCCCATCGGATCTACAGCGACTGCACTTCCAAGTGCACTTTCGGGTGCATTTGCAGTGCACTTGTAGTGCAAAGTGGATTTGCCTTTAGTAAATAAAGCCCCATATGCAGAACAGAGATCACCCCTTTGATCTACACATAAATGAATCAGAGTAGCAATGTTATTACTTTGTACTTCTCCATGAAAACTATAAAGTGTCCTAAACAAAAAGATATTTGTTAAGCCTAATACACACAAAGAGATTATCGTTTGTTTGTTTTTTTTGCATGCTAGTCTTCATATCGAATACGAATAGGTAACTAAAGTGTGAAAATTCTCATACGACTGAAAGAAAAAAAGGAAGTGCTGTATTGTATTTTCGGACAAAAACTGTGCTGATTAAATGAAAATAGTAAGATCTGGTATTACCTGAGAAAAATTTTTGACCGCTGTATGCTAACAATCAGAGTATCGTACGATCGCGTCGAAAGAGGAGTTTTTCGTCCTGTTTTCTCATCGTGTGTACAAGGCTTTACACAGCAGAAGCTATTACAATTGCTGTGTAAACAGAGCACAACTCAGCTGTCATTTTGACAGCTGGTAATTATATTTGTGTTAATGGGGCAGAATGCAGACAGGAGCACTGCTACAGTGTGGACATTTCTGCACCCACAGGTAGCATGCTCTGCTGGAGGCAGCTGCCATCATTTCCCATAGGTCACTCCGGCCCTGCCACTGCCTCTCTTCTACACAATATCCCTGTACCACCGCCTCTCTCCTCAGATCACCTCAATTTCTTCTGTTCTCATATCAGGGGAGACAGAGCAGCATCACAGGGGGCTGAAATAATCGGATGACTCTACAGCCTCCCAAAAATTCTTTTGCTAAAAATAGAAAAGCCATCTTCTATCAGCCAGCTTTTATAAGTTTTCAGGCCCCGCCTCGAACTTGCCTGGGGCCCCATGGGGGTAATCCAACTCTTAATATGCTTTCAGGAACTTCTGCTTTCATAGGAGCCCAATCTTATTGGTATTTTGCCATGTGACAGATTTCCCTAAAGTTTATAGTATCACTGCTAACCCTGAATTCCCAGGATAATTTGAAGGTATGGAGATGGATAAGAACTCCTCTCAGTTTTTATTGCTGTCTGTGTCCTTGTTAGAGAGATTCATCCTTTCTATTTGTCCTGTTTACCATTATCATTGAAAGTAAAAAAAAATCCCAAATTTTGGGTTGTCCCCAGGAAAGTAATAGATGGAAAATCTTCCAATTGGGACGCTAGTTCTGGTGATCTGGGAGTCCCCAAGGCATTCCCTTAATTTGCAGGGATTTCCTCTCACTTCCTGTTTGGCTATGGGACAGGAAGTGAAGCGAAATTTCTGCAATGCAAAAAATCTGATAGGGGTTATAACCCTCCCTTTGCTCTATCCAAAATGAAAAAAAAAAATTGTCTATAGTTCTACTTTAACTAACCATTTGCTAGCATAGTAAATCTATAACTTGTGCCACAACAGGATTACAAATTAATCATTATCTAAATCTTTTGCTCTGTGTCAACTGTTTTTCCTTGTAATGTACTAATTAAATTGTTTATACTCCTACATAGGGCTTTTTTTCTCAGACAATAGGTGCAGGAACTCCCCCTTTCCGAGTCACCCCTTTTCTCCATCCCTACCCAACTCCGAGCACCATCCCTTGGTTCCATCCCCTACCCACCTCCCAGTACTGCCACCTTTTAGGCAATAAAGAACCAAGTATCATTTTGTGTTGCTAAGTAATTTGTATGGAATTTGGTAATGATATCAAGAAAAGCAGTAAAATAGATCCCCTGCAGTCAGCAACAATAGATCCCCCTAACAGCAATGGAGCAACCCCCAACAAAATACCCCCCCCCCAGCAACAATAGACTCCCGGCAGCATTAACAGATCTCTGCACAGCCAGCATTAATAGACTCTCCGGCAGCCATCAACAATAGACCCCTCCCCCCAACAGTAGATCTCTTTCAGCAACAACTGACCCCCCAGCAACATAAGACCCACCTCCAGCAACAATAGGTCCCCCACCAGCAACAATAGATCTCCTCAGCAACAATAGACCCACCCTGCAAAAATAGATCCCCTCCAGCTAGAATAGATCCCCCAGCAGTGAGCATCAATACCCTGCAGCACACCCCAGCACCCCTTACCATTACATAGAGTCAGTCCAGGAGGTGCCGGAACTGTGTTCCCCCACGTTCCCGCTGAAAAAAAGCCCTGCTCCTACAGCTGTCATACAGTGTATTCCAAAAGATCTGCAGTACGTTTTTCTAATATTAAGAACTTGCTTGCCCATACAGTGCAGTAGTAAGAGCTAGCTGCCACTATAATTTACATAGAATTTCCATGTTAAAATTAGTTACTTTGTTAGCTGTTGATTGTATTTTAACATTTTCTTGTGCAGGCTTTATTCTTGAGACAGTTGGGCGCTCTTGGAGATGCTATCCTCAGAACAAACCGCATGGCTAAGAACCTTTTTTTAAAATTATTTATTTATATATTTTTTTTGGTGCCTGTTAGGGACTTGCACTGGTCTAATATGTTCTTATGATAGGTTACTGAAAAGGCCAACTCCTCCCAAAACTAATATTTTAATATTACACAGTTGTTAATAAGTTATATCTCTTACTGACTCCATATATCTGCTGCAGAATCTAGAGGAAATTCATGCCCACCAGAATTTTCAAGTCTGCCTAAATACTATTGCTAATAGCAGACAATTGGGTCACACCTTTTTCAAAGAGATTTACATAATGCACTATAAAGAAATAACAAAAAGTTCAGGTGAGAAAGAGATACACTTTCACTTTGGACTTTTGTAAGGAAGTAGAGCCATAAACTATTATAGGGAAATCAAGGTCTGATATCAGTATTTGGTCTTTAACCAATAACCAGTGCAAACGACAGAATTTTGTTTACATTTTATTATACTTCTCATGTGTTTGGGTAGTACCTTTATTTTCTGCTATGTACTAAAATAATAATAATTGAACAGTATTTTGAATTAATTATTTTGCACAGATCCATTGCCACCAACTGCTCCTACTGGTCTCAGACATGGTAACCTAACAACTGTCCATGATGGTACCCTAACTGTGCATATTACTTGGGCTGCACCACAAGAGCAAGACCTAAAAATTCATCATTACAGAATATCCTGGAGGAGTAAGACCAATCTGCATGCTGGGAGCAAAAGAGACAGCTGGAGGCTAACAGATGGGGTGTGTAATATTAAAGGCTATGTTATTTTAGCCTCCCTTTATATTAAACTGTTCAGTTAATCAGTGTTCTGTGTAATTCCAGGCAAACACGGAGTTCTCGTTAGAAAATTTGCTGCCTAATACTGAGTATTTAGTAAAAATACAAGCAGTCTCGTTTTGGGGTCAGAAACGACTGAAGAGTTCAAAGTCACAGCTTATTATCAGGACAACATTGAAAGGTAAGGTATTGACCGCGACTTACCTAGCACCTAGCCAGTGCAGGGTACATGGAGACAATATACCCAACTGCATGCACATAACTCTGGTGCCTGAAAGTTAATATATAGTGCATTTCAAAATATTTACAGTGGGTATAGAAAAGAATCCCCACCTTTAAAATAATTACATTTTGTTGTTTTTCAGTCTGAAATGAAGACACACACAGTTTTTGTTTTATCCAGCTGTATTTACTCAGTGCATCTTATGACATCCAAGTGAAAGATATAACAAAAACATGTCAGAAAAAAAGTAAAAAAAACTTTAAAAAAAAAAGAATCACTGAGTTGGAAAAAGTAATGCCCCCTCCTGGAAATGACTGTAAACTCAATTAGGTGTAGCTAATCATCTTCTCAATCGCACACAAAGCCATTTGACTTTCAACTGTGATCAGCTGTGGTCATTTTGATTAGCTCAGCATAAAAATGCTTTCCTGAAGTATTTCAGTCCTTGGTAATGCAACTGAAGCAAACAATCAACTACGGGTGGCAAGGCACTGTCAAAAGATCTATGGGATAAAGTTGTGGACAGGCACAAGTTAGGAGATGGATACAAAAAAAATGCAAAGGCTTAATCAATACCTAGAAGCACAGGGAAGTCTATTATTACGAAGTGGAAGGTATTTGGTACAACACAGGCCCTTCCAGGATCAGGATGTCGCTCCAAACTGGAGGATGGAGGTAACTGGTCAGAGAGGCTACCAAGAAGCCTACAGCAACTCTGAAGCAGCTGTAGGAATTTATGATAAAGAGTGATCATTAGGTGCATGTAACAACAATGTCACAAATTCTCCACAAATGTGACTTGTATTAGAGGATTGCAAGAAAAAAGCAACTCCTCAATAAAGGTCACATGCAGTCACGACTGAGCTTTGCCAAAACGCACCTTGAAGATTCTGTGGTCACATGGAAAAGGGTGTTATGGTCAGATGAGACTAAAATCTAATCACTTGGCCTCAACACCAGGGGCGTTGCTAGGGGGTGGAAATTGGGGCTATAGCCTCGAATCTGGGGCCCATAGCCCCGAGTCTCTCCTCCGACATCCCTCTCCGCCCGCTCCTCATCAGCACTCTTTCAGCCTGGCCTCTTCAATCTGGGAGCGAGGTGCAGCGAGCAGCAGAGAGATGACATCATCTCTCACTGCCCGCCACACATCAGCGCTCTTCCTCCCTCACAGCACGGTGGAGGTCACGTGCTTCCTGTCATTGTGGAGCCAGACTCCCTTGCTTCAATGATGGAGGTGCAGCGGGGAGCAGCGACATGACATCTCTCACTGCCTGCCCCGCATTACTGCTCTCCTGCTCTCACTAAATGGACCAGTGCTGTCAGCCTGCCACCAATGCAGCATCAATGCACATTTGGTGGCACTGGCTGGCATGGCAAATGACAATCCACATCAGTTAGCAAATGACAACCCACATCTGATGGCCGGGGATGTGGCAAGTGACAATCTGCAAATGGTGGACAGAGATGTGGTAATCTACAAATGGTACCAGGAGATGTGGCAAGTGACAATCTGCAAATGGTGGCAGGTGACGTGGCAAGTGACAATCTGCAAATGGTGGCAAGAGATGTGGCAAGTGACAATCTGCAAATGGTGGCAGGAGACGTGGCAAGTGACAATCTGCAAATGGTGGTAGGAGATGTGGCAAGAGGCAATCTGCAAATGGTGGCAGGTGACGTGGCAAGTGACAATCCACATCTGCTGCCAGGTGAAAGTGGCAAGTGACAATCCACATCTGGTGGCAAGCGACATGGCAAATGACAATTCACATCTAGTGGCAGGTGACGGTGGCAAGTAACACGCTGCATCTGGTGACAGGTGACGGTGGCAAGTGACACGCTGCATCTGGTAGCAGGAGATGTGGCAAGTGACATGCCCAGGGCTCCGACTGATTCTGCAGTATGGTGAGTTGAACCACTTCATTATATATTAGAATGTAACAATAGAAATAATACACTTCAATCACCCTGACACCCCCCCGGGCATGCAAAATGATTGGTGACCGCTGTTATGGGCTCTGGCCCCAGATCTAGCAACACCTCTGCTCAACACCAAACAATATGTCTGTAGAAATCCAATACAGTTCACCATCCAAATAACACCATTCCTACAGTAAAGCATGGAGGTGGTAATATCCTGTTTTGGGGATGTTTCTCTGCAGCAGGGACTGGGGCACTTGTCAGGATAGAAGAAAAATGGATGGGGAAAAATACTATCAAATTCTTGAGGGAATTTTCTGCTGCCCTCTGCCAGAAAGTTGTCAACGGGAAGAAAGTTTACCTTCCAGCATGACAAGGAGAAAAAGGTGAATGTCCTTGCATGGTGTAGTCGGAGCCCAGATTTAAACCCCATTGAAAATCTGTGGAATGACTTGAAGACTGCAGTGCACAAATGGTCACCATCAAATTTAACTGTCCATTAAAGAATGGACAAATACTGCAAAGTCTAGATGTGCAAAGTTAGTAGAGACAAATCCCAACAGATTAATGGCTGTAATTAAAGCAAAATATGGTTCAACAAAATACTGACACAAGGGGTGATCCTTTTTCCAACTCAGTGATTCTATTTTTGATTTTTTTTTCTGACATGTTGGTGTCATTTCTTTCACTTGGATGGTATAAGTTGCACTAGTTAATACAGCTAGATAAAACAAAAAACCATGTCTGTCTTCATTTCAGGCTTCAAAGCAACAAAATGTGATTGTTTTAAAGGGGGGTATATACAGTATGTTCATTTTCTAAAAAATGTATTACTTTTTTTCATCAGCTAAATAATAAATATTGCATGTGAATAGATCATATTTACTAATTGCAAACAGCTGCGGTATTCTGTGCAAGTCCTGTGCTCTGTGAACTCTTTTAGGCCTCTTAGGCTCCATTCACACTAGCGCGTTTTTTGATGCATTTTGCAGAAATGCATGGGAATTTTTTAACATGGGTTCCTATGGAACATGTTCACATCAATGCCTTTTTGTACCTCTGTATTTTTGGAAAGGGTCAGGGACTTTTTTTCATGCAAAATGCAGCATTTTGCATGTAATACAATTCAATGGGCCAGCATCAAAAACGCATGTGCACCATTTTTGCAGCGATTTTGCAGAGTTTTTGATGCGTTTTTGGCGGGTTTTTTTTTTTCTATTTTATTTTTTAAAACTGTAAAAAAAAAAAAAAAAAATGCAAAATGCGGCAAAAACGCAGCAAAAACGCTGTAAAAACGCTACAAAAACGCTGCTCAAAAACGTGGCAAGCATGAAAAAAAAACCCACCAAAAACGCTCAAAATCAACATGCATAGATGTGAATCGAGCCTTACACACTGCAGCTTGAAAAAGCTCAGTACAGCTTTTTTTTTTTTACTGAGCTAAAATACAGCCCATTAATTGTAATGCGCCGTGCATATTTCAGTAAAAAAAACGCCTCATGCACGCAAATACCCGCAACTGCGCACAAACGTGTGCAAATACCCATTTACGTGTTGTGCAGAATGAGAACGCAAGAATAAGTTTTCGCTCATTTGCACAGAAATGCACGTGTGCGCAAAATTGTACGAGTGCATATACGCGAAAATGCACGTAAATACGCGTAGATACATACAAAAAAAAAGTCTGAAAAAGTAGATGCTCAGACGGGAGTATCATGTGCAAGAGGCCTTAGGGCTTATAGACTAAAGCCAGAGTTGGCAGGAAAATTGGTAAACTCACTCACCCCTTCGCATCTTAACCAGTAGAATTGCACAGTCTGCCAGAAAGCATAAAGCTAGTGCTGTTTTTTCAAACAGAATATCCTGGAAGTGCCTTATATTAATTGCTTACTGTATGTGTGAAATAAAGGCATTGTACACAATATTTAATCATGTATAAAACTATTTTTTTTAAATTGTGAGCTTAAAGGGAAACTGTAATTTTGACTACTCTGGCTCATTTACTTGTATTTGTATACATTTTAGCTTGAGCTATTGATCTCTGCATAAAAAAGAGGGAAACAAATAGGACAGCAGAGGGTGCCAGACTAAAAGCAGTAGTATGGTAAAACTTTGAGATAGGACAATTGGCAACTCACATTTGGTGCATCAAGTAAAGCATGTCCTCATGTCAGAACACCTGCTGTCTGTGAGGTGACAGGCCACTGTAAGGACCACCAGTGAGACGATCAATAGCTGTGTGACGAACCAGGAAGTCCCAGGAACCACGCTGGAGCACACAAGGATGCTGGACCAGATGTGACATCACCACCGGTGGAACCAGAAGCAGATAGGTGTGGTAACGAGTTTCAGAGCTCTTTGGCTCCTTTCTCTTGATGGTTTGAGAAAGGAGTTGAAAAGCTTTGAAACGCGTTACCATGCCCATTGGCTTCTGTTCCACCAGCGTTTACGTCACATCTAGTCCAGTGTCCCTGTTTGTTCCAGCTTGGTTCCAGGGACTTGCTGGTCTATCGCACACTTGATGGTCATTTTGCTGGTGGCCATCACAGTAGCCTTTTACCTGTCAGACAGCTGGCTAAATCGAAGAAAGTTCTAACATGGAAAAATGCTTTACTTGATGCATCAAATGTGAGTTTTCTTTCCTCAATAAAGTATTCCCATACTACTGCACTTAGCCTAGCGCCCTCTGCTGTCCTACTTTTTCCTTTAGAGATCACTTCAGTCTTATGAGGAGCAGCCTTGGATGTGTGCAGAGTATTAACAGCAGTTTATTGACTTAAATATATGGACTGGCCAATGAGGAGCTTATATGTTTGGACTAATATACCACTTAGCAGTGTTAGTTACTGTTTTCATCTATGAATGGGCAGCTAATCTCCACAGCGCACCATTTCTTTGATTCTGTTTCTATACAACAGAGGGAGTCTTTGTAAAATGAGGCTAAAGCTCTCCCTGCTACCTCAAAAAAAAATACAAAATATGAATATGCAATGATCATATAAACCTAAAATATGTATTTTTAATTATTATTTTTAGCACTGACCATATGTACATAGAAATCATGAACAAAGCACTACACATTCTCTTTAATGAAATGTATTTCAAATTGCTTAAACAAAAAATAAAAACATAATTTCTATTTAAGTCCTACACACTGGGAAACCGTTCAGTCGCTTATTCCATGGCCACACACCAGTTATTATTGACATTAACCTGCATGTATAATCCACTTCAACATATTGGGGTTTATTTACTGCAAAATCTGGTGCAGCAGAGAAACCAATCAGCTTTCAAGTTTTGTTTGTAGCTTATATAAATAAGCTGAAGTTAGAAGCTGATTGGCTACCATGGACAGCTGCACCGGATTTTGTACTCTCTCGTTTTAGTAAATCAATCCCATAGTGTCTGCTGATTTTTTAATTTATTTTTATTATTTAGAGCTTCCAGTTGAAAATTGCATGAATAAAATCATTGCTGTTTCAACTAGCAGACCCCAGAATATACATGAATTTGTACAACTTTTTGTGGAATATTTAACTTGCTCACTTGAAACTCACATGTGGCCTTTTATATGCAAACATTGCACAACGTACATCAAGTAATATAGAGAATAAAACACTAATATCCCAATTTCTCTTTCTTTGCAATTAACAGATCCAAAATTATCAAATTTGCATCCCATAGATGGCTGTAAAACAATTCAAACTAGTTGTACTTTGCAAGCATCTTCCATTTACCACAATAATCAGGTGCATATAAAAGTATCATGGAAGCCAGTATCAGGTAACATCTCTCATCTCCTTTATGTTATTCCTAATTTACTGTGATGGAGCAATTTGAAAAAAAAAAAATATTGTATGTCATAGATATGTATTAGTCATTATGGCTAATACATATGAAACGTAGAACATTGTTTAACGTTTTGTGCTACCTCTATAGACACTAAAAACATTTAAAGCCCATATGAGAAAAGAGATATGGAAGCTGTCATTTCTTGCTTTTAAGGATGCTGGCCCGGGAACTGTTTTGACATCCATATACCAGGAACCGAAATGAGGATCAGCATGGCAGTCACAGAGCCTATATCTTTAAAAAATAAGTCAGCAATGGAAGCTAATGTTTAATTATCTATATAGGTTTATTTCTTTTTTGTACATCACGGGACACAAAGCCACAGTATTTACTGTTGGGTTATATAGGCACCACTAGGTGATGGACACTGGCACACCCTAGACAGGAAGTTTAGCCCTCTATATAACCCCTCCCCTTACTGGGAGTACCTCAATTTTTTTGCCAGTGTCTTAGTGCCTGTTCCAGGCCGAATTGAATGGTACCTGGGCCTCGTGTCCGAAGAAACAAGGTTTTACCTATAACGCTTCTCTTTTTAGAGAGCTGGACCCCGGGATCCAGTATTTGTTTTTTTCAGCCATATTCCTGGTGGGGTGCTTTACCGGCCCAACAGTGGCGGAATTATCAGGGTCGCACCAGTCGCATCTGCGACTGGGCCCCTGAGTTCTGCCACTGTGGGGCGGCCCGCTGCCGCCCAGGAGATAGTCATTGACCTGGAGTCCCGATCGTCCCGCCCATCCTCTCCTGCTGCTCCGCCCATCCTCCCGCCCATCCTCTGCTCCCTCACTCACGGGGACAGTCCCCGCCCGCTTCGCCCATTCTCTCTGCCCGCACAGTCCCCGCCCACTCCGCCCATCTTCTCCGCCCGCACAGTCCCCGCCCATCTTCTCTGTCACACCTGCACTCACGGGCACAGTCCCCGCCTGCTCTGCCTTCACTCAAGGCCCCGCCCATCCTCTCTGCTCGCCCAAGCAAGACAGAGCAAGGAGGGGGACCAAGTGATCTGCAAGTGAGTGGCACCCATCCTTCAATATCAACACTGCCACTGATCCCCCCACACCACTGCCACTGATCCCCCCCACACCACTGCCACTGATCCCCCCCACACCACTGCCACTGATCCCCCCCACACCACCACTACTGCCACTGATACCCCCCCACACCACCACTACTGCCGCTCATCCCCCCCACACCACCACTACTGCCACTGATACCCCCCACACCACCACTACTGCCACTGATCCCCCCCCACACCACCACTACTGCCACTCACCCCCCCCACACCACCACTACTGCCACTGATCCCCCCCACACCACCACTACTGCCACTGATACCCCCACACCACCACTACTGCCACTCATCCCCCCAACACCACCACTACTGTCACTGATCCCCCCACACCACCACTACTGCCACTGATACCCCCACACCACCACTACTGCCACTCATCCCCCCCACACCACCACTACTGCCACTGATCCCCCCACACCACCACTACTGCCACTGATACCTCCACACCACCACTACTGCCACTGATACCCCCACACCACCACTACTGCCACTCATCCCATCCCCCCTCCAACCATCACCCTTGCCACTGATCCCACCCCCCACCACCTCTGCCACTCATCCCATTCAACCCTCCCACCACTGATCTCACTCCCCCAACCACAACCCTTGCCACTGATCCCATCCCCCCCTCATCGCTGCCACTCATCCCATCTCCCCACCACCACCGCTGCCACTGATCCCATCCCCCCCACCATTGCCACTCATCCCATCTCTCCCTCACCACTGCCACTCATCCCATCCCCCGCCACTGATCCTATCCCTCCCCAACCACCACTGTTGCCACTCATCCCAGGGGCGTAACTACAGGGGTAACAATTGCAATAGCGCACATGTTGCCCCTGAACACCTGGATGTGGGGGGGGGCATTTAGTAGAAAAAATCTCCTCAATTTTTCTCCTGCAGCCACTAAAAGTCTGCTTCTCCTCCTCTCCCTCTGATAGGCATTAAGTGGTTGCAAGAGGAAAATGGGGGGGGATTTGTTCCCCCTCCTATCCAGGTCCTGCTGCCCCCGCGATCAGTGGGAAGGGCCCTGGCTGGAGGTCAGGGGGGCCCTACATGGTTTCTTGCACCAGGGCCCTGAAGGTTCTAGTTACGCCACTGCGGCCCAGGGCTGTGGATCCCCGTTTTTAAAAAAAAGGGGGCCCCAGTCCCTGAAGGTTTTCTAAACAGAGTCCACCGTGAGAGGTGAAGATTGGGTCTGTTACCACAGAACCCTGCAGCTGGATAAGGTAAGGGAGATTCCTAAGGAATTTTTCTAATTCTTGTGGGTTTTCTCCTTTAAGTAAATGTATGCTATGCCGAAAGTCGCCACCAGGGGCTGTCAAGAGCACTACCTTTCCATGCTTGTCAGTCTTGTCTCTGTGTACAAGCTGCACGCTCCTCTGAGCTCATGCCCCAGGTACGATGTGGGAAGGGTTTTCTTTTTCTTTTTTGGGAATGTCCCCTCACAGCTTCCTTCAGGCCATAGGGCAGTCAGCGGTATACCGCACCGCCTCCCGCCGCCACCATTATGGCAGCTCTCCATCTACCGGCCCTCCTCTCTCCTCCGCCCCAGCCTCCCCTCCATGTGCGATCCAATCAGAATCGGAGCCCTCAGCTCGTGCGGGAAAAGCTGTCTTTTTTTTAAAAAGACGGGGGGGCGGAAGGTGTGGTCAGAGGAGGGGGCGGAGCATTAGCACGACGTCAGCGTTGTTGAACGCCCACAACGCGGGCTATACAAGGCTATACAGTACACTCTTTTGCAGGTGCACACAGCTAAAGGAGGGACACAGAGCAGATGGATGGCATGTGAACGTGGGTGACACAGGCATTCCCAGGCAACATTTACTTAGCATCAGACTGAGCCTTGATAGAAGCGGCAGTTGCTGGACAATTTTGCTATTTTGCTTTGGGTGCATTTCTGGTAGTACCTCTGCATTTGTGCTTGGCACTATGGGCAGAAGGGGAGGTACAAATACCTCGAAAAATTTGGGCTCAAATGGATCTCCCTCAGGCTCTGAGGACCCCCCCTCTGCAGCACCATCTCTCCCTGAAGGACCTAGGGAGGCTAGTCAGAGTGAGCTGTCAGGGTCAGGGACTGCAACTGCTTCTGGCCCCTGTATATATTACTCAGGAGGTTTTTTCCTCAACCATACTGTAAGTGAATTAGAGGAAATATTAATGGCCTTAATCGCATCTTCACAAAGTGGAAGAAAACGCATTAGGTCCCCTTCTACCACCCAGGACCCTCACACAGAGGAACTCTGGGAAAAGGGAGATGAATCAACCTCAGAGGACCGGGATGAGACTGATGAGTCCTCTGAGGAATCACATGGGGAAGGACCCTCTTCAGCTTCACAGGCTGAGAAATTGCTGGTGCATTCTCTTACTGAAATGGTCCGCTCCACATTTAAGTTACCCGTAATGGAGTCGGTTGAAAAACCCACATCCTGTTTGGGTTCACTGAAGCCTCCTCAAGCTGCACATGCTTTTCCTGTTCATTTCTTGCTTGAAAAGCTTATTTATTCTGAGTGGGATCACCCAGATAAACATTTTTTCCCTCCTAAAAAGTTTTCAATACTTTATCCTATGGAGGAAAAATTCACAAAGATGTGGGGTATACCGGCAATTGACGCAGCTATATCCGCTGTGAAAAAAAGTCTGACTTGTCCTGTTGACAACGCTCAAATGCTTAGGGATCCAACCGATAAAAAATTGGAATTCCTGTTAAAAAAATTTTTTTCCTTGGCAGGTTCAGTAGCTCAACCTGCAGTGGCGGCAATTGGAGTATGTCAGTCCTTGAGAGACCATTTGAAGCAGGTGCTCAAGGTTTTCCCTGAACAGCAGGCCCGGGAGTTAGCCAACCTGCCAGCGGCCTTGTGTTTTGCAGTTGACGCAATTATAGATTCTATCCTTCAGACCTCTTGCCTTACGCTTGGGTTGGTGCATATGCGTAGAATCTTATGGTTGAAAAATTGGTCAGCCGAAACACCATGCAAAAAACTCCTGGCTGGTTTTCCCTTCCATGGTGTAATGCTGTTTGGGGAAGATTTGGACAATTATATCCAAAAAATCTAAAGTGGGAAAAATACCCTTTTGCCAGTTAAGAAAAGGAGTAAACGTCCCTCATTTAAATGGGTTCTTTCTCCAGTGCCAGAGGCATCAGCCTCCAGGCAGTTGCGACGGCCTCCACCGTCAGGTTCAAGAGGAAAAACTCAGAGTCAACCCCAGGGACAAAAGAAGTCCTGGGGGAGAAAATCTACAAGACAGAACACTGAAGCCTTTTTATGAAGGGGTGCCCCTGATCATTTGAGTGGGGGGAAGACTGCTACAGTTCTCAAGGGTCTGGCAGGAGGATTTTCACAACAGATGGGTGGTCTCCACAATAACTCTAGGTTACAAACTAGAGTTCTGAGAATTGCCGTCTCCTCGTTTCCTCAGATCAAATGTTCCCAAAGACCCAGAGAAAAAGAAGTCTCTCTTTCAAGCGTTGGAGCGACTTTTGTCGCAAAAAGTAATCAAGGTGGTTCCCATGCAAAAGCAGGGATTGGGGTTTTATTCAAACCTTTTCATGGTGCCAAAGCCAAATGGAGATGTCAGACCCATCCGAGATCTCAAGGATCTAAACCGGTTCCTAAAAATTTATTCTTTTCGCATAGAGTCAATCCGATCAGTAGTCTCCATCCTACAAGGAGGAGAACTTCTGGCATCAATAAACATCAAGGATGCATACCTGCATGTACCTATTTTCCCCTTTCATCAGAAATTTCTGCGTTTCGAAGTGGAAAAACCTCATTTTCAGTTTGTAGCTCTGCCTTTCGGTCTAGCTACTGCACCTCGGGTGTTCACAAAGGTCCTGGCTCCGCCTCTGGCCAGATTAAGGGCCCAGGGTGTAACGGTTATAGCGTACTTAGACGACTTGCTCTTAATAGACCGCTCAGTAGCCCGCTTAGACTAAAGCTTGGTCACCACAGTCAACTACCTGGAATACCTAGGTTGGGTCCTCAACCTAGAGAAGTCTTCTTTAAAACTAGTAAGAAGACTAGAGTACTTGGGTCTGGTCATAGATACAACCCAGAAGAGGATGTTTTTATGCCAGGCAAAAATCAGTGCCATAAAGGAGCTGGTTCAGGTAGTTAGGGCAAAGAATGATCCTTCTATTCGCCTTTGTATGAGGTTGATGGGAATGATGGTGGCTTCATTCCAAGCGGTTCCCTATGCTCAGTTTCATTTGAGACTGCTGCAAAACAGTATCCTGTCTGCCTGGAACAAGAAAGTCCAGGCGCTAGATTTTCCGATGCGCTTGTCACCAATAGTGCGTCAGATCCTCAGTTGGTGGTTGGTACCCGAGAATCTGTGGAAAGGGAAATCCCTTTTACCAGTTACCTGGAAGGTGGTAACAACAGATGCCAGCCTTTCGGGTTGGGGAGCAGTTCTGGAAGAGACAACTGTTCAAGGGAAATGTTCCAAAACCAAGAGGACCTTACCCATCAAAATTCTAAAGATTTAGGTGGCGTACCTAGCTCTAAAGGCCTGGACATTCAGGTTGCAGGGTTGTCCTGTCAGGATCCTATCCGACAATGCCACAGCAGTGGCTTATATCAATCACCAAGGTGGCGCCAGGAGTCGTGCAGCCCAGGGAGAGGTGAACCAGATCCTAATCTGGGCAGAAAGCATGTGCCGTGCATATCTGCAATCTTCATTCCAGGGGTAGTGAACTGGCAGGCGGACTACTTAAGTCGCCAGCAGTTGTTCCCAGGGGAATGGTCTCTTCACCCCGACATCTTCCTGGCTATATGCCAAAGATGGTGGATCCCGGATGTAGATCTGTTTGCGTCCAGGTTCAACAACAAGATTGACAACTTTGTGTCAAGATCAAGGGATCCACTTGCATGTGGGAGAGATGCGTTGGTGACTCAGTGGCATCATTTCTCACTGATTTATGCATTCCCTCCTATTCTGCTGCTACCACGACTTCTTCGCATGATCAAGCAGGAAAAGAATTTGGTGCTTCTAGTGGCCCCAGCATGGCCCAGAAGATTTTGGTATGCAGAAATAGTGAAGATGGCGGTAGGGTCCCCATGGACCCTACCACCACGTCCAGACCTGCTATCGCAGGGACCAGTGTTCCATCCTACCTTACAAACGCCAAATTTAACCGTTTGGCTATTGAAACCCTCATTCTGAATAGTCATGGGCTTTCAGGCCCAGTAATTTCTACCTTGATTAATACAAGGAAGCCAGCTTCCAGAGTCATTTATTATAGAGTCTGGAAGGCATATGTCTCCTGGTGTGAATCCAGGGGTTGGCATCCCAGAAAGTATGTCATAGGGAGAATCCTTGCTTTTTTACAAATGGGGTTAGAGATGAAGCTGGCTTTGATTACTATCAAGGACCAGGTCTCGGCCTTGTCGATATTGTTTCAACGTCTGCTTGCTTCGCATTCTTTCGTCCGAAGCTTTATACAGGGAGTAACGCGGCTTAATCCACCGGTTAGAGCTCCCCATGAACCCCTGGGACTTTAGTTCTGTTGGCATTACAGAAACAGCCTTTTGAGCAGATACGACATATTCCCTTGGTCCTTTTGACAAGGAAGCTCATTTTTCTAGTAGCCATTTCTTCTGCAAGAAGGATATCAGAATTGGCAGCTCTTTCTTGTAAAGAGCCATATTTAATTATTCATAAGGATAGAGTAGTATTGCGTCCTCATCCTCGCTTTCTACCAAAGGTGGTTTCAGGTTTTCATCTAAACCAGGATATTGTTCTCCCTTCTTTTTTTCCAGATCCCTGTTCCACGGAAGAAAAGTCACTACATTCTCTGTATGTAGTGAGAGTGGTCAAAACCTATTTGGAAGCGGCTGCTCAGGTTTGCAAAACGGATGTTTTGTTTGTGTTGCCTGAAGGTCCTAAAAAAGGACAGACGGTGTCAAAACCTACCATTGCTAAGTGGATTTGACAGGTAATTGTTCAAGCTTATGGTTTGAAGAGGAAAGTTCCACCTTTTCAAATCAAAGCGCACTCCACCAGGGCTGTTAGTGCTTCATGGGTAGTGCACCACCAGGCTCAAATCTGCAGGGCCGCAACTTGGTCTTCAGTCCATACATTCACCAGATTCTATCAGGTGGATGTGAAAAGACATGAGGATATCGCCTTTGGGCACAGTGTGCTGCTGGCAGCGGTACAATGTCCTCAGGTCTGTTTGCACCCTACTTTTGTTGTATCTCCCATCCCTCAGATAGCATTGCTCTGGGACATCCCATCAGTAAATACTGTGGCTCTGTGTCCCGTGATGTACGAAAAAGAAAATGGGATTTTTATAACAGCTTACCTGTAAAATCATTTTCTTCGAGTACATCACGGGACACAGAGGTCCCTCCCCTCTTCTAATACACATATATTGCTTTGCTACAAAACTGAGGTACTCCCAGTAAGGGGAGGGGTTATATAGGGGGCTAAACTTCCTGTCTAGGGTGTGCCAGTGTCCATCACCTAGTGGTGCCTATATAACCCAACAGTAAATACTGTGGCTTTGTGTCCCGTGATGTACTCGAAGAAAAGGATTTTACAGGTAAGATAATATAAAAATCCTATTTTTAAGGTGTGTCTGTTACAAAACTAAGCAATTTACAATGAGCATATGATGAAAAATGCATATGTTGGGATTACCTTTAGTTAATATAAGGAAATCCAGGGTATAGACAGTGGAAATTATCAGTAATCTAGTTGTTTTTTTCATAATAGTTGAGCATGGCTCCACCCCTCTTCCACACCTCCTGCAGCCTCCAGGGGAAAAGAATCCCAAGCTCACCCTTTAGAGTTTATGCGCATATTTGGAAAATACACTAGATACACAAGCACAGCTAAACTCTGATTCAAAAAAGCCTCAGTCATTCGCTTGGATGGCAGACTGTACACACACGTGCAGCTCCCTGGAAATGGAAGAGCCCCAAGAATTTTCGCTAGGCATAGAAAATGCCTATAAACTCCTGTGTGCATGAACCTTTAAAGGAGAAGTCAAATTGCATAAAAAACTGCCATTTACACATACAGCTTTCACAGGACATAACCTCTGCTCATACATGTTTTCATTATATGTTGTTTGAATTTCCTGGTTAATGCCAGATTTACTTTGAAGTTGAATTATAAAATGGTAGACTTGATTCATATTTAAAATCTATGACAGAACATATTTTTTTGTCTCAGTAAAAAATGAAAGAAAAACAACTCTGTTTATAAGCTAAGCAAGTAGAGCAATAGACATTAGTAATTGGGCAGCATGCATTTCAGACTTCCCTGTAGACTTGCAGACTACAAAACTGCCAAATTGATCTGGGCTTTGTTCTTATTAGTCACCTACCTGGAACAAGCATTTAGGATGGGGCTCCATCACATAATTTCAGAGATTTCAGATTACTGGCTTTTCCCAGGTGAGTTACTCACTAGGCAGTTAAGACAGGATCAGGATGGCAACTTCCATATCCTTTAAGAACAAGTGAAAAATGGTAGCTCCTATATGTTTATTCTCAAACATCCCTTAAAAACCACTCCACAAAACTCCCCATAAAAACCCAAACTGGGAAACATGGTTATAAATTGCCACCAGCAGCACATAACAGATACTTCCAGGTGCCTGCAAGTGCAGTCAATTACCAGTTTAGTTCTCCTGGTGACTCTATTCTAGAAGCACTCTGGTAAAATGATCTATTGACCCAAATTTCTGCATCAAGACTATATTAGTAGGTAGTAGGAGGCTGGACCAAACTGCATTATCAATCCATCCCTATTTCACTGTGCAGTATTATTTCGCAGAATGAGACAGAACCATATTTTCAAGGACCAGGAAGCTAGCTTAAAATGTTTTCCACCTATTAAGGGTTGCTGTAAGATTAGAGACAGATGCTGTTTTATACAGTTGTTTAGGTTTTGTGTCTGCATTTGTAAAGTGTTCTGTAAATATCTTTCCATTTTGGATTTGATCTTATGGATCAGAAAATAATACTAAACCACACATCACACCAGAGAACCGTGGAAGCCCCAAACTCTTGGAAACTAACATAAACATCCTGAAGTTAAGCTTGGGCCCACCCCCATGCCTCCATATTTAATGCAAAGGCCATCCGTCATAACAGTTCTATCCTTGCTGCTTGTTACCCTGTGGATTGTGTGCAGCTCAACATGCAGCTAAACTCTTCTAACCTCCAATAAACCTTTTTATTGAAAAGAACAGGGTGGGGGAACAAGTAATAGACATTCAAAATGCATAAATAGTGTCTCTGCTAAAAGATCAAGTAGATACTGGGCCTGTACTCACCAGTGATGGTTCATGTGCCCAAGATGGTAGCCAGTTTCTTCTACAGGTATGGACATGCAGTTGGATCAAAACAGAGCTACACAAGTTTATGCACTTATATGAGGTTGTGCATTGTGGACACTAGGGGGATAGCAAGACAAGTTAAAGAAATAACCATAAACAATATTTAAACCCTACGTTGGAGGCATGAAAAAAATTATTGACCAACAAAGTGATGTGTGCAGGCCTGAGCATGACTGTAAAAATAAAAGTTGATAAGTGAATATTGCAGCACCTCAAGATTCAGGGCTTCTGCTGCACTCTGGAAGAGGTCTAACGGGAAAGGTGTAGGTACTTCTAGGTGGCTGTTTACTATGTTATATGTAAGTACTGGCTTGTTTTAATTAGCATTTATAGCTGCATCTAGTATTGTAAATACAGCCTGATCTCTTTTACATCTGTATTATATTTCTTGCGAAAAAATTATTACAACTGCATCACATATGCACTGTAAACACATCATAAATGCATTGCAAATACATATTAAACATGGTCTGTTTTCTCCTGAAAGTTTTTAAACACAGACAGTGATGTACTGTAGGTCCTTGTGTGCAGTGTCCACTTATAGAATGCCTACATCCAAAAGTGAAAATTCATAGGTGGACAGCATTTGTTGTACTGCACACCACACATTTACAAAACCAAATGCAGCGCACACTGAACAGAAGGGTTGCGTGCATTTTCTATTGGTCAAATCAGAGCACCATGTTATTCCTGATTTAGATTATTAACTAAACAATATCATTACCTTGGCATTTTCACCACCAATAATTATCTCTTGTGATTATATCAAGCCAAAAAATAAATCATTTTTTGTGTAATTGAATTGCTTATCACATATACTGTATGTGCAGTCTCTGGAAAAATCAAGCATATACACTGCTGACTGTTTATATTTCGATTACTTTTTCTCTGATCAAAATTCATGTTTGCAAGTGTGTCGTTTGTTATCTGTTAGTTTGCTGTCTGCTGTTTGTTAAAGCCAAATTCCAGGAATTATCTGTATTGCATACTTACAATGGTCCAGCTTGGCACAATGTGTCACAGTGTGCAAATGTCATAACTGATGGGCCTTCGGCGAAACTGAAAATTACCATGGCAGTTGGCATTACTACAGTGATAGCCACAGTCTTCTTAGTCCTGCTCAGGATTTTTGCAAGATGCTTCCCTTCTGCATCCAGAACACAGGGGTCTGTTGCTTGGCACTGCCACCATTCATAGAACGCCTTGTATTTTTTTTAGTAAATAAAAAATGTTCTCAGATGAGGTGGCGATTGTGATGTCACAACCTCTTTTTACCACCTGATCCAATAGAGAATGCCTTGCATTCATTGAAAAGATACAAGGCTTTCTTATCAGTGTTGATGGTTCCAAGCACCTGACTCCCTGTGTTCTGTGCACAGAGGGAAAGTTGCTCGCACAGAACCCGAGGGGGCCCTGGAAGCTTGCAGCTATCACTGTGGTAACTCTGACTACGTTAGTGATTTTCAGCTTCCCAACAGTCCATCAGACATGACATCTGCATACTTACATTGTGCCAAGCTGGACCAATATACATATACAATGCAGATCCTTCCTGAAG
Organism: Aquarana catesbeiana; assembly: GCF_042186555.1. Lineage (NCBI taxonomy): Eukaryota > Metazoa > Chordata > Amphibia > Anura > Ranidae > Aquarana > Aquarana catesbeiana. Next base: position 242,128,365 of record NC_133327.1, read on the forward strand.
TACAGTTTAACTATTAAAATGTCAGTAAACTAAGATACATATTCAATATATGGCCTTTTTCTTCTTGCTGTGGTTACATTTTACTCTTCAAAATTTTGACTAGGTCATGAAGGTATGGGGTTAATGGAATTGGTTGATATCACACATTATTATGTTGTTGTTGTGGGCATTGCCATGCAAACAACACCTTGATCTAAGGTACAAGAGCCTTATTTTTTAAAATCACTGTGTCAGCTTGCTACGTGAAATACCAGATTGTGAAAACAGCACGCATACTGTAATGATAATTACTGTAATCAATAACCTATATATTTATGTCCACAGAAAACCATGTGGAATTCAAAACATATTTGATAAAATGGAAACCAGTGTTATGTGAGAATAATGAAAATGTTCCTGAAAGAAAAGCAACTGTTCAGGTGAGATCTCAGTGTACAGTACAGGAAACCTTTTATAATCCTGTAACCTCAGGGAAACATGGATAATATGATTGCATCTTCGCATAAAGGGCGGTATGTACCTCGAAGGCCCCTTTCACATGAGCCAAATCTCGTTGTTTATCAGCAGGGGATCCATCCACTGATCCCTTGCTGAGCTGAGCATAGCAGCCGGATGACAAGTCTGTGTCCAGTCTGTTCTATGGACAAGCCGATATAAATGGACAGGTTTTATGTTTCCATCCAACTGCCATCTGATCCCACCAGACAACAGGAACAAATCCCTTTCCGTTGTTTTTACCGGATCGGATCAGGAGTAGCCGGGTGTAAATAGACAGCATGGAGAGCCCAATTGAGTCTGCCTGATGAACAGACAGGCGGACCTGATCAGACTTCTTATGTGAAAGAGGCCTAACACAGAAGGTTTCAAAGCTTATTTTGCCTTCCGCCTACTTATCAGAAAAAAAAAAATTACCAAGCGCCCCCTGGATATCTACCTTCTAGAATAAACAGAAAGATGCAGTGACAAATTTGCGTTCTTTTATGTATCTATATTTCTACCTACAATATGTCCTTTAAAACATCTTACAGCTAACATAGAACAACTTACATGGAAATGTTTTTTGATGAGGGAAAGATGAAAGGAGATATACTTACCTGATCCGCAACTCCTCGCCGCACAAGACCGATCCCTTCAGCTCCTGCACTCTTGCGCTCTAGTGGTATTGAGTCCTGATGTCTTTAAGCCCAGAACAGCATCAATAGCCATGGAAGTGAATGCGCCAGGAACAGTCCTCCAATGGATCATGGCGAGTGCAGCTTACTGGGGGTAGTTCAGGTAAGTATAAGGGTTTCTCCACTGGACAAAATGAGTACCTAACCCTTGCAGTGCAGGCACAGCACCACTGCAACAGATAATTTTTGTATGGCCAGAGTTGGGCTTTAAGACCTGTCAGCAGACTTGACCACTGATCATTCATGACTTGCATTTAGAGATGCATCGATATATATCGGCCACCAAAATTTATTGACTGAAAACAGGGTTAACAGCGTTTAGGCCACTGAAAAAACGGTTGGGATTTGGCCACGATTTTACGGTGATTTTGCCACGATTTATATAGGTCATGTGAATCAAAAACCACATCAAAAAGTCAAAATATTTTTGATGCGTTTTTGCCACATTTTCAATGCATTTCAGTGGGGAGGTGTGTTACACCACAACCATAGTGCAACGGACCAGTGTGAAGACATGCATAGAATTTAAAGGTATGCATTTTTCTTGAGCTTTTCTTGTGCTTTTTTTAACGCAAAAGCGCTTAAAAAATTATTAGATTAAACATTATATATAAAAAATATATTTAGATTTTAAAAACTGTCCATTTTGGTTTTTGGCCAAGTGCATCCTGAATTTTCAGTTTCGCTTTTGGTCCAGAATTTTAGTTTTGGTGCACCACTACTTGCATTTTGTGTATTTATTTAGCAGAGAAAGTAATCACTACAATTTTAACTCTATTTTACACAACAGATGAAACATGTACAAACAGTTTTTTATAAAATCTCTTCTCTTTTCTTCTCTATGCTTCCACCACCCCCTTATTTTCGTTCAATGCCCTGACGCTGCTACTACACTCTGGATCCTTCCAGGGGGCATTGTTGCCCACTTTGGGAAGCACAGCTCTAACATATTGGTGTACACTTTAAACCATCTTAGAACAATCAATTTTCACCATCAAACAGGTGTGTAATTTCACAAAAAGGGTAAAGTCTTAAAGCCTAACTCTGGGAACGTTTAAAATTTTCCTTTGGAGTGGGGCAGCACCCACATTGCAGGGGTTAATTGTTTGCTTTGTCTAAGGGAAAGGAGAAACACTTTTGCTCACCTGATCCCCAACTGCTCTGGCAGATAGTGCTTCCTCATGCTCCGGCAGCGGACTGTCTTACAGCCCCATCACATCCAGTAAAGGATTATGGACCCTGCTTTGGTCTTGATTATTATTATTATACAGGATTTATATAGCGCCAACAGTTTGCGCAGCGCTTAACAAAATGAAGGCAGACATTACAGTTACATTATAATTTGGTACAAGAGGAATCAAAAGGTAATAGCTGTGGGGGATGAACTGATGGAGTAAAACAGTTATTAGTTAGAAGCAGGATAGGCTTCATTAAAGAAAAGGTTTTTCAGGGATCGTCTAAAGATGGATCGATTAGGGGACAGTCAGACAGATTGGGGTAGGGAGTTCCAAAGGATGGGAGAAGCTCTGGAGAAATCCTGGAGGCGAGCATGGGAGGAGGTGACAAGGGAGCTAGAGAGCAGGAGGTCTTGGGAGGACCAAAGAGAGCGGCTTCATTGGTATTTTGGGAATAGGTTAGTGATGTAGCTGGGGGCAGAGTTATGGATGGCTTTGTAAATTATTGTTAGTGCTTTGAATTTTATTCGTTGGGTGAGTGGAAGCCAGTGAAGGGATTAGCAGAAAGGGGTGGAGGACACTGAATGGTTGGTAAGGTGGATGAGTCTTGCAGCGGCATTCATTATGGACTGAACGGGGGATAGTCTATGTAAAGGTAATCCAATGAGGAGGGAGTTGCAGTAGTCGAGGCGAGAGATAACGAGGGAGTGAATTAAAAGCTTTGTGGTGTCATTGGTTAAAAAGGGGCGTATTCTAGAAATGTTGCGGAGGCTAAGGCAGCATGATTTGGACAGGGATTGGATGTAGGCCTGAAACGACAGTTCAGAGTCTAAGGTTCCCCTAGCACCCTGGCATGTGGGGGACGGACTGATAGATGTGCCATTGACCTTGACAGAGAAGGGGCAAAAAGTTGAAAACACAAACAGGTTGATTTGTTTTCCACTTCACCAACAAACAGCTAGCTGCTTTCTTCTCCTGAGCTACTGGTAGAGAGGCAAGAGTGTGTCAGAAAATAACAGTTTTGAAATTCTCCTAAAAATGTTAACGTTTACCTATAGGTACTGCAGGGACTACACTAATGCCCCGTACACACGGTCGGACATTGATCGGACATTCCAACAACGAAATCCATGGATTTTTTCCGACGGATGTTGGCTCAAACTTCTCTTGCATACACACGGTCACACAAAGTTTTCGGAAAATCCGATTGTTCTGAACGTGGTGACGTAAAACACATACGTCGGTACTATAAACGGGGCAGTAGCCAATAGCTTTTGTCTCTTAATTTATTCTGAGCATGCGTGGCACTTTGTGCGTCGGATTTGTGTACACACGATCGGAATTTCCGACAACGGATTTTGTTGTCGGAAAATTTTATAGCAAGCTCTCAAACTTTGTGTGTTGGAAAATCCGATGGAAAATGTGTGATGGAGCCCACACAAGGTCCTATCACACATTTTCCGTCGGAAAATCCGACCGTGTGTACAGGGCATTACAGTGTAGTTTATTATGTCTGCTTGTAATACCTGATTTTCAGCACAGCTCTCCATGAGCCTGACAGCTTCATCCGCCTTCTCTGAAGGACTTTTTGACGGACTTTCGACGGAGTTACGACGCAACGGACTTGCCTATGCATGATCACACCAAAGTCCAACTGATTTGAACGTAATGACGTACGACCGGACTAGAATATGGAAGTTCATTGCCAGTAGCCAATAGCTGCCCTTGCATCGTTTTTAGTCCGTCGAACTAGCAGACAGACGGACGGATTTTTTGACCGGACTCGAGTCTGTCAGAAAGATTTGAAACATGCTCTATTTCTAAAGTCCGTCTGATTTTTCAACAGCAAAGATCCGATGAAGCCCACACACGATCGAATTGTCCGTCGGATTCGTTCCGTCTGACCTTTGCTGTCAAAAAGTCTGGTCGTGTGTACACGGCATAAGCCATGCTTTTGACCCACCACTCTGATAAGCAGCTTCATAACCAATAGTGACGTTCAGTAGGCGAGGATGGATGGGCACTGTTGGTGACCAGGAAGCTGGCAGCGTGCATCAGCATGCCAGAGTTTGAGGCTCATGGGTTGTTTTGCTCTTAGATCTCTTCAGTCTTGCTTTAATAGATTGTAAAAACCAAAATGTACATGTTAATGCATGTTTAGTAATTCAAATAATTTTTAGATGCATTGCATTTTTATGAGACCCTATTTCATTTGACTTGAAAAATGCTGGTCAGTGCACCAAAACATGCAGCATGCACTAGATATATAAAGATATATTATATTGATGGCTATTGGCCCTGTTAAAACCAATAGTCTTTTCATTTTACCTGTGCAGTAGTGTAAAACGCATAAAAATGCATCTGATGCTATTGAGCCCTAAATAATTATTAATATATGCTATCAAAACCCTTATACATAAACTAACCTATAAGTTTGATGTTTATTGACACAAACTTCCTACTGGAAGAAATCAGAACTCAGTTTTGAGGAGCAATGTTTGTCTTGCTAGTACAAATTAGAAAATAAAAGAAAATGGTTGCCTTGAATAACATTTCTACTCCACATTTAATCACCTTCAATTACTAAACCAATAGCCCAGTAAGATAAATCAAGTTAAAACTAACATTGATAGATATCTTACATGTCATCATGATATGTATGCTTTGAATTTATTTTTGAACCTGTGAGAAGTGGATGTGCTTGTGACAGACCCGACAAGGACAGGGGCTTTTGGAAGGGACTGCAGGGTGGCCTCTTGCCTACTCACTATGGGCCCTGGCTTTTAAGGGAACACTACTCTTTTGGAGGTGTGTACCTGGGGGACCTTTGGAGTGGTCTCGCTTCAGATTCAAGTCCACGTTCTCCCAGAACACACAGACTCTGGGAACTGGAGGACCCAGATACATATTGGGGCCTCTATGCCCAAACCAGCAATGACTGCTTTAGACTGAGACTCAGAGCAGATGTTAATATGATCAGCTCAAAGCAACCCGATACTGGGGTCTCCTGCTATAGTCGATTTATTAAGGTGTTACGTGTCTTTCTGTTAAGTATGTCTCTCCTATTGAGTGCCTCCTAGGTGTGCATTCCCATTGTTAACTGAGTCGCCTATTGTTTCTGTCTGTCTGATCATCTCTTGGAGAGGAGATTAATATTGTGACCACTGTACCTTGTTATCAAACCAGTGTGGGATGTTTATGCTTATGATAGTGTGTAATGTACTTTGTATCCAGGGATGTGGGCTTGATGCCGAACAGTCTGAGTGGGCACTGAGTCATCTAGGTGGCTAGTTGTTTAATTAGCGTAATGTTTATGTAGCAACGTCTTTAGCCTCCTCCAGTCTAATGAGAACCTTCAGGGCCAAAGATAGCTGACATCCTTCTGTATGTGGTGGGTTGTGAGGCATAGTGGGTACAAGGTGGATAAAGTTATTGGGCGCCAGACACTTCTTGGATGTAAAAGAGGTTTTATTTCTCTTAACAGTCCTTTTTATATTTTGAGAGGGAAAGAGGGTTAGGGCCAGGACACCCTTAAGCAGTTGCAATTTCAATTGGCAGACTCTGAGACTTCAATAGGAGGACAGCCGTACAGGGAAAGGCCCCCAACAAGGCACCACATCTGCATGTGCAGGATTGCTGTCTCCTATGGCAACAGTCTTTAACAGTTCCTAACACAATTCGTTACAGTTCTCTTTGCTTCACTACAACTTCTACTTGTAGTTCTTCAGCCCCTTGAGCTCCTGGTCTCTCACTGAACCCTCTGATTCACTGACTCTCAATCCCTGGAGCTCCTCAAAGCTTTGCGGTGGTATCTCCCTCAAGCATCACCCACGCTTTCCTGCTGGGTTCCTAGCTTGGCACTCCAGATACTTCTCAAGCTTCACCCCTGTTAACCGGCTCGTTCCCTGGCTTGACTCACAAGGCTGCTCTGCAAGCATCACCTCTGTTAGGGCCCCTGACTTGATCACTGCCAGAAGTTTCCCGATTCTCCACCGTGCCTGTTCGGTGAGAATGCTGCCTCGGTACTTGCTTCAGTTTCTCACTGTGGTCCCTGGTAATAAGGTGATTGGTCCCTTAGTGGCGACAGCTTCCCTTCTACCTCCAACCTTGACAAGTTCTTTCGGCCGGCAGAACATCACTTCTGGTTGGACTGCAAGTCACAATCCCAACCCTGCGCTGCCCTCTTACTTCTGGATAGGCCCTCACACAGCCTGGCAGCCAGATGCCCCTGGGATAGGCCCAATCTCCGGGCTAGCAGTCCAGGGCATACGACTCACTTCCACCCAGACAACCATCCAGGTGGTACAGAACATAGATCACCTGACCTCACCCGAATATATAGGTTCTCCCAGCAGGCCAAGGGATTAGATACCCCATATACCCATAACCTGATCTTGGGTTGCTCTTCTCGTATCTAGTACCACCAAGTACCCCGCCACCTAGCGGTAGAAGAGAAAAGTGCAACCAGGCCAAATTTAGGGAGAAATCAATGGATCCCTAGCAATTGACCAGGGTAACTACTACTGGCAAGGCAATTTGTGAGAAGCTCCTTGACTAAAGGGCACTACATCTATGATGGCTGTTCCTTAGCTATGTTAATTATATTCCTGTTTACAGTTTGTAGATAAAGCCCAATTTTTTTTTTTTTTAGTTTGAATAAAGTGGGATTGTGTTAAATCCTTCTTTGGTTTATTTTTTGCTGTCTTGGCCCCTGACAAAACATGAAACAAAAGGAAATTTCTATTAAGTGAGAGAAATCCTCTCATAGACCATTGTCACAGGAACAGGTGTTTCCTTTGGAAGATTTTACCCCACCCTTTGTTCTGGAGACAAATCTAAAGTTTATTTTCTTGTCTTTAAAATATTTTAAATTTGTGAAGTTGAATCTCTGAATAAATCAGATATTAAAGAATCTTTGCTTCTGTGAGGGCTAGCGCATTTTAAATCCCTGTTACATTCCTGTCTAGGCATGGCAGCGAGTGTCACAGACATTTCTAGAAGCTCAGAACTGCAAAAGCGGATGATGTAAATGTGTGTGTTTCCAACAAAACACATGGTGGTGGCTGCTGTTTGTGTGTTAGGGGTCAAATGCAGAGTTAACTTGCACCAGTGAGGATTGCTCTCAGTCTGCTGATGCTTAGATTGTCCTGTGAGCTGGAAAATCTCTGCCCTGGTAAGGCTGAAAGCAGAGAAGTTAGTTCTTTTATCCATTACACAGGGAGTTGGGTTTTGAGTAAAACTGACTTAGGACAAATTCACATTAGAAAGGACAGCTGCTGGAGCGCTTTACCTTTCCGGCAGCTGTCCATTCCTGACTGCGGTAGGGGGCAATGTAGTGTGCGATTCAGGGCATCATACAGCTCCCTTTTTTGTTTTTGCACAAAACTTTATTTGAAGTGTACAAATGTATACTTCATGTCACTGTAGAGCAACGCGATGCTGTGCAAGTGGTTCTGTACAGTGCGCTATGATAACATTTCAGCATACTGCGTTTTATCACTGCACGCTGCAGTGCAGCTCCAGGTTCCTTGCTGTAACAGTCGTTTTACGATGCAGTAAAACACTGTCACTGCACTATATGTGAAGTTACCCTTAATACCCTGCTACAAACCCCAAACAACACAAAAACAATACTTTTTTTTTTCAATATTACAAAAAAATTCTATTACTGAATTTGTGTTTTTCCTGGAGATCGCTTTTAAATTAAGGCCTCATGCACACTGGACATTTTTTGATGTTTTTACAGCAGCTGTTTTTGGCTGTAGACATTTTTTACTACAGTCATTAAACTCTCCATCATGTTATCCTATGTGTCCATGCACACATAGGCTGTTATTAGCAGTTTTGGGCAGTGCCATTTTTGAGCAGTAAAAACAAAAACAAAACTAGTAGGTTCTGAGAGACGTTCTCCAGCTATAAAAATGCTCTAATGCTGATAAACGTCGATAAACACTCAAAAACGTCGCTCACCAGGGTTTAACATTTTTGATCCATTGAAAAAATAAATAAAAAATAAAAAATAAAATTTTTTCTTAAAAAAAAAAAAAAAATGCTAACACGGAAAAAAGTTAATAAACGCTAAAAAACGCTATTGCAAAAACGTTGAAAAAAGTTGAAAAACTCACTACAAAGCTACTGACTTTTTTTAACGTTATTTTAACGTCCAGTGTGCATGAGGCCTTAAAGTGCAATGAAAAGATAAGTCTTAATATTTATTTATTATTTATAACAAGTCATTAAAAATGAATGTATTGTTCCAAATTGTCTGAGAAATATCTAGAATTGCTATGTAAACAAAGCCAGTAGCTAGCTTTCATACATAATTCACTTGAAAAAAAATATATAATGTATTATACTCTGAGTAAAAAACACTTTTTTCCTGATGCATACACTAATCCTATGGGACTTGAGTTTATTGAGAACTTTTGGATTTCTCGTTGCAGGGTTCAAACTTTGTCATTTCTGGGCTCCTGTTTGCATGCAAGTATAAAGTAACAGTACGGCCATTCACCCTTCAGGCATCATCAGTCGAAGAGATGACATTTGTAAAGACACCAAGGTGCAACAACATGAAAGTTAAAAACCTGAAAGATGCACAGTGTCCAAGACAGGGTGAGTGACCATTAAAACAAAGGCAATATCTAAAACATATTAACAGTGTGTTCAATCTGTCAGAGGTGAAGTATTCAAAGTTCTATTAAAACCTGCCAAAAAGTCAACATGTAAAAAGGCATGAAATTACTGTCTGCAATATTAATATTTTGACTTAAACATGTCTAGCATGTGTATATAACAGGTACACTTTCAGGGCCATATTACAATGGCGGTTCTGCCACTAGCAACACCTTTCCATTGGCCGATTCACTGATATGAAGCTGCCACTTTAGCTAATGGATGTCACTTCATCACTGGCCAAAATGCTTCTGAACCTCTATCGCTAGCGAGAGAGCTGTGCTGAAATAAATCTCGCTAGTTTGGGCAGAGACAGAGTGATGCCATAAGGGAAGGTGAATTAAGTTTTACACAGTTCTATTGGTGGTTGCCAGCGATAAAGCCACTAGTGAACCAAGGCCCTAACACTGCTTAAGTTTCATATTTAAGGCTGGGTTCACACTATCTTCGCATGCGGCTCACAGCAGGGGTCTGGTGCGTCCTGGTTCACCATTTCAGGCCCAATTTCGGCCTGAATTCGGACCTGAAAACGGACCAAAAGACGCACAGGCCTCCTGTGCAAATTCGCACCGGAGCCGCAGTGGAGATGTGTGAACCAGCTCTATAGAGAGCCAGTCAAAATCTTCTGCTATTCTGAACTGGATGCGGTCAAGCCACATCCAATTCGCAATAGTGTGAACCCAGCCTAAAGTATACTTCTCTTGCTATAGCATAAACTTGCCTCAATAAAGAGCACCAAGTGTCATCTCTGTCTGTTGCCTTATTCCTCTGCTATCAGCATGAATCACTTCTGACAAGTATTCCTGACACCAAGAGAAAAAAAGGTAACAGGGGAGGGATCTCCAGTCCCTTCTCTTCAATCAGCTCTCCTCACTGAGCTCTGCAGAGTGTAACTCTCTGCCCCCTTATTTCTGACATCTCAGACAAGCGTTATTAATTCTGGACTTTGAAAGGCTGTAGAAAAGAGAGGGTTGCAAATAAAGAGGTACAACTTATGTAGGAGGATTAAGAGAAAACATGTTTTTAATATTTCTGGGTACAAGAATCCTTATTCCTTGAAATCTTTTTTAACTGACCGCTCTGGGCCCATTCACACCATCATGTTATAGTTGGTAAATTTTGTTATGTGTGTAGTACACTGCCAAAAAGTGCTACTTGTACCTTTTTTGGTTTATTAGGCAGTCCATTTAAAATAAAGGACCGCCTTTAACGCAATGCACATTATGTGCAGCATAAAATATTTTACTGCAAGTAATGCGGCTTAAAAATGTGAATGGCCCCAAAGAAGAGGTCATCTAGGGCCTGACACATCATTTCTGATTCAGATTTACAGTATGTGTTTATATCCTTCTCAAAGTATATGTAAACCCAATAACTAAATTCTCATATAAGCTTTAGGGCTTGTGTCGATGGGTTTTTTAAAGCAGGGTTTGCATTCATAGACATGTCTATTGATATGCAAAAAAGGCTCCAAACAACTACAGGTCAAATGCACCTGTTGATGAATTTGACATAATCTCAGAGAAATCCAAAACTGATGCCATACTGATGTCATCTCAAGCCCAATGGTGGTTAACACTCTGTATTTACCATTAAAACTTTAAAAGCTTTGACTAGAGTAGGGAAAGTTAAAGAGTAGATGAAGAGGGAAAGAGCAGGGGAACCCTTAGCAGGTTATTTTTTACTGTCTGTGTCCTGCCGGGAAGGTTTCCCTTCACTTCCTTTTCTGGAGACACAACAGGAAAAGAGAGAAATTCTCCCCCAAGCTAAAAGAAATCCAATCTTAGTTGTCACCGAGACATTTGTCCCCATTGGATGATTTACCATGCCTCTTGTGACAACTTCCTTACTGTATCCAAAACTAAAAAAAAAGAAGCTGGAGACCACAAGCTGCTGTTTGTAACACATATTACACAGTCATGCTTTATTGCTTTAACCATCAGGAAACCTGCTTGGAAAATGCCATGCAGCCATAACAGCTCAACAGAGATGCAACAAAGGATGAAAAAATATGAGAAAACAATTCTTTTATTTGAAATAACCAGACCATAACAATATTATTTTGAAATGTGCAGATTAATACCTTGTTGTTTTATGTCCAGTTCTGAAACAGGCTTTATATCTGTAACTCTAGGTCGCCATCGTCTGTCCAGAAATGGGATTCAAAAAACAGAAAAATTAACTGCTGCCTTTCATAAAGTAAATGGCAAAATTCAAGGGGAATTTCAATGGCAAGCCTTTCAAAAAGTCCCAACGCAAAACCTTACTGGCTTCCTGTTCAGCTGGGCAGAGATATCAGGAGCTACTGCAGTTTACAGTACACAGATACTACCAGCTGTAAGTACTGATTGCAGATTAAGATTAAAGTGATTGTGAAGCCTAATTTTTTTATTAACATAAAAAAGATAATATACTTGCCTGCTCTGTGCAATAGGATTGCACAGAGCGGCCCCTTACCTCCTCTTCTGGAGTCCTCTGCTGGCACTGCCTGCTCTTCCTCTCCTGATTGTGCCCCCATAGCAAGCCTGGTGCTTTGAGGGCACACGTGCAGACGTGCTCCTGAGCCGGGCTGTGTGCGTCCATAGAGACACAAAGCACAGCTCGACCCCCCCCGACATGATTGACTGACAGCAGCAGGAGCCTATGGCTCCCATGCCGCTTAAGTCTCTTGTGATGCTAGAGAGAGAACCTGTAGCCAGATAAGTGTTTGGGGGGGGGTTAGGGGGAACAGTTAGTGAGGACTTTTTTACCTTAATGCAGGGAATGAATTAAGGTAAAAAAAAAAAAAAAAACTCTTAGACTTTAGAACCACTTTAAGAGGATAATAAAGGCCATAAATAGCTAAGTGCTATTTGGCTGGGAATGACCAAGAAGTGATGTCAGGGGACAAATGCTGACTATGCCTAGGAGTACTGAAGGTGCTAGAATAGGCTAGCCATAGGTTTATGGACATTAAGAATCTGTGCATCCCTTTCAGCTGTTCCAGAAAAACCTAGATACATTTTGAAATTGAATATTTGCCAACCTAAAACATCTTTTTGGGGTTCAGTGGTCCTGGAAACCTATACAGACATAAACATTGCTATTTTAAATGGCAATATTCTGGCTGCAGAGTATAATAATGTTCTAGATTACCGTTCTATAACATTGTATTAACAAACCTAAAAATTATTTTACATGACAGTAATTCACAGGCTATGTGTTACAGGACTTTGCCCGTGTGGTTATTGAGAACCTGAAACCATCAACGTTCTACCACATTAAGTTGAGAGCAATCTACAGCAATCAAGAAGAACTGTCTATAGAAAAAACATTCAAAACGCCCATATTTAGATGAGGTTAGTTAACCAAAAAGGGTGGATTCAGACTGGTTGGTTGGAATATGGCACAAAATAATTATAAATCTCTTTTTATTTCTTTTATACGTGATCTCATAATCTCTGTTCTCAGCTGCATAAGGGCCTTAGAGAGGTGGGGGTGGAGAAATAGCAGCATACTAATCTTTCCAGTGAATGGCGATGCAGGGGGATGGGGGGATAAGTGTCAGCACAAGTCTGATCATTGGAGGACAGGAAGTCTGTTCTCCTAGCACAGCCAGAAAACTGAGATGGATATGCTCTCATGCCTAGCGTGGCCAGTTTTTATTAGTAAAGCAGGGGGACAGGCAGGATCACAGGGTATTTCACACAAAGGAAGCAATACAAAGAGAATAGGATACTTTTTATCACATGTACATGGTTTAAGAGACACATATCAGGAATATGAAATGTTGGGGCTAACATATTCTATAAGCTTGGCAAAATAAATATATTATGAGACTATATTCTAGTTGGGCTTTGTTCATCCAACCATGCTATAAATCTAGAGCCTCATACCAACACAGAGCCAGGTGTTGCCTACTGCTACCATTGCTGCTTTGAACTACTACAATTGCTTTCCGAACCTGTGTAGAAAATAATTGTGCTACATCATGCCAAGAATTCTATATTTTGAGCTAGCCCTATGGTAAAGGAATGCTTTTTTTGTTTGTTTTAGCTCTGTCCACTATTCTAAGAGGAACCCACTGTTTTTGAATTGTGATGGAAGTTATATAATGTAAATGCTTTCTGTTTTAAAAATCCTCTACTGTGTTTTGCTCTGGCTTATTAGATGGCTTTTTGGTTCTTTTTATCATTTCTTTTGTACTTTTATTTTTTTTTTTGTGCTCACTTTCTCCCCATGTTGTTCAGGTTATTCTGGAAAACATAAAAAAAGAATCTGAGACTGATTCAAGTCTCCCTGGAAATGAGTAACACCCCTTTTACACTGAATGCGGCTTTGAAATTGCGCTACTTCAGCGCGATTTCAAAGGCGCCGGTCACTGCGATTTCATGTGCGGCTTGCCGACATCTGTGCAACTTCATGCACAGATGTCTATGCAAGTTGTACATATAATCGCCAAAAGCCCATTTTATCATAGTTTTGTGTACTTTTTTGAGGTACACTAGTGTGACCCTCTCTTTCTCTCCATGTTGTTCAGGTTATTCTGGAAAACAAAAATAGTGCAGGAACCTTTTACAAATTGGAGTTGGAGTCATTAAGGGTGTTTGTTAAAATTGTTGCTAAACATGTTATTTGCACTCCAAACTGTGGAATGTTTCCTCATGCTTTGCCACAACTCACAACATTAATGTAGCATAGTGGTTAGTAAGGACATTTTTTTATCATGTTTTAAAAGTGGGCTATTCACCAATAAATAAAAGCGCGATTGCAATTGTAATATGTAACCAAGCCTAAAGTTGGCCATAAATACACTATATTGTCAAAAGTATTGGGACACCTGCCTTTACACGCACATGAACTTTTATGGCACAACAAAGCTCTTAATTCACTTGGTGGTCATCTCTCGCCTCAACTACGGCAACTCCCTTCTCAGTGGCTTACACTCTACATAGTCTATCACGTCTTCAATCCATCATGAATGCTGCTGCCAGACTAATCCACCTTACCAATCGCTCTGTGTCTGCTACCCCTCTCTGTCAATCCCTCCACTGGCTTCCGCTCACCCAAAGAATTACATTCAAAATACTGACAACTGCTTACAAAACCATCAACAATTTAGCCCCCAGCTACATCACTAGCCTAGTCTCTAAATACCAACCTACTCGTTCTCTTCGTTCCTCTCAAGACCTTCTGCTCTCTAGCTCCCTCATCACCTCCTCCCATGCTCACCTCCAGGACTTTTCCAAAGCCTCTCCAATCCTATGGAATGCCTTACCCCAATATGGCCACTTATCTCTTATTCTATTAGCTTTTAGACGATCCTGGAAAACCCTTCTCTTTAGAGAAGCCTATCCTACCCCCACCTAACAACTGTATTTTCATTTTCTCCATCAGCTCACCCCCCACAGTTATTACCTTTTGTTTCCACTAGACCCTCCCTTCTAGATTGTAAGCTCTAACGAGCAGGGCCCTCTGATGCCTACTGTATTGATTTGTATTGTAAGTGTACTGGATAAAGGGAAAAAAACTGCGCTCAGTCACAATAATATTGAAGCAATTATTAAAAAATAAACTAAAATGATAAAAAATAATATTAAAAGAGTCCAGTATGCATCAGCTGTGGGATATACACAAACAATGATATGGAAAAGAGAAGCTGCGCTGCTTGAAGGTTTTTATCAAACAATTCCTTGTAGATAACAGGTTTTCAATGACAGTTCAATTGTGATTGTAAACAGACACCAACGTGAGCTTATTCAAACAAAACGTGCCACCACCTTAAGAAAAAGCTGCTTACCAGCTGGCAAGCAAAACCGGGCAGATGGCATAAACACAGCCAGGGCCTTTGCTTGTGCAGAGGATCATCTGGTAAGCTGTAATTTGAATGGCTGAATAGATGTTCCAACCGCTCCTGGCCCGTAGGACTCGGAATCAGAGGCCCAGTACCCCCGCCTTTTCAACTGTTTGAACTGGCAAACATTAGATCTTTATTCAAATAGTGCCTCAAGCAGTGTGACCGCACAACTAAGTTTGGTCCACATAAGCTTTTGAACCACTGCTTGCACACTGATACCAGCAATCACCATCTACTGCAAAAATAGATAGTTATTAGTCAAACTCGATAAGCTCAACACGTTTTGTGGAATTCCGATTCCATTTAAAGGAATAGAAAATACATACATCAAACAAAAAGCTTTCAGGATTCTGAAAGCTTTGTATGCGAAATATGTATTTTCTAGTCCTAGAACATTTCCCTCGTGCCTATTTACACCTGTTCAAGAGATAGGAGGTCCTGAAGAAGCTGGAATTCCGTGAAACACATCAACCTTATCTCTTGAGTTTGACCAATAACTATGCATTTTTGCAGTGGATGATGATTGCTGGTATCAATATGCAAGCAATTGTATGAAATAAATAGTTATATATATATTTAATTGGTAGAAATAAAAAAAATGTATTTTTATAACATTTATGTTTTATTGTGTGTTCACTGGAGGGGTATTTCAAGCCCTATTATTTACATTTTTTCTAAATATGAGCTTTCACTAGTTTAAAAGAATATGATGCAATTCAGCTACACCTCTCCTATGCATATAATCAGAAGAGTTGTGGCTACACTTTATCGTATTCTATAAACGATTATCTTAGCTTGATCAGGAAACATGCCTCATATGACGTCCTGTCATCCCTTTAGACATGCATGTTCCTCCCTGCTGGCCTCTGCTATCGGGTCTTATAGAATGTAATCAAGCAACTGATCAACAGATTGCATAGCTAAAGTCAGCCAACAGGGAGGAGCAGGCATGTCTTAAGAGGGATGCCAGGAGTCTGCCCTTAATATAACGCAGGGCTCAGAGCTTCGTCACATGCTCAGACTAATTTCTGCCCTACTATTGGATAGTGAGGTTCAAAAGTATATGCGCTACATCATCTGACAGCATGATAAAAGAGGCGAAATAGATGGTATTTGAGCTTGGTGAAATTTTGGGATTTATAGTTAGGTATTGTTAGGTTCTTATATAATGCTCACATGCAATAAATAGCTCTAATGGGATTTTATACACTTTAACTACACAGGCAACAAATATACATACAAACCTGGCAGAGGTTCTAATAATTTTCTACTGTATTCAAAACTTAAAGTGACACTATATGATAAGGCAGTGTATGTTGATTGCCGTCATGTGCACTGCTCCATGCACATTACAAATTCCTAGTCCATACTCCATCTCAGGAGCAAGTGGCCACATTCCTACATACAGTGAGACAGTGGAGAATAAATGTAGCCACCCTCCAACAGGGAATTGAATCACATCAGCAAGAGAGAAATTTGAAGATTTGGTAGAGATCAAGAGCAAAAGGAAGATACTTTTTTGAGTTAAGAATACACAGATGATTAGATTTTTTTTTTTCATCAAATCAGAGTTTATCTTTACCTTAAAATGTAAGCTTTATCACCATTTAATTATATGATTTAAGTTTGTTTCCTCTTTTTTCAGGTACATGACAGGCTGACATAATGAATGTAACCATATATTATGAAAGGATATGAGATGACATCCTAAACCACCACAAAAATAAAAGAATTTATTGTCCTGCTAATTATTGCTTCCACTTCACCTATTGCAAATAATTGTTGCAAGAATCCAGACATCTGAGTTATTTTATAGCCGTCTTAGATTTTATTTATACAGAACATTTTAAGTTATCTTGATAATGCATTTTGTGTAAAAAATATGTTATTTTTGTTGTATTTATATCTTATAAATTATTTAAAGGAAAATTGTCTTGGTTTGGGAAATATATATATTTTTTATATAAATGATTATGTGGGCCAGAAGATCACTAATTGGGACCTGTGGTAGAGTATGGCCTCATGCACGGATGTTTTCATGCATAAAATATGCCTCAAATATTTCCCAGACACACACCAATAAAGCAAATCACAAAACAAATGAATACAACATGGCTTCAGCTGGCTCTTCACCCACCAGCAAAGCCCCTCTAACATATTTCACCCATATTTGGCTTAATCATTGAGGCCTCTATGATTAAACCCTATATGGATGAAACATGTTCGAGGTGCTTACCTTATGGGTGGAAAGCCAGTTGAAGCCATTTTGTGATTCACTATATTGGTGTGCGTTCCTGGGAAACATTTGTGGCTATATGTGTGGACTTGATGTGTTCTTATCAGTGACCCAGGACCCAGCAGCTATGTTCGAATTGGCCGCTGTATCTGACAGGAGTATGTGAGTGATTCAGCTTACATAAAATATGCTCAATTTGATTTTCGGGTATCTGTATCAATTGGAACAAATCAATGCTTTTTCCCCTTTGCAGTTCTCTACCCCTTATAGACACAAATACCCCCTTGAAGTGGGTAGGTGAGTTTACATACTTATGAGTAAGGGTAGGTGGTGAGTTAAAGGGGTATCTAGACAGGAATGTTTATCCACTATTGCCTCAGCTGCAACAAAAGTGTTCCACCTGGCGGTCTCTCCCCTTGTCCCCGGTTGGTAGGGGGAACTTATTGAAAATGATCTACTTACCAAAATGTTTATATTATTTCAGGCATACCCCAGTTTTGATACCAAAATCCTTTTTTCGTAGGCTGGAGAGCGTGGTGATTTCTTTCATTTGGGCAGGGAAAGCCCCAAGGGTAGCTAAAGCCATATTATACCTTCCATTATCTGGAGGTGGACTAGCCTTGCCGAATTTCTTAATATATTATTGGGCGGCCGTCTTAGTGACGGTGAGGTGGTGGTTCTCGCAGCCTCGCCAAAACCCGGCTGTCACATTGGAGGTGGCAGTTATGGGCTCCTATGCAGCGCTATCCAATCTCCCGTATAGAGGAATAAAGGCTACTCCTGCTGTTACAGGCCCCATGAAGACCACAATCCAAGTCTGGAGGTCCTCTAGGGCAGCTTTACTACAACCAGCCACTGTGTCCCCACACATCCCGTTGTGGGCTAATCCTATGCTCCCGCACCTCTTCAGTGTCCCGGACCCAGCGGCATGGGCTAGGCGAGGCATTACCAAATTAAAACAAGTAATGTCAAGGGGAGGAATACAGTCATTTAGAGAGCTGCAACAGGCCCATAATTTACCAAATTCCTTCCTTTTTAGATACATTCAGTTGCAGCATGCCCTCAAGGCCCAGTTCCCTGACCGGGTGACGCTTGAACCGGATTCAATCGAGCGTCTCCTGATCTCGGGGATACTGGAGAAACCCCTGTCCTCTCTCTATTTGTATTTAACAGTGGCTCATGATGTTAAAACTGACAGAACTAGAGTCAAATGGCAGACGGATATCCCCTCGCTGAGGGAGGAGGAATGGGAAGAGTGCCTTACCACGTTCATCCCATCCATGATTGCAGCCAAGGATAGATTTATACAGCTAAAGTTTATCCATAGAGCCTATTACACGCCCCAGCGACTAGCAAAAATTTACCCCGAAAAGAGCTCCACCTGTACCAGATGCGAACTAGAAGTGGGAACATTTTTTCATATGGTCTGGTCCTGTCCCAAACTGCGCCCATTTTGGAGCGCAGTGGCAGACAGGCTAGGGGTGGTGTGTGGTGCTGAGATACCAATGGATCCTTCAATTCTACTACTCAGTTATTTGGAAGAAATAAAGGGAGACCGCTACATTAAACAATGTTTAACATACTCCTTATTCTATGCAAGGAGAGAAATACTCCTCAATTGGAAGAAAAAAGAGGCGCCCACTAGAGTTGCATGGGAAACAGCGGTTAACAATGCACTGCCGCTATACCGTTTAACCTATGAGAGCAGGAACTGTCCTCAAAAATTCGACAAAGTGTGTTTGAGCTGGGTGGACGCATGTGGTTGACCCCTGGTGTTGGGGGAGGCCCCAGGCGTTCATACTCCCCCCCCCTCCCTCTTATCTGGGAGGTGGTAGGGCAGACTGATTAATTGCACTTAGTTGTTATATCTAAAGATTTCCTTAAAACATCCCATCAAGGAAAAGCTACAGGAAAATACCATAATTCAACACTTGTATAAGTTTCGCCCCCGGTCACGATCACAATTATGATTATAGTATTATCATTTGGAATGGAAAAGAATAAGTTTTGTGCATGTACTGCTGCAAGTTTGTAGTCTGCTGACTCATGTTGGGTCCCTATATAATGCTGACAATGTTTGTACTGTCTTAAGTGTTTAATAAAAAAGTAAAAATTTACTGTTAAAAAAAAAAAAAAAAATATGCTCAATTTAAAATTCCCAGCGTTTTGCCATGCTCAAGGTGCTACAGGTAGAGCAAACAACCAGCCATAGAAGTGATAGGCTCTACGACCCAGTACTTGTGTAAACACCTATGAATCTATGGATCTGCATTTACCCATGTAGCACCACCCTGACCCTTGATTTCACCCGAGGGCTGAGTCCATATCTAAAATGAAGGACTGAAAACATTGGGCGCCAGTCACTTTCTGTCTTTTTAGAAGTTTTATTGGTCATCACACATAAGGAGGCGAGGGTTAGGGATCCCAGATACCCAGAAGAACACTTTCAGACTTCTCCAGATCCATTTCCAGCTTCACACTATTATAAGCTTTAAGCCAACTTGGCAACACTGTAGGAAAAGTCCTAGCTGGTTTACAGACTTCTCTCCCTTTTTCCTAAGCTTCTGTGTATCCTCTTTAAAAGAACCACCAGGTCTGCAAGAAATCAGCCTTTATTCTAGCCTTCTCCAGCAAGGTCCTCCTTCTGGGTCTTGATCTTGGCACAGCTTCCCACATTGACAGGCAGGGCAACCTTCAGGCCTATCTTCACATCCAGAGCACATGGTAGGCCCCACACATGTTATGGGCCACTTCAGCAGCACCATCCCAGGTCGCAGCACAGGGGAAGTAAGAGCCTGAAAAGGTCTGCCCCAAATATTTATATCCCTCGGCCACCCAGCATGCGTCAGTGGTAAAGAACCTCCTACTGGGTCGGTTGGTTCATAACGCTTGTCATAACTCTTCTTGTGGATCTCATACTATTGCCAGTGCTAACAGTGACACCAGAGAGAAATCACAGCTCTGAGTTTAGGGGAAAAGCAAGTGATGAAAGAAACTTCATATTCAGCTTGGGCTGACTACCATCCACCAAAGCTAAAGTTAGGTAGTAGTCCATGTTTAGGATAGGGTGCTACACCATGAATGCACATACAGCTTATTTTCCGAAAGTGGATGTTTCTCATTCAGAAAATATTTTGTAGGCACATGCATGGGTATACACTAATGCATAAAAGCAATGCATTTAAACAAGTACAGGGATATACAGCCATTTACTTATATGGCTGGCTGTACACCCCTTCTCAGGTTTCAGGAAAACATCAGGAATTTTATGCTAGCCATATTTTATGCTTGCAAAATTCCATTTGCATTAGGTCTAATGGGTTTGACTTCCCCTTACACCTTCTATTCCTAAGGGCTTTCTGATCAGGTCCATCTGTCAGTTTTTCAAGCAGAAATGATCAGAAGATCCATGTAAGTATATGGGAAGGCAGATATAAACAGAAGTGCATCCATTTACATCTGCTTACCTCCTAGTCCTTCTTGGTCCAGAAAAAATGGAAAGGGACTGTATATTTTTTTTTATTTTTTTTTGCTGGATATAAGCATGATGGATCAGAGGTAACCTCATGTAAGTGGACACCCATAGATTAAACTAGGGTCTCAAAAGGTCCATTGTCAAAATGCAATAAAAAAAAAAAAAACAATTGAACTGATCTGTAAATAGCCTGTGTGATAGATCCCTAATTTCTAGCCTAGTAACAGACTCCTAACATTACCAACCAGCACATTTACTATTTAGCAAATCATGTTTTTTTCTCGGAGCCCCCCTCTTGTGCACCCTGTAAATCAGCAACTTGTACTTTGCCATATCTCAGTCCTGTGGGAAAGTGAGAATGACCCTATGTGAGACACAGAGGTACTCTCTAGTAGGGATGAGCTTCGAGTTCCAGTCAAACCCATGTTCAAATCAAGCATCGCCTGGTTCGATTGTTCGTCGAATTACGAACGTTATGGGCCATTTGCGCCAAGTTCGAGTGGCGCGTTACGGCCCATAATTCACTGCGGCATCGCAGTGCAATGCTGGTTGATGATTGGCCAAGCATGCACTATGACCCGCATGCTTGGCCAATCACAGCGCCGTCTGTACAGAGAGTCGTAATTGGCCAAAGCCAGGGTGGCTTTGGCCAATAATGGCTAAGGGGTTTAGTACACGCCCCACACTATATAAGGCCGCCTGCGTGGCAGCCTTGTGTAGTGTGTTGCGGTGGCGGAGAGAGATAGACAGAGAGACAGTGCCATTTGATTTAAGTTAGATAGAGTAGGCAGGCGAGTCAGTTAGCTGCACTTACAGTGTATTGTTATATATATGTATCCTAGGTGTTGTGTATATATATATATATATATACACTGTATTCAGTTTAGCTAGGTCCGTTCCTGTTATTCTCTTCCTAATATACTGATAGGCAGGAAGGTGTTTTTACAGTATTTACAGTATTTACAGTTAGTGTACTGTGTCCTTTGAACAGTGTGCACCTAAAGCTACCTAAAGAAAATTGCTGGGGTTTTTCTAATCCTATTAATATCACAGGCAGGCAGCTCCAGTATTTACAGTTAGTGTACTGTGTCCTCTGCACAGTGTGCACTTAAAGCTACCTGAAGACAATTGCTGGTGTTCTGATCCTATTAATACCACAGGCAGGCAGCTGCAGTATTTACAGTTAGTGTACTATGTCCTCTGCACAGTGTGCACCTAAAGCTACCTGAAGACAATTGCTGGTGTTCTTCTGATCCTATTAGTACCACAGGCAGGCAGCTGCAGTATTTACAGTTAGTGTACTGTGTCCTCTGCACAGTGTGCCCCTAAAGCTACCTGAAGACAATTGCTGGTGTTCTTCTGATCCTCCTAGTACCACAGGCAGGCAGCTGCAGTATTTACAGTTAGTGTACTGTTTCCTCTGCACAGTGTGCACCTAAAGCTACTTGAAGACAATTGCTGGTGTTCTGATCCTATTAATACACAGGCAGGCAGCTCCAGTATTTACAGTTAGTGTACAGTGTCCTCTGCACAGTGTGCACCTAAAGCTACCTGAAGACAATTGCTGGTGTTCTTCTGATCCTATTAGTACCACAGGCAGGCATCTGCAGTATTTACAGTTAGTGTACTGTGTCCTCTGCACAGTGTGCACCTAAAGCTACCTGAAGACAATTGCTGGTGTTCTGATCCTATTAATACCACAGGCAAGCAGCTCCAGTATTTACAGTTAGTGTACTGTGTCCTCTGCACAGTGTGCACCTAAAGCTACCTGAAGACAATTGCTGGTGTTCTGATCCTATTAATACCACAGGCAGGCAGCTGCAGTATTTACAGTCAGTGTACTGTGTCCTCTGCACAGTGTGCACCTAAAGCTACCTGAAGACAATTGCTGGTGTTCTTCTGATCCTATTAGTACCACAGGCAGGCAGCTGCAGTATTTACAGTTAGTGTACTGTGTCCTCTGCACAGTGTGCCCCTAAAGCTACCTGAAGACAATTGCTGGTGTTCTGATCCTATTAATACCACAGGCAGGCAGCTGCAGTATTTACAGTTAGTGTACTGTGTCCTCTGCACAGTGTGCACCTAAAGCTACCTGAAGACAATTGCTGGTGTTCTGATCCTATTAATACCACAGGCAGGCAGCTGCAGTATTTACAGTCAGTGTACTGTGTCCTCTGCACAGTGTGCACCTAAAGCTACCTGAAGACAATTGCTGGTGTTCTTCTGATCCTATTAGTACCACAGGCAGGCAGCTGCAGTATTTACAATTAGTGTACTGTGTCCTCTGCACTGTGTGCCCCTAAAGCTACCTGAAGATAATTGCTGGTGTTCTTCTGATCCTATTAATACCACAGACAGGCAGCTGCAGTATTTACAGTTAGTGTATTGTGTCCCCTGCACGGTGTGCACCTAAAGCTACCTGAAGACAATTGCTGGTGTTCTTCTGATCCTCCTAGTACCACAGGCAAGCAGCTGCAGTATTTTTTTTTTAACAAAAAAGTTTATTTAGGTTTTCCAAAACAAACAGTTTAAAGCGGATTAGACATAGATAGAGACATCTTTCAAAGGTTTCTTACATTTCTCAACAAATGCCGGAGTAGCAGTGAATTCAACAGTATATTAACAAGAACATTACACCCATCTCGGGTGGAGGTATAAAAGGTCACATTGATTACCTTTAGTTCGTACACCTTAATCCCACACTCTCACAGGTAGACCCAGAAATCCATTTATGAGGACCAATTTATATCAGTAAGCGTGAGCCACAACCCGGGGGCCTCAGTCAATAGTTAGATGTTTTGCCTTCACCCATGCTGCCCAAATCTTCCCAAATTTTTGGGGGCAATTTCTTCCCATATATGTCATTTTATATAATGGTAGTGCCCTATTTATCAAGGACTGCCAAAGCTGTCTGGTGGGTGGCTGGGACTGATTCCACTGTAATAGGATTGCCTTTCTAGCGTATAATGTGGCGTAGAAGATGTATAGTTTCTTCCCCCCATGAGACCTCTAGGAAGTCGCAAAGGCCCAACAAGAGAGGGATCGGGCTGTATGGAATCATCAATCTACCAATGGAGTTAATATCAGCAAGTATATTTTCCCAGAATTCCTTCACACCAGGGCAGGACCAGACTATATGGAAGAAGTCAGCATCATCCGAACCACACCTAGCGCACCTCGCCGACCTATCTGGGTTGATTCTCGCTAAACGTACTGGAGAGTAATATGCACGGTGAAGAAACTTCAGTTGCATGAATCTATCTCTAGCCGAAATTGTAAGGGGTAAATATTGCTGAATCCCCTCCTCCCAGTCCTCATCTGTCAGCTCCGGAATATTCCCCCGCCATAGCTCAGATAGCTGGGACACTCTAGATGTGTCATGGGACGCAAATATATTGTACAGTGTGGACAGCGTTTTCCCAGTATCTGGGGATTTAAGTGTATTTTCCACAGGCGACCCTTCCAAATTCAGCGGGCCAGGGAATTGGGACCGGAATGCATGGCGCAGCTGAAGGAATCTGAAGAACATATGGTTCGGGAGGTCCTTATCTCTTTTTAAGGCATCAAAAGAAACCAGTCGGCCCTGTACTACTATGTCCCTCAAAGTTTTGACCTCATATCTAGCCTCACGACCGGGTCCGGAATAGAGCGAAAATGAGGCAAACGAGGGTTTCCCCATAAAGGAGTCGCAGGGGACCAATCATTGGGTCCCATGAGCTGTTTTTGGACCGTGTCCCAAACCTTAAGGGTCGTCTTCATGGGATGAGTCACCCGAAGATTGGATCTGGGGCCTCTATAAACCAAATTCCCCAACTCCGCAAACGAACCAACCAATGCCGCCTCCGTGGTGGAAGCAGGATTAGTCGGGTCCTCCGAGAACCACCACTTAACAGTCACCAGGACCGCCGCCCAATAGTATTTCAGAAAACAGGGCAAGGCCAGTCCCCCCAGCACACCTGGTAGTTGTAGAGTTGATCTAGCTATTCTAGGAGCCTTCCCATTCCAGATAAATGAGGTAACAATACTGTCCAGATGTTTAAAGAAGGTTATCGGTATAGAGATTGGAGTTTGACGGAATAAATAGGTAAACTTGGGTAGTACCGACATCTTGATTAAGTTAACGCGGCCCACTGGTGTTAGAGGTAAGGATTTCCATGTGGCGCATCTTTGAGAAAGGTGATTAACTACTGGGTTTAGGTTGAGGGTTATATATTTTTTTAAATCCCGATGTATTTCTACACCTAAATACTTAAACTGAGGGACTCTACTAAGCTGCCCATCTGCCTGCGAGGAGGCAGAACCAGCATGGAGAGGGAACAGGACTGACTTCCCCCAATTTATGCATATGCCCGAGAATTTGCCAAAATTATTAATTACCGACAGGGCTGCCCGTAGGGAAGTACCATCATCCCTAAGATACAGCAAGGTGTCGTCGGCATATAACGACACCCTTTCTTGTATCGAACCCCTTGTGATCCCCCGAATCTCTGGTGCAGCACGGAGGAGGGCAGCCATGGGCTCAATCGCCAGGGCAAAAAGTCCCGGAAACAACCTACGAATGTTTATGTCTGTGCCCTTCCCTGGCATAAAGCCTGACTGGTCTTCGTGAATAAGGGTAAGTATTACTTCGTTCAGGCGTCTGGCTAGAAACTTAGTAAGTATTTTTGCGTCAGCATTAAGCAGGGATATGGGTCGGTATGAAGGGCACAGTTGGGGGTCCTTCCCTGGTTTGGGTATAACCACTATAATGGCTTGTGCCATAGACAGTGGGAGCTCCCCAGTTCGTAGGGTCTCCGTGAGCATTGCATGCATCCTATGGGCTACCTCACCAATGTACAGTTTATAGAATTCGGGGGGGAGACCATCTATTCCCGGGGTCTTCCCTGTCTGCATAGAACCCAAGGCCTGCTGAACCTCCTCCAAAGCTATTGGGGCATCTAAGCTTTCCCTTGCTGCGTCTGTAATGGACCGGAAGTGTTACCCTGTCTAAAAAGTCTGAGAGCTCGTCAGGAGAATATTGTGTCTTAGAAGAGTACAGAGTCGAGTAGTAGTCAGCAAAGCAAACATTAATATTTACCGGGTCTGATACTAGAGTCCCGTCACTCTTCCGAATACGGGCTATGGTGGAGATCGAGGATTGTTCCCTGGCCAGCCAGGCTAGGAGCCTGCTTGTTTTGTCCCCTTGTTCGAATATCCTCTGTGTCTGGGCCAATTGGCGTTTATTTGCCTTGGCCACTCTGAGTAGCTTAACCTCCCGATAGGCCACCTTCATATCCTGTGCTATAATTGGATTAGAGGTAAGGGCAAACCTAGTCTCTAACTCTCGGGCCTTAGCCTCCACTTCCTCCAATAACATTGCGTCGTTTCTTCGTTCCCTGGCTATGGATGACATATAGCAACCTCTAATGTAGGCTTTAAAGGTGTCCCATACAGTCCCTGGTGTGGCGGAATTGGCATTAGATAACCAGAATTGTTTGATTTCTTTGACCATCTCCACTTCTATAGTAGGATGTTCAATCCAGAACCGAGACAGCCGCCAGATTCTATCTGCCTGTGGGGTAGCAGTTTGCAGCGTGCATAGCAGTGGGGAATGGTCAGATATCCCCCTTGGGAGTATCTCAATATCCATAATTTTGGGAAGCATGGGTAAACTGGCATAGAAAAGGTCAATACGGGATAATGTATTATAGGAGGAGGAGTGACATGTGTACATACGATCCGATGGGTGTTTCCATCGCCACACGTCCTCCAATCCCATTGTCTGAGACCAACGGAACAGCATCAAATCAGTGGCGGGGTCAAGGGATAGTTTATCTAGAGAGGGGTTCGGAGGGATATTAAAATCCCCCGTTAGGATCACATTATCCGTGGGAAACTGGGCAATCAGGGTAATTATTTTCTGTAAGAGGGAGATATTAGCCGGAGGCGGCAGATAAACACCCACCACCACCACGGCTATTGTGTCAATAACAGCATGTAACAACACATATCTGCCTTCTGGATCTATAAGTACATCCAGGGGTTCAAAATTGAGAGATCTGTGGACCAAGATACTAACTCCCCTGGCATAACTAGTGTGCGTAGCATGGTAGTGGTGTCCCACCCACGGCCTCTTCAGTCCCATTACTCTACCTCCCACCAAGTGTGTCCCCTGGAGAATGCAGATATGTGGAGTATACTTTTTAAGGTAATCAAAGACTAGGGAGCGCTTGATTTTATGATTAAGACCTCTGACATTCCAGGACAAGATCTTTAATGGAGCCATATCCCGGTAGGACAGATAAATTGGAAGGGGAACCACATATCTCGGGGGCTTACATAAGAGCCCCCCTCCCCCCACCCCACCCCCCATCAGTGGGCAAGCAGGGAATTTGCAGGAAGGTAGTAGGACAGGAGATTTCCTAGCGTAACCTAATCCTCTGATGTCATAGAACCATTTGAATTTAAATGCATTCAAGCGTGTAAGTGTCAGAAAACCAAGAACAAAAATGAAACAAAACAAACAAATAGAACCAAATTTCCCTCCCATCCCACCCCACACCCCTTTACGTGAACCTAGGGGTGATCGAGTACCCATAACAACCAAAAAAAAAAAACAACTTAAATGTAGGAGAAAACTCCTATGGGGGGAGTGTGTAGCAATCGACACACCTAGGACCCAATGGAGCGTAGGGACTCCACTACACGCATTACCTGTAGGCCATTGCTGATAAAAATGGAAAAACGTGATAAGGGAACAAGGAAACCCTTCAGCATCTACACAGTAACTCACTCTTAGATCACTCTAAGGGTACAATCTTAGTTACACGAGCTATTCGCTCAACCTGTAAGAAATAAACAAGGTTAAACAGTACATAATAAACACTTATGCTTCTCAATTGAGACCAATCCAAGGGGGAAAGCTTTCCACCCCTAACCTCTCCTTCTGATCAGCAGTTCCATAGGCGGATCACAGTTCTGGTGGAGATACTAATGTCACATTTAATCAGATGACTCTGACTGTAAAAGGCCCGGGGAAGCCACCTCAGCCCCCCACCCACCTCAACCGCTCAAATGCAAGATCCATTCCTCACTCCTTAGCACTGAAAAAAAGGGGGGTGATAATTATAGAGAGTATGGATTCCAGTACATCCTGCATCCAGGGGTGGGGCCACGGAAGGGGGGGGAAGCAACGGCAAAAATAAAAAAGTCAAACGCCGGAGGTGAATCGAAGGTGGCAGATCCCCCCCAACCCCGAACACCAGACCATTCAGCAAAGTATCGGTCACCTATTATGACAACACCCGACATTGCATCCGGTTCACAACCTAGATCTGGTCTCCAAAAAAAAAAAAAACAAAAAACAAAAAGGGGGAGGGGACAAATGCATCACTCTCTGTGGTCTGCCGGAGTCAGAGAAAGAGGAGGTTACAAAAACAAAAAACTGCTTTTCTTACCGCCAAACATCTCGGGCATAGGAAAGAGGTATTCTTGGTGGTCTCTGAGTTACAAATCAATGACTGCGTGGCAAGGACTCGAGCCATCTGGACGCCTCCTCCGGGGAAGTGAAGAATTTTGTAGTCTCTCCGTCCACCACTCTAAGCCGCGCTGGGAATAGCATGCTGTATTTGAGCCCCCTGGTGCGCATTTGGGCTTTGATTTGATCGAATGTCCTACGCTGTCTTTGCGTTTCGACCGAATAATCAGGGAACAGCATAATCTTCGCGTTTTCGGATCTCAGTTCCCCAGCTTTTCTGGCTTCTCTAAGGATTAAATCACGGTCTCTGAAATTTAGCATGCGGAATATTCGTGGCGGTGCTCCCGGTGGACCCCGGACCGATGGCATCCTATGGGCGCGCTCCACCGCAAAATGTGTAGAGAATGAAGCTTGTGGAAGGAGAGTACGGAGCAGATGCTCTGTATAAGCCTCCGGATCTCTTCCCTCCACTCCTTCCGGAAGTCCCACCAGTCGCAGGTTATTTCTGCAATTTCTGTTTTCCTGGTCTTCAACCCGGGATTCCAGCGTTTTCATCTTAACTTGCAGTGTACGGATTGAGGCACTATGGTCCCTGATGACATCCTCATTGTCTCCTACCCTTCGTTCAGCCTCCGTCAGCCTATCACGGTATTTGTTCATATCACGTCTTATGAGGCCCATTTCTGATTGCATCTGTTCTATTTTCGTGGTAAGGGTGGTTTGGCATCCTGTTATCGCCTGCATTAGTGCTTGGAATTGATCTGTAGCTAGTTGAGACGTTTCTGCACAGGGTTCTGTGTGCTCCGTTTGGGACGCCATGTTTAGTCGCACCGCTGCACGTGTGTCCCTGGCCGACGGTGGAGTTTTTTTGGGCCGACTGCCTTTTCTTCTGTGCACCGGAGGTCCTCTTACGCATGCCCAGGCAGGACAGTGTGGTTATGTATCTCAAGGGGCCAAATTAAAGCAGCTGTGCAATGTGAAGCCCCTGTCCATCGCTTCACATCAGGGTGCGCCACGTATAAACTTTCTGCAGTAGCGGCGTTTGCAATGCCGGATGTCACTATCTTTATGCCCTAGATTAGCTTCCCAGAGAAATCACTGTGTAGTGGGACAAGAAGGATGGCTATAAGTCAGTGGCA
Source organism: Aquarana catesbeiana (assembly GCF_042186555.1). NCBI lineage: Eukaryota > Metazoa > Chordata > Amphibia > Anura > Ranidae > Aquarana > Aquarana catesbeiana. Next base: position 242,157,526 of record NC_133327.1, read on the forward strand.
CATATCAGCTTCGTTGTAACAGGCAAAGCATGGTGTGTTAGTATCACAGGGAGTTTGATTGTATTGGATGCACAGCACGTAGCTCCTGATTCTCACTTCCCCCCAGGACACTGCACTTGTGTCTGCCTGCGGGGTTTATAAGGCAGGATGCCGCCGTCTGTGTGCCCCAGAGAGTGTCCCGCTCGAGCCTGTGACAGACCCCCTGTTTAGTGAGGCAAGGAGGGTGGCTCTATATCGTAAGGATCAGGTGTTGGGGACGCCATCCAGAGCAGCCAGGGCGGGCTATGCTCACAGGACAGAGAACCGGAGTGTGAGGCCTGTGCAGCGTGGAGCCCCTGTCTCTCCTGCACACCAGGGCGCTCCACGCGGTCCCGCCGGCAGCGGCATCTGCTCGCCCGGTGCCGATGTCACTACCTCCCTGGTTACCTCACAGGAGAGCCCGTGAACAGCGGCAGCTCAGGAGGCAGCTGCAGTATTTACAGTTAGTGTACTGTGTCCTCTGCACAGTGTGCACCTAAAGCTACCTGAAGACAATTGCTGGTGTTCTGATCCTATTAATACACAGGCAGGCAGCTCCAGTATTTACAGTTAGTGTACCGTGTCCTCTGCACAGTGTACACCTAAAGCTACCTGAAGACAATTGCTTGTGTTCTTCTGATCCTATTAGTACCACAGGCAGGCAGCTGCAGTATTTACAGTTAGTGTACTGTGTCCTCTGCACAGTGTGCACATAAAGCTACCTGAAGACAATTGCTGGTGTTCTGATCCTATTAATACCACAGGCAGACAGCTGCAGTATTTACAGTTAGTGTACTGTGTCCTCTGCACAGTGTGCACCTGAAGCTACCTGAAGACAATTGCTGGTGTTCTTCTGATCCTATTAGTACCACAGGCAGACAGCTGCAGTATTTACAGTTAGTGTACTGTGTCCTCTGCACAGTGTGCCCCTAAAGCTACCTGAAGACAATTGCTGGTGTTCTTCTGATCCTATTAATACCACAGGCAGCTGCAGTATTTACAGTTAGTGTATTGTGTCCTCTGCACAGTGTGCACCTAAAGCTACCTGAAGACAATTGCTGGTGTTCTTCTGATCCTATTAGTACCACAGGCAGGCAGCTGCAGTATTTACAGTTAGTGTACTGTTTCCTCTACACAGCGTGCACCTAAAGCTACCTGAAGACAATTGCTGTTGTTCTGATACTATTAATACCACAGGCAGGCAGCTGCAGTATTTACAGTTAGTGTACTGTGTCCTCTGCACAATGTGCACCTAAAGCTACCTGAAGACAATTGCTGGTGTTCTGATCCTATTAATACACAGGCAGGCAGATCCAGTATTTACAGTTAGTGTACTGTGTCCTCTGCACAGTGTGCACCTAAAGCTACCTGAAGACAATTGCTGGTGTTCTTCTGATCCAATTAGTACCACAGGCAGACAGCTGCAGTATTTACAGTTAGTGTACTGTGTCCTCTGCACAGTGTGCACCTAAAGCTACCTGAAGACAATTGCTGGTGTTCTGATCCTATTAATACCACAGGCAGGCAGCTGCAGTATTTACAGTTAGTGTACTGTGTCCTCTGCACAGTATGCACCTAAAGCTACCTGAAGACAATTGCTGGTGTTCTTCTGATCCTATTAATACCACAGGCAGGCAGCTGCAGTATTTACAGTTAGTGTACTGTGTCTTCTGCACAGTGTACACCTAAAGCTACCTGTAGACAATTGCTGGTGTTCTTCTGATCCTATTAGTACCACAGGCAGGCAGCTGCAGTATTTACAGTTAGTGTACTGGTTCTTCTGCACAGCGTGCACCTAAAGCTACCTGAAGACAATTGCTGGTGTTCTTCTGATCCTATTAATACCACAGGCAGGCAGCTGCAGTATTTACAGTTAGTGTACTGTGTCTTCTGCACAGTGTACACCTAAAGCTACCTGAAGACAATTGCTGGTGTTCTCATACTAATAATACTACAGGCAGGCAGTTGATTCTGCAGTATATATATACATCCCAGCTTTGTGCAGCTACATCTCACTGCATGGTATTAGTATGTCTGGAAGGCCAACAAGGAGAGGCAGACAGTCACAAGCCAATAAAAGAGGGCAAGCAGGCTCTGTGTCTAGAGGCAACAGTGCTGGTCATGGACACGGTGCATCCTCATCAGCACGTGGCGGCGGGACACGCTTGTCCTTTTTTTCGGTAGCTGGCCGTGTTGAGCAGCAACATGCCGAAGACCTGGTAGAGTGCATGACCAAGCCGTCCTCATCCTCTCTCACCCAGGCTCATGGTACTTTGTCTGGCAAAGCAGCTGCCAACGCGGCCTCTTCCCTCAGCTCAATGGCATCAGTCATTCCTTCCCTAGCCCCACCATGTCCTCTTGAGGAGTCCCCCGAACTGTTTGACCACAGTGTTGGGTACATGCTCCAGGAGGATGCCCAGTGTTTTGAAGGCTCCGATGATGGTACCCAGCTAGAGGAAGGCAGTAATGTGAGCCCAGAGAGAGGGGGTGCCCAAGAAGGACAGCAATCTGGCAGTCATGTTCCCCCAGCTGCAGCATACTGCCAGGTTTGCTCCAGTGATGAGGAGGGAGGGGATGATGAGGAAGTCACTGACTCCACGTGGGTGCCTGATAGGAGAGAGGAGGATGCCCTCGAGGGGCCAGCTTATGGGCAGCACACCGACTGCATCACACTGCAGAGCTCCGCATGTGCAGGGTGCTGCTGTCTCTGCACGTTATTCCAAAAGTTCTTTGGTGTGGGCCTTTTTTGAGACGAGTGCATCAGATCGCACCGCTGCTATTTGCAACATATGTCTCAAGCGTATCTCGCGTGGCCAAAACATCACCCGCTTGGGCACCACATGCTTGACCAGACATATGTCGATCTGCCATGCAGTTTGTTGGCAAGCTTACCTAAAAGACACACACCAAAGAACAAAGCGGACCTCTCCTTGCTCCTTATCAGCTGGGATCTCCAACCCCACTATACCTTCAGTCCTCTCTGAAACCTGCACTGAGAGGAATGAAGGTGTAGAATTAGGTGTGTTCCAGCCAAGTACTTGCAGGCAATCTGCTATCGGTACACAGACGTCAGATTGTACCAGGCAAATTTCCCTGCCCCAGCTGCTGCACCGCCGAAAGAAGTTCGCTCCCAGCCATCCACATGCCCAGCGGTTGAATGCTAGCTTGGCTAAATTGCTAGCACTTCAACTGCTGCCTTTTTAGTTTGTAGACTCTGCCCCCTTCTGTGAGTTTGTGGAATGTGCGGTTCCTCAGTGACAGGTTCCCAAACGCCACTTTTTCTCACGGAAGGCCATTCCGGCTCTCTACCGGCATGTGGGAGGCAATGTCTTGGCCTCGCTGGACAGGGCGGTCAGCGGTAAGGTGCATATTACCGCTGACTCATGGTCCAGCAGGCATGGACAGGGACGTTGCCTATCTTTCACCGTGCACTGGGTGACTCTTCTGGCAGCTGAGAAAGATACAGGACAGGGTGCAGTAGTGTTGGAGGTTGTTCCGCCACCACGCCTCCAAAATTCTACTAGTGGTGATTTTGCCACACCTCTCTCCTCCACCCCCTCCTCTTCTTCTTCCTCCATGGCCTCTTCCTGTGCTGATTTGTCCTCGGAACCAGCGGTGCTCCGTAGGCGTTCAAGGGGCTACGCAAGCACGCAGGCAAAAAGATGCCATGCGGTGCTTGAGCTGGTGTGCTTGGGGGACAGGAGCCACACTGGGGCAGAGATTCTGTCAGCTCTGCAGGGGCAGGTTCAGAGGCTTCACGCCAGCTTAAGCCAGGAATGGTGGTTTGCGACAATGGCACCAACCTCCTCTCCGCCCTCTGACAAGGACAACTGACCCATGTTCCCTGTTTGGCTCACGTCCTTAACTTGGTGGTGCAGCGGTTCTTGGGCAGGTACCCAGGCTTACAGGATGTCCTGAGGCATGCCAGGAAAGTCTGCGTGCATTTCCGCAGGTCATATAATGCCAGTGCTCGGCTGGCTGACCTCCAAAAGGAATTTAACCTGTCCAAGAACCGCCTAATCTGTGACATGCCCACCAAGTGGAACTCAACGTTGGCCATGCTGCAGCAGCTGCACACGCAGCAGAGGGCCATCAATGAGTACTATGTGACTATGGAACCAGGACAGGGTCAGGAGAGCTTGGTTTATTTCCCCATGCCAGTGGGCTATGATCAGGGATGTATGCACTGTCCTGTCACCATTTAAGGAGGCCACGAGGATGGTGAGCAGTGACAGTGCATGCATCAGTGACACTGTCCCTCTTGTCCACCTGTTGGAGCACACGCTGCGTGGAATAATGGACAGGGCACTTGAGGCAGTAAAGAGGGAGGAAGAGGAGGACTTCCTTACCTCTCAAGGCCCCCTTTATCCAGACAGTGTTTCTGCGTGCCTGCCAATCACACAGGAAGAGGATGAGGAGGAGGAAGACTGTGTCAGCATGGAGGTGGACCCTGGCACTCAGCATCAGCAGCAGTCTTCAAGGGATCATTTACAGTCTGAAGTAACCTATGGACTTGTACGTGGCTGGGAGGAGGTGGCTGCAGATCATGTCGTCCTTAGTGACCCAGAGGACTCCTTCACCGAATGCCTCAGTAAACCTACGCTGCATAGCCTCCCTGATCCTGCAAAGCCTGCGGAAGGATCCTCGTATTCGTGGTATCAAGGGGAGGGATCATTACTGGCTGGCAACCCTCCTTGATCCACGTTACAAGGGTAAGGTTGCAGACCTTATCTTGCCATCGCAGAGGGAGCAGAGGATGAAACATCTTCGGGAGGCCTTGCAGAAAGGTTTGTGCAACGCGTTTCCAGAGCCTGGGAGGTTACAATTTCCTGGTTCTCCTGGACAACATGTTGCTGAGGCTTTGGTCAGTCACAGAAGGAGCGGTGGAGAAGGTGGCCATCTGACCGATGCGTTCAGACAATTTTTTAGTCCACAGCCCCAAGGTATGATCGGTTCCAGCAACCATCGCCAGCGTCTGATTCACATGGTGCAGGAATAACTAGGGGCAAGATCAGACTTGGACACCTTTCCCACCGAAAATCCTCTGGGCTACTGGGTCTTGAGGATGGATCACTGGCCAGAGAATGCACAGTATGCAATTGAGCTACTGGCCTGTCCTTCATCCAGCGTTCTTTCGGAACGCACATTCAGTGCTGCTTGAGGCTTTGTAACCGATCACAGGGTGCGCCTGTCCACCGAATCGTTCGATCGACTGACCTTCATAAAAATGAATCAGTCTTGGATCACCAGCTACCAAGCACCTGATGCTGATGTAACCGAATAATTTTTTTTAATGTGAGATCCCTTCAAGACTGCCTATGCTGATGCTGAGTGACTATCCTGTTATGCTGAGTGACAGTCCTCTTCCTCCTCAATTTTCATGCTGATAGCTTGTAAGAACATTTTTGGTTCTGGCACCGCCACCAGTGGCTGAGCCCCATTTTTTCTGCCCCTGTTTAACAGGGGCATGTAATCACAATTTTTGATGTAGTACTTTGCAGCAGGGCTCATTCCTGCGCTCCAACTAGAGTATCTGTGAGGGGTTGCAGTGTTGTGGCACCAGCACCAGTGCCCAAGGCCCATTTTTTCAGCCCCTGTTTAACAGGGGTGTATAATTACAATTTTTGATGCAATACTTTGCAGCAGGGCTGATTCCTGCGCTCCCACTATAGTATCTTTGAGAGGTTGCAGTGTTGTGGCAGCAGTGGCTAAGGCCCAATTTTTCTGCCCCTGTACAACAGGGGCATAAAATTACAATTTTTCATGCAGTACTTTGCAACAGGGCTCATTCCTGCCCTCCAACTATAGCATCTGTGAGGGGTTGCAGTGTGGAGGCACCAGTGCCTAAGGCCCAATTTTTCTGCCCCTGTTCAACAGGGACATGTAATTACAATTCTTGATCTAATATTTCACAGCAGGGCCCATTCCTGCGCCCACCATGAGTAACTGTGAGGGCTTACAGTGTTGTGGCAACACCACCACCACCAAAGGCCCAATTTTTCTGCCCCTGTTCAACAGGTGCATGTAATTACAATTCTTGATATAATATTTCAAAGCAGGGCCCGTTCCAGCGCCCACCAAGAGTAACTGTGAGGACTTACAGTCTTGTGGCACCAGCACCACCACCACCACCACCAAAGGCCCAATTTTTCTACCACTGTTCAACAATGGCATGTAATTACAATTCTTGATCTAATATTTCACAGCAGGGCCCATTCCTGCAGCCACCAAGAGTAACTGTGAGGGCTTACAGTGTTGTGGCAACACCAACACTTAAGGCCCCAATTTCTGCAGAGTATATAGGGCAGGCCCCTACTTTCAAACATCCAACTTGCAAATGACTCCTACCTGCAAACGGAAGGAGACAACAGGAAGTGAGATGAAATCTGCCCCTAGGAAGGGAAATTCTCTCCTGTAAGAGTTAATATGGGAAAAACGTGTCTCCTCTCCACTGATGCTTTATCACCAATCCTTTTTTCACTAAAAACCCCAAATTTTCAAAAAACATTTGTCATTGGGACAGAAAGTGAGGTGAAATCTTCTGTAGAGGTGCACAGACAGCAAAACAAATGTTACAAGAGTGATAACCCTTCCCTATGTTTTCCAAAAAGCTTAAAAATAGATTTTTTGGCTGTAGCTACACTTTAAAAATGTACCAGTTTAAAATTACAAACAGATTCTACTTAACAACAAACCTACAGTCCCTGTCTTGTTTGCACTGCCTGTATACTGCTATTCAGAGTATATAGGGACCCCTTTTACCCCCCTTCTCCCCCCTCTTCCACCCCTCCCCTTTTCCCTTCTTATCCCTTTCCCCCCTCCCCCCCTCTTTCCTCCCCCCTCCCACCTCCCCTTCCCTCCCTTTCTTTCCCCCCCTCTTTGTTTTTCTTCCTGGTCTTTGTTATTTGGATTGTTATCCCCCCTCCCCATGATTCTCTTCCCCTGGTCCATAGACCTTCTAGACTTTTTTAATTTTTATGTTTAGATATTTAAATATAGAAAAGTAGTTCTTCTATGTTTATAATTTGCTAAATTAAGAATTAGCTATCGATTGCCACACATTATCAGATTGTTTTTTATTCCTTCGATATTATCCCTATATATATATATATATATATATATATATATATATACACACATATATTGTTTTTTTCTGTTATCACATCTATCTTTTTGATTATATTATATATTACTATTAGAATTTGTTTTTCTTTGATATTAAAAAAAAAAAAAGTTTTGTAAATGCAACTGCGTTTCTGTGTCTTTGGCCATTCACCGCACCCTTAAGTTTTTTTTATCCAGCTGACCATCCTTTCTCTATGCTGTATTGTCTGCTTGAGCTACCTAGTGCATTTGGATGACCGTATGGACGCCCAGGGTGTCCTTAATTTCAGTTAGACACCCGATTTACTGCGCTCTATGTGCGTATTATATATTACTATTAGAATTTGTTTTTCTTTGATATTAAAAAAAATATGTTTTGTAAATGCAACTGCATTTCTGTGTCTTTGGCCATTCACCACACCATTAAGTTTTTTTTACCCAGCTGACCATCCTGTCTCTATGCTGTATTGTCTGCTTGAGCTACCTAGCGCATTTGGGTGACTGTATGGACGCCCAGGGTGTCCTTAATTTCAGTTAGACACCCGATTTACTGTCCTCTATGTGTGTGCGTCCTGGTCCACTTGAATTCTCTCCTTTCACTGTGACTGGAGAAAATTGAGTACTGTCCGTGATACTTTTTTTATTTGCACTAACATACAATTTTTCAGGACAAGCTTTCGGGGTATGTCCCCTTCTTCAAGGTCCAAGCAGTACTGATTCACAAATTTTTAAGCAGAATGTTAAAGAAGAAGAAAAAAAAAAAAAAGAGAGAAAACCAAACACATACAAATCAATGGTAATAAAGATAGCAGCAGAGTTAGTGAGATAAGACAGAGGGAGAGCTAGGGGGGAATGCAGGGGGGGGGATACTAATCACAGAGCGGTCGTAAAACTTTAGCATAATGTGTAAGGAAACCAATATCTAAATTCAGGCCATTATTCTTCGTGTCAAAAAGAAGTATCATTCTTAGTTCAAACGTTTTCCTTTCCTGGATAGTTCTGAAATTCCCTTTAAGAACTAAAACATTGAGGTCTTCTATGGTGTGGTCCGATTGTGAGAAATGATGTCCCACAGGTGTGCATAAACTGTCTTCTTTATGTTCTTTGATGGTATGTCTGTGCAAATTCATCCTCGCTTGCAACTTCTGTCCTGTTTCACCAACATAAGATCCTTTGCTGCACCTTTTGCATTGGATGAGGTACGCAACATTACTTGAGGTACAGCTGTAAGATCCCATGATATTGAAGGTCCCATTTGTGTGTGTAACACTTTTGGATGGATTTATCTGGTTGCATAGTTTGCAGCGTTTTTTATTGCAGGGTTTGCTACCATTATTTGTGACTTCATAATCAGAGTGAAGTTTCCTGCTGATTAGTTTGTGTCTGAGGTTGGGTGGTTGTCTGAAAGCCAATAATGGGGGTTCTTGGAATATTCCTTTCAGAGTTTCATCCTCTGTTATAATGGGTTGTAAATCTTTGATTATCTTTTTGATCCCTTAAAGTGCTGGGTTGCATGTGGTGACTAGAGGTACTTGGTTATTTGTTTTTTTCTCTGTGTATTGGAGGAGATTTTCTCTTCGGGTTTTCAAGGCTGTGTTTATGCTGTTGTTGATGGTTTTGTCTTTGTAACCTATCTTATGGAAGGAGTCTGCCAGTGTTCTGAGATGTTTATCTCTGTCTTCTGGGTCTGAACAAATTCGGTGGTATCTGATGGCCTGGCTGTGTATGATGGCCCGTTTGGTGTACACTAACTGTAAATACTGTAGCTGCCTGCCTGTGGTATTAATAGGAGCAGAAGAACAACAGCAATTGTCTTCAGGTAGCTTTAGGTGCACACTGTGCAGAGGACACAGTACACTAACTGTAAATACTGTAGCTGCCTGCCTGTGGTATTAATAGGAGCAGAACAATAGCAATTGTCTTCAGGTAGCTTTAGGTGCACACTGTGCAGAGGACACAGTACACTATCTGTAAATACTGTAGCTGCCTGCCTGTGGCATTAATAGGATCAGAAGAACACAACCAATTTTCTTCAGGTAGCTTTAGGTGCACACTGTGCAGAGGACACAGTACACTAACTGTAAATACTGTAGCTGCCTGCCTGTGGTAATAATAGGAGCAGAACAACAGCAATTGTCTTCAGGTAGCTTTAAGTGCACACTGTGCAGAGGACACAGTAAACTAACTGTAAATACTGTAGCTGTGTGCCTCTGGTATTAGTAGGATGAGAAGAACACCACCAATTTTATTCAGGTAGCTTAGGTGCACACTGTGCAGAGGACACAGTACACTAACTGTAAATATTGTAGCTGCCTGCCTGTGGTATTAATAGGATCAGAACACCACCAATTTTCTTCAAGTAGCTTTAGGTGCACACTGTGCAGAGGATGCACTACACTAACTTGTAAATACTGCAGCTGGCTGCGGTACTAATAGGATCAAAAGAACACCACCAATTTTCTTCAGGTAGCTTTAGGTACACACTGTGCAGAGGACGCACTACACTAACTGTAAATACTGCAGCTGCCTGCGGTACTAATAGGATCAGAAGAACACCACCAATTTTCTTCAGGTAGTTTTAGGTGCACACTGTGCAGAGGACGCACTACACTAACTGTAAATACTGCAGCTGCCTGCGGTACTAATAGGATCAGAAGAACACCACCAATTTTCTTCAGGTAGTTTTAGGTGCACACTGTGCAGAGGACGCACTACACTAACTGTAAATACTGCAGCTGCCTGCGGTACTAATAGGATCAGAAGAACACCACCAATTTTCTTCAGGTAGTTTTAGGTGCACACTGTGCAAAGGATGCACTACACTAACTTGTAAATACTGCAGCTGGCTGTGGTACTAATAGGATCAGAAGAACACCACCAATTTTCTTCAGGTAGCTTTAGGTGCACACTGTGCAGAGGACTCACTACACTAACTGTAAATACTGTAGCTAATATGACTAATAGGATCAGAAGAACATCAGCAATTTTCTTCAGGTAGCTGTAAATACTGTAAAAACACCTGCCTGCCTGTCAGTAGGAAGATGATAACAGGAACAGGTCTAGCTAAACTGAATACAGTGTGTATGTATATATATATATATATATATATATATATATATATATATATACACCTAGGATGCATATAAAAAACAATATACTGTAAGTGTAGCTAACTGACTCGCCAGCCTACTCTATCTAACTTAAATCAAATGACACTGTCTCTCTCTATATCTCTCTCAACGCCGGAACACACTACACAGGGCCGACGTGGGGCATGTACTAAACCCCCTGAGCCATAATTGGCCAAAGCCACCCTGACGGCGCTGTGATTGGCCAAGCATGCGGGTCATAGTGCATGCTTGGCCAATCATAAGCCAGCAATGCACTGCGATGCCGCAGTGAATTATGGGCCATGACGCGCCACTCGAATGGCCCATATCACTCGTAATTCGACGAATGGTTGAACATGTGATGTTCGAGTCAAACATGGGTTTGACTCGAACTCAAAGCTCATCCCTACTCCCTAGGTATATGGGTACCCTGCACACCTGCAGCTCTATTCCCTTGTAATTACCCTGAGAGTGCTTACATTTAGTAAGATGCAATTAGATGCTGATCATTTATATGCTACATTGTTTGAACCACCTATTCTGTGAAGTTATCTTTTCATTGTATGTCGCATACCACTAAATAAAATTTTTTAAAAAACAAATAAAATGCAGTCATTGTGCCAAACAAATGCAGCTATTGTGCCCTCAAATGCAGCCACCGTGCCATCAATTGCAACCATTGTGCCCATCATATACAGTCACTGTGCCCATCAAATGCAGTCTCTTGTGCATATCATATGCAGCCACTTGTGCCCATCATATTCAGCTACTTGTGCCCATCATATGCAGACACTGTGCCATCAAATGCAGCCACTGTGCCATCAATTGCAGCCATTGTACCCATAAAATGCAGCCACTGTGCCCATCATATGCAGCCACTGTCCCCGTCATATGCAGCCATTCATGCCCATCAAATGCAGCCACTTGTGCCCATCATATGCAACCACTTGAGCCCATCATATGCAGCCACTTGTGCCCGTCAAATGCAGCCACTTGTGCCTGTCATATGCAGCCACTTGTGCCCATCATATGCAGCCACTCGTGCCCATTAAATGCAGCAACTTGTGCCCATCATATGCAGCCACTTGTGCCCATCAAATGTAGCCACTTGTGCCCATCATATGCAGCCACTCATGCCCATCATATGCAGCCACTTGTGCCCATCAAATGGAGCCACTTGTGCCCATCATATCCAGCCACTTGTGCCCGTCAAATGCAGCCACTTGTGCCCATTATATGCAGCCAATTGTGCCCCATTAAATGCCGCCACTTGTGCCCCATCAAATACAGCCACTTGTGCCCATCATATGCAGCCATTTGTGCCCATCATATGCAGCCACTTGTGCCCATCAAATGCCGCCACTGTGATCCCCGCCCGCCCGCTGTCTGCCCGGCACGGGGCGCCTATGCCTTCAGCCAATCGGGTGATGGCTATTAGACCTGCGCTACCTGATTGGCGGAGAGGCGGTTCAGTGTTAGAAAAGTGTAGCAATAACTCTCGGTGGAGCTGCTGGTTTTTAGCGGGCTGTTACCGTTATCTTCGCTACCTCAATTTCACCGGAACCGGGTCTAGGGTCCCGTTGAGTTTAACGCCAGACAATGTAGGCACCGGACACTTGGGTATCTTTTCCAATGCTTTAATAAACGTAACTGTAGGAAGTAGCAGGAAAGAGGTAGAAGAAGAGTTGCAGGGAAGTTCAAATACCTTTTCTTGATGTAGTATTAAGAATTGGAATCTTATAGATGAATGTACTTTCCTCTAATGCCCTGTACACACGGTCGGATTTTCCAACGGAAAATGTGCGATCGGAGCATGTTGTCGGACATTCTGACCGTGTGTGGGCTCCATCGGACTTTTTCCATCGGATTTTCCGACACACAAAGTTTGAGAGCAGGCTATAAAATTTTCCGACAACAAAATCCGATCGCGTCAATTCCGACCGTGTGTGGCCAGTTCCGACGCACAAAGTGCCAGTCATGCTCAGAAGAAATTCCGAGACGGAACAGCTCGGTCTGGTAAAATTAGCGTTCAGAATGGATAGAGCACTTTCGTCACGCTGCAATGTTTTAAATTGTTTAATACAGCGCACTCTCTTCTTCTTTATAATGTGAGAAGAATTAAGTAGTTTTGCTGCTCATAGTCACACAGACTTCTCACAAGCATATTTCTTTATTATTTATCGGGATTCCCTCAATATATTTTGATTTGTCACATCTGACCAAATTTCTATTTTGTTGTATTATTTTTGTTTTGTATTTTTTTCAAGGCTGTTTTTATTTTTTTGGGGGGTTTGTATTTTTTTCAAGGCTGTTTTTATTTTGTGTTTTTTTGTGTTTTACTCCAGAATATTTTTGTGTGTGTTTTGTGTGTCAGGTTACCACAACACCATTATTATCTTGTATTATTTAATCTCAAGGAGATTGTTTGGTGTTGGTGTCTCTTGTTATTTTCACATTGTATATTCGAAACGTACCTGCCTCCTCACAAACAAACTGTCCTTTTTGAAAGAAAACACACATAGGCAAGTATAATTGAAACAAAAAATTCCTTTATTAAGGGCTCACAACCAAACAAAGAGGGAGGCAATGCTGGAGAAGTAGCAGCAGAAGTAGAAGCAGAAATTGGCGAAGCCTTTGACCCCCAGGGCAGACATCAATTATTTCCAGGCAAAATTGGTGGCCAGTGGAGACCATATCTAAGGGAGTGCAGTCTGGTCCAGAAGGCCTAGAGATCCGGAAAGCAGCAGATGACATCTGTGTCCCCAGGCTGTGGTCATACAAGAGACTGCATCTTTGGCCAGACCAGACTGAACCCAGACCATCACTCTCTGGTCTTCCTTCCATGCTTCCTTCCATGCTGTGGCTCTGGTGTTGGAGATGTGGCAGCAGGAGGAGGAGGAGGAGGAGGGGGATGGGCCAACTCACTTTTGCCACTCACCCCCTTAGTTAGGACTTTATACAGAAGGTCCACACACAGCTTGCGTTGACCCTCCTGCATGCCCTGCAGTTTGGGGGCAGCCATGCAGGCAAAGGCCTCTTCAGGAGTGGGGGTGGCTCTGAGGGATGCAGAAGCCTCCTGAATGAGCCTGATCGCTGAATCCTGAACGTGACTCCCCTTCCTCCATCTTTTGTTGGAAGGCGGAGGGGAGGAACCTGCGATTCAGTCAGGCTCCGACTGGGCCCAGGCTTCTTCTGGCTGCCACTTAGCCCCACCTCCTCCTGGCTGCCACATTCCACAGCCTCCTCCTGGCTGAGGTCTTCCTGTGTATGAAAAAGGGACATAGTTTTAGTTTTTTGTTCATCAATCACACACAATTTTCACCTCATGATTGTTGCAAACTGAATGTTAACAAATATAACAGACTATCCTTCTGAGCCCAGCATTTTTCAGTCTTGTCCCAATTTTTTTTCAAAACTACTGTCTATTGATATGTAAAACACTTTCTTAAATCAGCAATTAGTGATCAATAATAACATCTAGTAAACATAATTTCTTTATTGACCAGAAATCTGGAGAACAATGCTATACCTGACTCCATCTGTGCTCCTCCACTTCTTCCTGGCTGGAAGTCCCAGGTTGGACATCGGAAGCCTCGGCTGGGGTGGAAGGAAGAGTGGAAGGAAGGGTTGAGAGGGATTCCCTGACTCCAGTCTGGTCTGACAGAAATCGCTCATAGTACCACAGCCTGGGGACATAAATGTCATCTGCTGCAGCTCCGGATCTCTGGGAATCCGTGACCTTCTTGCGCTCCCTTAGATAAGTGCTCCTCAGGCCACCAATTTTGGCTTTTAAATAGGGGATGGTTGCTGTGTGGCTCACCGGCGTCACCAACTCCAGCAGTTTCTCCAGCGCTGTCTGCCTCTTTTGTTTATTATTGTAATGTGGATGTTTCACCTGCCACAGACAGGGCAGCTCCCTGTACTTGTCTACGAACAGGGGGAGGAAGGTGTGGTCATTGAAGCCATCCATTTTATCTGCAAGACACACGAGACAAACCCTAATGTCAGGCAAAACTCTCCTAATCTTGTTACAATATAAGCCTCAATCTAGAAGCAGTATAGGCCCAAGTTTAGATCTTACCTTCGTTATCACGATCGGCATCTCTGATACTCCTTCCTCCGCTCACAGATCGTACGTACTACGCACGCGTGTTATGCTTTATACACACTGCGCATGCGTGTAACTCCGCCCGCCCCTGATGTTCTTTCTAGTCTATTCCCCGCTCCTTTTCATTCGGCGCAGTGGGGGAAGAGCACATGGCGGAGACACAGCAGGTGCGTGCTAATTACAGCAACGAGGAGGAGGGGGAGGAAAGCCCGGAGCCAGAAACGTCTGGATCCAGAAGGAGACGATTTAAGGCCTCAAATATGTCCTTTGGGGAGATGTTGGAGATGATCAACATCCTGAAGAAGGCCGACTATGATGGGAAGTATGGACCTTACCCCAACCCCAATGTCAGAAAGGCCAAGATCATTGCGAAAGTGGTCAAGAGTCTGCACTGGAATTTAGGGGTACGACGATCGAAAGATCAGCTCAGGAAGCGGTGGTCGGACCTCAAATTGAGAGAGCATGAGCAGTACAGAAAGATCCGGAGAGTGCTGCAAAAAGTAAGTAGTTGTGCTGTGTTCCTATTCTTTATTTTTATTACGTTCGTGCTGCTCCATGTGCTTTTCTTAACTGTTGTCCAGTTTAAAATGGCAACTTTCATGTTCATGGGCACATTATTCATTCGTATCAAACATTGTTCGTTCGGCCTAAAAAACACCATGGTTTTGGCCATATGCATTTGGCCACATTTTTTAGGGCCTACTTGTCTGAAACTAATTTGGTTGGGTAGATAAGTTTGTAACTAGAATGAAATGCAAACTAGATTTTGTGTAAGGAGAGGACACTCAGCAGTTGTTTACACATCTGGACGCTGGAGCACTAGTGTGGGACACAAGAACACCCTTGTTATTAGGGGGCCCACACAAGTGCTCCAGTGTATACTATAGGGGTGTCTCCATCTGTGAAGCTTGTACAAGACAGGTAAAGTATTCAAGCTTGACAAAGGACAAGAAAAGTGCTACATCTTGGAACTCTGCCCACAAAAAAAATTGTACCCCATTTCCAAACAATGTTTCATATTTATAGTTCTGCCATCAAATATCTGTGTGCTAAGTATACCATTTTTTTTTTACATAGGGGAGAAAAGACTCGGAGGACACCCCTCATCCGAGGAGACCAGAGACCCCCCACCTCTGGAAGAAGGGGAAATCCACCCAAGACAAACAGAGCAGGAGGAGGAAGACGTGGTGGAAATTGGCACCACAACAGGTGAGTGTCTGCGACCACAGGCTCAGGTAAGGGATGGATGCCGGCATATTTATAATACATGTTTTTTTTGGTTTCTATCTTTTTAGGTGATCGTGATGTTGTGGATCCTGATCCTTTCACCTCGGAAAGTGCACAGATCCTGATTGGGGAGATCATGGGGTGTAATAGGGACTTGGAAAACATCAAGAAAAACATCAATGATGTTCTTCAAAAAAATAAGAACATCATTGATGTTTTAGGGAGCTTTTAAAAGCCCTCCAAATCCCTTTGTTTTTTGTGTGCTACAATTTTTTTACATTTTTTGACAAATTGGAGAAAAGCCAAATTTTGAAGATGCACACAGTGTGTCAACATGTGCTATCTGCCATCACGGGAGATCAATGGATGCGTTTTGGGGGTGCAACCCCTTCCTCAATAATAAAGTAGCTGAGAGGAAGGGGTTGCTCCCCCAAAACACGTCCCTGATCCCTGATCCCCCATGATGGCAGCTAGCACATGTTGACATTCGGTTATTTATGTGCATCTTCAAAATTTGGCTTTTCCTGGGGTGACTTCACCCCATCTGAACGCAATATCAAACACAGTTTGTAAATACTCATGTCTAATATTCAAGATTTGTGTCTTTCTTGTTGGTTTTAAACATGCCTGTTTTATCTTAAATGGATATTTCTACTTTTTCTAATGTGACCCCAAAAATTGTTATACAACAAACATGTTGGTTTGTTTTAAAAACCTTTTCTAAATGCACATGTGATTGTGCTTGTATTAAAAAGATTGTTAATCAAGAATGTGTGGATTATTGTCTCAACGCTACAACACTTTTGTGGTGCTCTAATTGCTGTTTTCTGTAAAAATGGGTGTTATTTTCTAAGGGCAAATCCACTTTGCACTACAAGTGCAGTTTCAAGTGCACTTGTAGTGCAAAGTGTCTTTGCCTTTAGTAAATAACATCCAACAGTGCTTTGTAATGTTACACAATCACGCCATTTTCAGGACTCACCACATTTCTCTCAGGGTCAGCTAAAACAAACACAAGCAGTAAATGTCACCAAAGATTTTATTTATTTTTTTATTTGAAAAAGGCTTTAGACATTGTCTGGCATATTGATAGCCCCCCTACCCGCAAAGAATTCAAGGTATCTTAGCCAGACATTACAGGCACTCAGGGGGGGCAAGCCAGGACGGCCACTTTCAAGCGCCATCAGGGTTGGTTCATTTTGAATTCCGGCCTCAGGCCCAACTGAGCCAGAATAGTTGGCAGAATGTTGCCGTAAAAAGTTGGGTAGAACACAGCACGCCAGGATAATGTTATTCAGTTTGTATTCCGCCATATGTATGGATGTAAGAAATGGGCGGAACCGGGAGTCCATGATTCCAAACGTGTTCTCCACCACTCTTCTGGCTCTGGCCAGCCGGTAATTAAAAACCCTCTGGTCCGGGGTGAGGGTCCTCATTGGGAATGGCCGCATAAGATGGTCCCCCAGCGCAAATGCTTCATCTGCAACGAAGACGAATGGGAGTCCTTCCACATTGTCTTCTGGAGGTGGCAAGTAAAAGCTGCCATTCTGGAGACGCCTGTAGAACTCGGTCTGGGCGATGACTCCACCATCGGACATCCGGCCATTCTTCCCCACGTCCACATACAGGAACTCATAAGTAGCCGACACCATCGCCAACATCACAATACTATTGAACCCCTTGTAGTTGTAATAGTACGACCCCGAGTTGGGTGGTGGGACAATGTGGACGTGTTTCCCATCAATTGCCCCTCAGCAGTTAGGAAAGTCCCACCACTGGCCAAAGTGGGAGGCCACAGTCTGCCATTCCTGTGGCGTGGAAGGAAACTGTGGAGTCAAAACAAAAAAAATTAGTCATTTTGCACATAAACAGGGAAAGCAGATTACACACAAACATTCTTGGCCAACATCAAGATAACATTTTTTGGAGGGAGTTTTTAAAGACCAAAGTATAAGGTACACCTATCATATCCCCCCCCCCTCTCATGGGCCATTTCTAACATTATGGGGGGGGGGAGCTCTTGGACAGGTAACCCTCTCCACTTCATTGAGAGATGAATGCCTAAATAATGGGTATTACTTTTGCCAGCACCTCCTTAGTTACACTATTGACAGCCCACTGGACAGGTAAGAAGTGTCATAAGACAAAGATATAAATACACACTGTACACATTTGAGCACATTTGGATAATAATAGTATACAAAAACTTTAAACAGTACCATTTGAAAGTATACAGGCAGGCCCTTGCACTACATGCTTTGGGGAATTCATCCATAAATCTGACCACTAAAGAGATGGGTATAGTGTGTATGGGTTTGGCAAAGTCAGCAGATAGCTGATTGAGGATAGATAGAGAATTGTTATCAGCTGACTAAGCAGTTGGGGGGAGGGAGGGTTCCAAATGATTTGGGGAACCCCAAAAAAAAGCCTCTGGCACTCTGCCTGAATTTAAAGCACAAATCACATTTAAAAACATTTTAGGGTGTGTTTGGGGTAAAACACTACTATGGAGCTGAGAAAATACATTGTTAAGTGACTACATGAGGTGAATATAGGGCCAGGAGAGCATGCTGGGGAGGTAAGTGAAGGCAAATATGTATGAAGGACAAAAAAATAATTACATAAAAATCCAGCATGAATGAGGACAAAGGGGACATTCACAGCATATTACAATCATGGTAATTAGGAAATGAGGAAAGAAATACAAAATATTAGCAAACATTATATACAAAAAAATGTGATATTAAACGATAAAAATCTTACCTTAATTTACTCCTTCTGCAGGACCTGTATGATGGCAAAACAGGTCTCTGGGATAATGATCCCCAGAGCCTGGGGGAGATGCCTGTCGAGAACTTCAAGTCCTGCAGGCTTCTCCCCGTCGCCAAGTACCGCAGGGTGGCAAGGAGCCTCTGCTCCGGAGTGATGGCTTGCCTCATGCAGGTATCCTGCCTGCTAATATAAGGGGTCAGCAAAGCCAACAAATGGTGAAATACGGGGTCCGTCATCTGGAGAAAGTTCCTGAAATCATCAGGATTATTCTCACGGATCTCACGGAGCAAAGGGACAGAACTGGTCACGCTAAGGCAACCAATTCTTGGTCCATGAACTCCTCCCCACCCTGTTCATGGACTGGGCTTGTATCAAGGTCAGGACCCCAACACCAAGCCCCCTCACAGCACGAACTCTACGAGGAGTACGTATACACAACACGGCTAGAAATCGGTCGGCTGCTCAGAACGAAGTAACAGAACGCACTGAAGAACAGCAAGGCCTGTGAAGAGCGACCTGAAAAACAGTAAAAAAACGAACAAGAACACAATGACTGAGTCACGCGTGACTGAGCACAAACTGAACAGCAGAAAATGATCTGAAAACCACGAGTCTGAAAAAGCGTGAATCGTCTCTCACCAAACTTTTACTAACACGAGATTAGCAAAAGGAGCCCAAAGGGTGCCACGCTTGGTTCTGAACTGGCCTTTTCTAGTCTCGTTGTACGTGGTGTACGTCACCGCGTTTTTAGCGAGCGGAAATTCCGACAACTTTGTGCGACTATGTGTACGCAAATCAAGTCTGAGCCAACATCCGTCGGAAAAAATCCATGGATTTTGTTGTCAGAATGTCCGATCAATGTCCGATCGTGTGTACGGGGCATTAGAGTTGAATCTTTGCCCGACCTGGATAGGTCTCTCTCACTAACCTAGCAGCCAGTATGTAGCATGAACAAAAGTCTCTGCCACAGGTTTAAATGGAATAGAAACCCGTACGATCCTCTGCCACAGGATGTAATGGTTTATGATGAATAGCAAACACAGCACTAGAACCTTTAAGCCGACCCGGCAGTACTATGCGGTAGGATTACTTTAGGATACGTCCTCCAACTAACTCACCAGGCCCCTCTCCAGACCAGCACTCTGCATGATCCTTCCATGATGGGTCCTCCCCTGGGATCTTCTCAGTTGTCCAGCTTCTTCCCGTAGGACAGACAGCCCAGGACCATTCCCTTGCCGCTGTGGTAGGCCCCAGACAGGCTTCTGGGCCCACCCACACGCTGCAGCAACGTGGGCCTCCCCTTCGGAGGACCACGCGGTAGTACTCCTAACACATACCTGTCAGCCAGGAGGGCCAGCAGGTGGAACGAAAACGAACTCCAAAACATGGCGTCTGTCCCATAAATACCCTCTCCCAGAATGCAACTCGGAGGACCACCTCCACCGAGTTATCTCTGGGACAGAGGAGCACTCATACACTTCAACGTGTTGCCTTTCCAACACCAACCCATGGTGACAACGACACCCACAGGCACAGTGTGAAACTACATGCTACTTAGTCAAGTTGGAACAGAGGCAAATCTGACTATGTATGAACAGATAACCCACTAAATTTACCTATAAGCAGTAGATTGAAAATCTACCAGCGCTACATACTCCCCCCACTACTATAGACGTTGCCCTCAACGTCTGTCAAAATAACTCCCAAGCCTGAGAGTAGGTATTTGAACTTAAAAACATGGATGCAGAGGAAGAAAAGACAGTATGGAAATATGACAGTTTTAACATTTATAGAACAACATATTCACATCCGCAAAAGAAAATCACATTTAGAACTGTTACAAGTCCCACTATCTATCTAGCTGAAAAGCCTAACAGCTTGATAGGAGATCCAATTGTTCCTGAAAAAAAAACAAAGTTAGACACACACTAAATATGTACAGTATCCTAAACAGTTTAGGAGCAAAGCCTCATTCCAAAAGAAGAATGACACTCTCTTCCCGTATATTTTCCTTTTAATGGAAACAAACTAAAGTAACTTGAAAAGTCCATCCCTATCTTTGAATGAATCACATCCTTTTAATAAAGAAAATCCAGCTAGCAAAGAGTCTTTGGATTTGAAAACGCTGGGATGAATATCACTTCTTGACCACGGAGATCTCTATACACTGACACTCTCTAACTAAATACCCCCAAAGTTCTTGTTCATAATCACCAATAAAGCCGAGGATCTGGCAATGTCAGTTTCTTTCCTAGCTTATCCACGGTAGTGGTAAAGTACACAACATCATCCTTTCCAGGTCTGCAAATGACCACTTTGTCAGCATAGATGTGCCGACCATAGTTCCAGTGTAGAAAACATCCACTGAAGCGTTCATCCATGGCAACGGAATATCCAGTTCTCCGGAAAGGTTTTGGCACAGACTAATAGTCCCAAACAGCTTCACTGTACCACAGTTCCCGGTTGGCCTCAATTTCCTGCATAATTTCCTGAGTAACATAGGGAAATTCCAGACCATATTCTGTGGCAACACGTTTGGTGAGCACTCTCTGTAAATGTGCAAGTTTAGGCAAAGATCTATTTTTCCCCAAACCAGGGGGCACACAAGAGTTCTGTGATTTACTCACCATAGACCCGACGGGTGTCGGAAGCAAACTAGCAACTTTTGATTGTCTCTTTGGTAGTAGGCATGTGCATTTCGTTTCGTTCCGAATCGAAATTCGGACGAATTTTTCATTATTCGGAAATTCGGATGCATCCGAATTTCCGAATTACAAAAGTAAAGAATTTAAACAAATCCGAAAAAAACGAACGAATTCGAAAACATATTCGAATTGAATTAGAAAAAAATAGAAAACGTTTTTCTAAAAAAAACAATAAGATAGAATATAAAATAATAAAGCTAGAAAATATATATATATATATATATATATATATATATATATATATATATATATATTTTTTTTTTTTTATTATTCTCTTCTATTGTTTTTTTATGCTTTTCTTTTCTATTTTATATTTTATAATAGTCTTTTTAATTCAATTTCATTCTATACGAAATTCGAATTTCAGTACATGGCTGGCTTCTGAAGTTTGAATTTCGTATAGAATGAATTCGAATTTGAATTGAAAAGACTATTATAAAATATAAAATAATAGAAAAGAAAAGCATAAGAGAATAATAAAAAAAAAAATTTATATATATATATATATATATATATATATATATATATATATATATTTATATATATATATATATATATATATATATATATTCTATTGCTTTATTATTTTATATTCTATCTTATTGTTTTTTTTTAGAAAAACGTTTTCTATTTTTTTTTTTTACATATAATATATTCTATAATAGTCTTTTCAATTCAAATTCATTCTATACGAAATTCGAATTTCGGTACATGGCTTCTGAAGTTTGAATTTCGTATAGAATGAATTCGAATTTGAATAGAAAAGATAGAAAACAGAATAGAAGAAAATATAATATATATAATATATTTTCTTCTATTCTGTTCTATTGTTTTTCTAGTCTATTCTTTTCTATTATTTTCTATTCTATTCTAATCTTTTATATTCAAATTTGATTTCGGTCTATATGAAATTTTGGGAGATGTTTTATTTATTTATATATATATATATATATATATATATATATATATATATATATATATATAATATAATTTTCTATTCTGTTTCATGTGTTCATGTGTATATATATATGTATATTTTATATATATATATATATATATAATTAGAATAGAATAGAAAAGAATAGACTAGAAAAACAATAGAACAGAATAGAAGAAAATATAATATATATATTATATTTTCTTCTATTCTGTTTTCTATCTTTTCTATTCAAATTCGAATTCATTCTATACGAAATTCAAACTTCAGAAGCCATGTACCGAAATTCTAATTTCGTATAGAATAAATTTGAATTGAAAAGACTATTATAGAATATAAAATAATAGAAAAGAAAAGCATAAAAAAACAATAGAAGAGAATAAAACAAAAAAAATTACCGTATTTATCGGCGTATAACACGCACCGGCGTATAACACGCACCCCAAGTTTAGGAGGGAATTTTAAGGAAAAAAAAACTTTTAGGAGGGAAGTTTAAGGGAAAAAACTTACATTTAAATGCCCATCATTGCAGCCTTCTCAGTGCAGCCTTGCCCCAGTGCAGCCTTGTCAGTGCAGCCTTGTCAGTGCAGCCTTGTCAGTGCAGCCTTCCCCAGTGTCCATTGCAACCTTATCCCAGTGCAGCCTTGCCCCAGTGCAGCCTTGCAGCTCGCAAAATCCTGTGATCCCCTGCGATCTGAGCTTCAAAATCGCCGACCGCGATTTGAAAATGGTGCCGCCGGAGCCAAAATACACAGAGCCGGTCCTCGGCTCTTCTCGGCGGCTCTCGTTCACTTTTGGCTCCACTCGTAGTCCCGTCCGGGATGGGCGTGACTGTGAGCGGAGCTATCCGAACCTAGCCGAGTACACTCGGCTAGGTTCGGGCCGCGCTCGAGTGAAGCCGAAAGTGGCCGAGAAGAGCCGAGCTCAGGATCGCAATAACACGCACCCGTGATTTTCCCCTGATTTTAAGGGGAAAAAAGTGCTTGTTATACGCCGATAAATACGGTATATATATATATATATATATATATATATATATATATATATATTTATATATATATATATATATATATATATTTATTTATTTATTTTTATATTTTATTTTATTTTTTTCTATGCTGGTCTATTGTTTTTCTATTCTTTTCTATTCTTTTCTATTTTATTCTAATCTTTTCTATTTGAATGCGAAATCATTCTATACGAAATTTGAATAATATAAAAGAACAGCATAAAAAAACAACAGAACAGAATAGAAAAAAAAATATAAAATATTCTATTCTAATCTTTTCTATTCAAATTCATTATGTACCAAATTCCAATTTTTTAATTTATATATATATATATATATATATATATAGATATCTATATATATATATATAGATATCTATATATATATATATATATATACATACATATACATATAGATATATATAGATATATATAGATATATATATATATCTATATATATATATATATAGATATATATAATATTTCTTTCTATTCTGTTCTACTGTTCTATTGTTTTTCTATTCTATTCTTTTCTATTAGAATTTGATTTCATTCTATTTCTATATAACTATTTTCCGAAATTCGAATTTTGTATAGAATGAATTTGAATTCAAATAGAAAAGATCAGAATATAATAGAAAATAATAGAAAAACAATAGAACAGAATAGAAAAAATAGTATATATATATATATATATATATATATATATATATATATATATATAAATATATATATATATATAAAACCATCTTCCAAAATTTGAATTTCGTATAAAATGAATTTGAATAGAAAAGATTAAAATAGAGTAGAAAGAATAGACTAGAAAAACAATAGAACAGAATAGAATAAGATATAATATATATATATTATATTTTATTCTGTTCTATTGTTTTTCTAGTCTATTCTTTTCTATTCAAATTCATTCTATACGAAATTCGAATTTCAGAAGCCATCTTCCGAAATTCGAATTTCATATAGAATGAATTCAAACTCAAATAGAAAAGTTTAGAATAGAATAAAAAAGAATAGCATAGAAAAACAATGAAACAGAATAGAAAAAAATATAATATATATATATTATATTTTATTCTCTTCTGTTCTATTGTTTTTCTAGTCTATTCTATTTCTATTATTTTATATTCTAATCTTTTCTATTCAAATTCGAATTCATTCTATATGAAATTCTAATTTTTAGAAGCCATCTTCAGAAATTCGAATTTCGCATAGAATTAATTCAAATTCGAATAAAAAAGTTTAGAATAGAATAGAAAAGAATAGCATAGAAAAACAATGGAACAGAATAGAAAAAAAATATAATATATATATTTAACCATCTTCCAAAATTGGAATTTGGTACAGAATGAATTTGAACTTAAATAGAAAAGATTAGAATACAATATATTATATTTTTTTCTATTCTGTTCTATTGTTTTTCTATGCTATTCTTTTATACTTTTTATTCTATCCTAATCTTTTCTATTCGATTTCATTCTATACGAATTTCAAATTTCGCAAAATGGTTATATATAGTTTACTTTTTCAAATTCAGTTATTGTTTTTTTCGAATGCGGTAGAATTTTTTCGAATTTTATAGTTTCTTTCGAATGTGGTAGAAATTTTTCGAATTTGACAGTTTTTTTTCGAATGTGGTAGAATTTTTTTTCGAATTTGATATTTTTTTCGAATGTAGTAAAATTTTTTTTGAATTTGATAGTTTTTTTCGAATGTGGTAGAATTTTTTCAAATTTGACAGTTTTTTTCGAATGTGGTAGAATTTTTTCGAATTTGATAGTTTTTTTCGAATGTGGTAGAATTTTTTCGAATTTGATAGTTTTTTCGAATGTGGTAGAATTTTTTCGAATTTGACAGCTTTTTTCGAATGTGTTAGAATTTTTTCGAATTTGATAGTTTTTTTTCGAATACGGTCGAATTTTTTCGAATGC
Organism: Aquarana catesbeiana; assembly: GCF_042186555.1. Taxonomy (NCBI): domain Eukaryota; kingdom Metazoa; phylum Chordata; class Amphibia; order Anura; family Ranidae; genus Aquarana; species Aquarana catesbeiana. The sequence continues at coordinate 242,182,458 of NC_133327.1, forward strand.
GGTCGAATTTTTTCGAATTCGAATACGAAACGAAACAAATTCCGAAAACGAATGTAATGAATGCAACTAAACTGAACGAATTTTTTCATTGTGCACATGTCTGTTTGGTAGTACTGTGCGGCTCCACACAAGGTGATGTCTTCCCAGAATCCAGGGCTGTCCACTCTGAGAAAGTTAAGGCAGAAGCAACATCCTCGCCCTGGGCCCACAACAGTTCCTGTGACACCGTCCCGAACAAATCATCATCACCGGAGAGATCCGACATGGAATCTATCTCCGAGTCTCTCAACTCTTCTGCTGGCAAATATTTACAAAGAGTCCCAGATACATTCCCCTTTGATCTCTTACCCGTTCCTGACGTGGATTTCTCCGGATCCATATATTTCTCAGGCTCCGGTTCGGGTAGTCTCTGGGGTAGGCCTTGACCACGGCCGCGGGAAGCCTTCACATATCCCACCTTCCTCTGGACAGATGCAACGGGGATAGGTGTAGTAGACGTAGACATAAAGGTGATATCCGCTGATGAAGCAGTGACAGCGGTATCTCCCTCAGGAACACTCTCGGTGGTAACAGGCGAAATCACAGCCTGTTGCTCTCCAACAGCAATAGTAGCAGCTTCCACTGTGGCAATACCTGTAGCCCAATCCACACGATAAGCACGGGGTGACATGGTAGGTTGCTCCACTATGAACAAATATTCTCCACACTGTAAACAACGAACAAATGGACGGAGATGTATGGCCAGTCCTTCAATGCATGAATCTATCCATTAGTCATAGAGGGGGTGGCTGGAGAGAGGGGGTGGCGCCCGTTTGCCCTTAATGGACGGGCCGCCCCTGCCCGGATATCTGCCCAGAAAGGCCTTATTGTAAAGCAGTCCCTCCACATATGGAGGAATGTGCCTCTCTGACCGCAACCTCTCCAACAAAAGTCAGAAATGGACAGGTAAATCCGGGCAAGGGTCGTGGGCACATGATACCATCTTGTCAATATTTTGTAATTATTCTCCTGCGTCTTGGTATCTACTGAGCTGGAGTGTGTCAACTGATATAGGTGCTGCAATTTCTCTTCAGATAACTCACACTGGAGATCCCGTTCCCATTTCCTAATATAGGTCAGTGTAGGGCTAGGGGCAGCCGAGTTGAGCAGCTTATATACATACATAGTATATAGTTACATAGTAGGTGAGGTTGAAAAAAGACACAAGTCCATCAAGTCCAACCTATGTGTTTGATTATAGGTCAGTATTAAATTCTATAAAAAAAGTACCAAAAATATGTAGATATGTGCAAAATAATGTGAATGACTGTGTGCAATAAAGGAATACATCACTGCAACATTACTGCAACATTATTATTGAATAAAAAAGTCACTGCAACATTATAAGTGAACCTTGATAAAGATTCCATGTGAATACTAGAAAAATAGTGAAAACATAAGTTCACAAAAACTAATTGTGTGACATAACGTCCAAACTGAAACAAAGTGACAAGGTGGAAAAATTAAGAAATAGCACTTGTATGAAAAAAAGGGGATGCCGCCTTTCATTCAAGAAACAGCTTGATTGGATACTTTAATTACTTCAATTCTGAAGAGGAGATAAACATAAAAGTAGCCAGATGGCCTCTTACCAAATAGGATGGACCCCAAATTATAGGGGTCAAGATCGCCTTGTGTCAGCTATACACTAGATGATTTCCACCCGATCTACTCAGAACGGTCATTCATCAACTCTCCCACGATAGAGACACCAAGAGGGGATAATCATACAGATGTTAACAGACTGGCTGTCCATTTACACCCAATTGCCCTCCGATCCAATCTGGCTAACCGGCAGATTGCTTAGTGAAAACACAACACAGCGCACACAGTAAACATTGTAGGCACACAGGTAACCCTTTGATTGCTCCTAAATGTTAACCTCTTCCCAGCCAGTGTCATTAGTGCATTATGTTGGCACTGATCATTGTATTAGATTCACTAGTGATGTCAATGGCAGTCAGTCAGTTCCCCCCAAGCGTCAGTTAGTATCAGATTGCCCACCGCACAGTCCCACTATAAGTTGCTGATCGCCACCATTAGTAGTATAAAAAAAATTCCAGTATACAGTTAGTTCCATATATATTTGGAAACAGGCACAATTTTTGTTTTTTCAGGTATTTACCAAAACATATTCAAACTATAGTTATATAATGGATACGGGCTGAAAGTGCACACTCGCAGGTTTAATTTGAGGGTACGTACATCCAAATCAGAGGAAGGCTTTAGGAATTACAGCTCTTAAGAATAGCCATCCCCCTTTTTCTAGGGACCAAAAGTAATTGGACAATTGAATTAAAAGCTGTTTCATGGACAGGTGTGGGCTACTCCTTTGTTATTTCTTTATCAGTTGGGCAGTTAAAAGGTCTGGAGTTGATTCTAAGTGTGGTATTTACATTTGGAATCTATTGCTGTGAACCTACATCATGCTTTCAAAGGAGCTGCCCATGTAAGTGAAACAGGCCATTGTAAGGCTTCAAAAATGAAACCAATCCATCAGAGAGATAGCAGAAACATTAGGAGTGGCCAAATTAACAGTTTGGTTCATTCTGAGGAAAGAAGAATGCACTGGTGAGCTCAGCAACATAAAAAGGCCTGGACGTCTACGGAAGACAATAGTGGTGAATGATTGCAGGATCCTCTCTATGGTGAAGAAAAACCCATTCACAACATCCAGACAAATTCGGGACACTCTCCAGGAGGTTGGCGTATCATTGTCAAAGTCTACAATCAAAAGAAGACTTTAAGAGAGCAAATACAGAGGGTTCACCACAAGGTGCAAACCATTTAAAAGCATGAAGAATAGACAAGCCAGATTAGACTTTGCCAAAAAAACATCTAAAAAAGCCATACCAGTTCTGGAAAAGTGTTCTTTGGATGGATGAAACTAAGATTAATCAGTTAGTTCACAAGCAAATGCCCTACACCCTGTGATACCTGCACTGCGCTTCTGAATAAGTGAAAAAAGTATAATTGAAATAAACTATAGCTGCCACTTAAAGCGGAGTTCCACACAAAAATGGAACTTCCGCTTTTCAGGACCCTCCCCCCCTCCGGTGTCACATTTGGCACCTTTCAGGGGGGAGGGGGGTGCAGATACTTGTCTAAGACAGGTATTTGCACCCACTTCCGGCATAGACTCCCATGGGAGTCTATGCCTCTTCCCGTCCCCACCGCGCTGTCTGCTGGGAACACACAGCTCCCAGCAGAGAGTGGGGACCACTTGGGACGCGCAGCGCGACTCGCGCATGCGCAGTAGGGAACCGGGAAGTGAAGCCGCAACACTTCACTTCCTGATTCCCTCACCTAGGATGGCGGCGGCAGCTGCCGAGAACCGAGCGGGTTCTCGGCGTCCCCTGCCGACATCGCTGGACCCCTGGACAGGTAAGTGGCCATGTATTAAAAGTCAGCAGCTGCAGTATTTGTAGCTGCTGGCTTTTAATATATTTTTTTTTTGGCGGTGTGGGTGAACCCCCGCTTTAATATGTAACAAATATGTGACTGAATTTAAACCTCTAGAGATAAGTGGAGTAAATAGTAGCGCTCAAATAAATAAAAAAAAATACAAAATGAAAAAATAAAAATGAAAAATAAAAATAAAAATGTGCTAATGAAAGCAACAATCAATCTAAATGAACAGTAAAGGTATATATGTGTGAATATTGACAATAATACCCTCATTGAAAATCAGTCACAATATGAATGTGATCTGACAAAAAAGTTATTGGTGAACGCTGTGAGCAAATACATCCTATCATATAATGTTCAAAGCAACACACCCTGTGGCAGATGTGAAAATAATAAATGAAGTCTTAACATAAAGTTCATATCATTTGAATATATTCTAACAAAAAAAGTTATTGGTGAACACTGTGAGCAAACACATCCTCTCACATCTGCCAAGGGTGTGTTGCTTTGAACGTTATGTGATAGGATGTGTTTGCTCACAGTGTTTACCAATAACTTTTTTTCTTAGAATATATTCACATGATATGAACTTTATGTTAAGACTTCATTTATTATTTTCACATCTGCCACAGGGTGTGTTGCTTTGAACATTATGTGATAGGATGTGTTTGCTCACAGTGTTCACCAATAACTTTTTTGTCAGATCACATTCACATTGTAAGTTTGTTACTGATTTTCATTGAGGGTATTATTGTCAATATTCACACATATATACCTTGACTGTTCATTTTAGATACATTTTTATTTTTATTTTTCATTTTTATTTTTATTTTTTCATTTTTTATTTTTTTTTTTATTTACTTGAGCACTACTATTTACTCCACTTATCTCTAGAGGTTTAAATTCAGTCACGTAAGATTAATCTGTACCAGAATGATGGGAAGAAAAAAGTGTGGAGGTGGCTTGGAACAGCTCATGATCCAAAGCGCACAACATCATCTGTAAAACATGGTGGAGGTAGCGTGATGGCATGGGCATGCATGGCTTCCAGTAGCAATGGGTCATTTGTGTTTATTAATGATGTGACAGAAGACAGAAGCAGCCGGATGAATTCTGCAGTGTTTAGATATATACTGTCAGCCCAGATTCAGCCAAATTCAGCAAAGTTGATTGGACGGCGCTTCACAGTACAGATAGACAATGATCCAAAACACACTGCAAAAGCAACCCAAGAGCTTCTGAAGGAAAAGAAGTGGAATATTCTGCAATGGCCGAGTCAATCACTTGATCTCAATCCAATTGAGCATGTATTTCACGTGCTGAAGGCAAAACTAAAGGCAGAAAAACCCACAAACAAAGAACAACTGAAGACAGCTGCAGTTAGAGCCAGGCAAAGCATCAGAAAGGAGGAAACCCAGTCTTTGATAATGTCCATGGGTTCCAGACTTCAGGCAGTCGTTGCCAGTAAAGGATTCTCAACAAAATCTAAAAAAATTAACATTTTATTTATGATGATATTCATTTGTCCAATTACATTTGAACCTCTGAAAATGGGGGGACTGTGTATAAAAATGGTTGCAATTCCTAAAATTTGTACTTGATATTTATGTTCAACCCCTTGAATTAAAGCTGAAAGTCTGCACTTCAAATAAATTTGGATTGTTTCATTTTCATTTTATTTTGGTGGCATACAGAGCCAAAAGTATGAAAATTGTGCCTGTGTCCAAATATATATGGACCTAACTGTATATAACATAGTTTGCATACGCTATAATTTTCACGCAAACCAATTAATATATACTTATTGGGATTTTTATTTTTACCAGACTTGTAGCAGAATTCATTTTGGCCTAAATTTATGAAAAAATTTAAATGTTTTTATTGGATGTGTTTTATAGCAGAAAGTAAAAAATATTGGGTTTCTTTTTTTTCAAAAACGTACTTTTTTCATTTATAGTGCAAAAAATAAAAAACCCAGTGGTGATCAAATACCACCAAAAGAAAGCTGCTCTATTTGTGTGAAAAAAATATAAATTTATTTGGGCACAGTGTTGCATGACCGTGCAATTGCCAGTTAAAGTAGCACAGTGATGAATAGCAAAAAATGGCCTTACAATCCCAGCAGATCTAGCATTGTCTCTTACAGAGAGTATTGTCACTCTCCTCTTACAGGTCTTGTTCTATACCATCGTTCTTGTTTATGTCATGGGGAGCAGGATGCCTCTTCCTGGTTCCTGCAGCTGGCTCCCCAATAATGCAGTGCCAGATGTCACACAGGCATAGACGCAGAACTGGAGCTGTGTCTGTTTACATATTTTTTTATATGAATGGAAGATAGAATAGTTTCCTGAGATACTGATGTCACACATCACAGGAGGTACTGTATTACTTTCTTACATTTATAGAAAAATCATAAAAATAACGCCACATATTAACCTCCATTTATAGACACAGCGCCAGATCCCTGTCTTCATGTGTGGGATCTGTTTAGCAGAAAGCAGAAGGTACTATTGTCTAATGACATCAGTATCAAAGGAGACTGGAGGAGAAGCGTGAAATGTTAACTTCACCTAGGTAAGAACGATGACAGGGGGTGGGGCCAGCATTAAAAAGGTGAGTAAAAAAAAAAAAAAAGAAAGGTCAGCTTTTCAATACGTGGAAATGAAGAATCAAGAAGGATTCAGTTTTATTTTTTAATAAAGGCCTGCTTTAATATACTCCATCCCAATTTGTCATGTGCACACTTTTGCTATTAGAGTGGACCTTCACCCATTAAAAGTACTTCCTCTTTTTTAAGCTCCTTACTCCTCTCTTTTAACCACTTGACCACTGGGCACTTAAACCCCCTTAATAACCAGAATTTTCAGCTGCTCTCACATTTTGAATGACAATTACTCAGTCATGCAACACTGTACCAATATGAAATCTTTGTCCTCCTTTTCACACAAATAGAGCTTTCTTTTGGTGGTATTCAATCACCGCTGAGTTCTTTATTTTTTGCGCTATAAAAGAAAAAAGACCGAAAATTCCGTAAAAAAAATGCATTTTTCTTTGTTTCTCTTATAAAATTTTGCAAATTAGTATTTTTTCTTCATATATTTTGGCCAAAATTTATGCTGCTACATATCTCTGGTAAAAATAACCCAAATTGGTGTATATTATTTGGTCTTTGTGAAAGTTATAGAGTCCAAAAGCTATGGTGCCAATATCTGAAAAATTTTTTTCAAATATAGAATTTATTTAACTCCGAACAGGGGTGAGGGCCCCAATGTACAAACAGAAAAAAGTAGAAGGTACATGTCATGTTACAATTGCTATACAGGGGTCACTAATATTCAAGACATTGTATGGTACATATGTGATCAAGGCTCTACTAAGTATGTGACACCCCTTAGCGTGGTATCTGTCATCACTGAACAATATTGTGTATAGTTCTACCCCTACAGGGCGTCCCCCACCAACTTTTTCAACTTTACTTTAGAAAGTAGGAGCTGATGCTCCTTAGATTGAGAGAGAAGGAAAAAGAGAAAAAAAAAATCAAAGTATATGTATAAAAGGGGGGGGGGGGGAGGGGAGAGGAGTAGAGGAGAAAGATAGGGAAAGTGGAGACATGGTGGCAGTTAGGCCCACAAACCCACTCAGACCGTGTGATCTCAGTAATTGTGGGGTTTATAATCATGACCCAAGTAACCGCTGGCCTTCCTCGGAGTGAATGAAAGCGTTCCAGATATCCCAGGTCTTTTTATGTGCTTCCTGTTTATGTTGTGCAGTTAGAATCAGGTCTTCCATGTTCTTTATTTCCTCCACCCTCCGCAACCATAATGAAATGGCTGGGGAAGAAGGTTGTTTCCAGCAAAGTGGTATACACGCCTTCGCTGCATTGAGCAAATGACGTGTGAGGGATTTCTTGTACCTCTTGATAGGGATCGAAGAGTGGTGTAGAAGAAAGAACGCGGCCTCGTTAGGGATAATATATTCTGTACACACTTTTGTGTTATGCGTCTGATCTCTCCCCAGAAGTCCCTCAGCTTAGAGCATGACCAGAAAATGTGAATTAGAGTTCCCTCCTCCTCGTCACAGCGCCAGCACCGATTTGAGGAGGAGGGAAAGCACCTCTGCAACCTGGAAGGGGTCAAGTACCAGCGGTTGAGCAGCTTGAAGTTTGTTTCTTGAATTTTAGTGCAAAGCGAAGATTTGAGAGCTAGTGTGATTATTCGTTGTCGCTGGGCTACCGAGAACGTGCAGTCTAGGTCTCCCTCCCATCTGACCAGGCAAGGCAGAGGTGGTTGTTCTTTTGGCGAGTTTACTAGGGAATACGTTTGGGACAAAATGTGGGTTATTGGGCCCTCTCCTGTACAAAGATCTTCAAACGACGTTTGCTGACGGGTAAAAGCTTGTGGTCCTGGGAGGGAGTGAAGGAAATGGTGTAATTGAGCGGCTTTCCAAAAAGGGAGGCGGTAGTCACCCGCTGGGTTAGTCAGATCAGTAATGGATGGCCATCTCTCTCCATTGGTAAATTTGGCTACATGGTCCCATCCCGAATCTCTAAGATCAGTGTAGTCCGTCAGCTGCAAACCCGGGGTAAAGTTTGGGTGGCCCAAGATAGGGAATAGAGGAGAATTTTTGGATGTGAGGGACGTCTGTAAGGCTATTTGATGGCTATGTTTCAAGGTGGTACCAATTAAGGGGTGAGATCTCATTCTAGAGGGAAGGTCACTATAGCACCACAACGCACCCTTCAGGGGTATGTGAGTTTGGGATTGTTCCAGATGAACCCATAGTTTTAAAGCTTTGTTCCTCCTCCAGTCAAGAATACGTCCCAAGTGGGAGGCCAGGAAGTATTGTCGTATGTCAGGTAGTGCTAGTCCCCCCTCACTTTTGGGGAGTGTCAGTTGTGAGCGTCGTAAGCGGGGATTTTTGTGTGCCCATATAAATCTTGTGAAAATTGACTGTACCTGTTTGAAGTAAGAGGGTGGGATATGGATAGGTAGCGCTTGAATTAGGTAGATAAATTTGGGGAGTATACACATTTTCAGGAGGTTGCATCTCCCAAACCAGGAATGGAACCCTGCGTTCCATTTTTCTAACAAGCTCCGGGTATTCGTTAATAAGGGCGGGAAGTTAAGATCAAATGTATGTGACAAGTTAGAAGGTATCTTCGTGCCTAGGTATGTTAGGGCTGTATCAGTCCACTTGAAATTGAAGTTAGACTGGAGTTCCAGTAAAGTTTGTGAGGGAACAGCAATGCCCATCGCTTCCGACTTAGAGAAATTGATTTTTAGATGGGAAATGGCTCCATAAATTTTAAATTCTCGCATAAGGTTTGGAAGGGAGATTCTGGGGTTGGTGAGGGAGAATAGTAAATCATCAGCATACGCTGAGATTTTACAGTGTGATTCCCCCACCCGGAGCCCAGTGATATCTGCGTTTTTTCTGATTGTGCAGAGGAATGGTTCGAGGGAAAGGGCAAAAAGCAGGGGGGATAAAGGGCAGCCCTGTCTTGTACCATTGGTGATAGAGAGGGGGTTCGAGAGTACACCGTTTACTTTTACTTGGGCTGAAGGGTTAGAATATATTTTACCAATCCATTTCTGCATCGTGTCTCCCAGGCCTATATGACGGAGGACTGAGAACATGTAGTTCCAGTTAACCCTGTCGAAAGCCTTTTCGGCATCGGTGTTCACAAATATGCAGGGAGTCTTACTGGTATTCGCTACGTGGATGAGATTGAGAGCTTTAATAGTATTGTCTCTTGCCTCTCTGGTGGGAATGAAACCAACCTGATCAAGGTGGATAAGGTCATGAAGGTGTTGTGATAGTCTGGAGGCAATTATTTTGGAGAACAGCTTTAGATCCAAGTTTAATAGAGAGATGGGCCTGTAGCTGCCGCATGCGCATGGGTCTTTTCCCTCTTTGTATATCAGAGAAATATGGGCTTTTAAGGTCTCTCTCAGGAAATTAGTGTCTGCTCCTAATGCATTGAAAAAAGCGACTAACCGTGGACCTAGAATGGGAAAAAAGGCTTTATAGTACTGGACAGTGTAGCCGTCCGGACCTGGGGCTTTACCCACTTTCATAGAATTTAACGCTACTCCTAATTCCTCTAGAGTTATTGGTTCGTCTAGAGTTGTCTTGGTTTCAGTTGAAAGTGATGGGAGTTGAGAGTCTGAAATATATTTATCAATGCCCGCCTGGTCAGAGAGGGGAGCAGGGAGATTGTATAAGTCAGAGAAAAAATCCCCAAAGCTCTTGGATATTTGTGTTGGGGTGGTTGCTTTTTGGCCATTGGGACCAGTAATCTGTGGAATATAAGCAGCTGATCTGATTTCTCTTACTGATCTGGCCAGTAGCCTTCCGCACTTATTCCCTGACTCATAAGAAATTTTTCGACAGATCTGTAAGGCTGCCTTTGCTTTGTAATGAAGTAAATCTGTGATTTGTGAGCGCAGTGTCATCAGTTGCGTCTCGAGAGCTTGGGTAGGTGTCTGCTTATGTTGTATCTCTACCGAGGCTAAGGTGGAGAGTAGCTTAGTGATTTGTTCATTTCTTTTTCTTTTAATAGATGTCCCGTGTTTGATAAAAACCCCTCGGAGTACACACTTGTGAGCTTCCCATAGTATTCCAGGGTCGCATCCCTGCGTGTCATTTTCTCGAAAATAGAGATCGAGCTCTTTAGTAACCTCCTCTAGCACCTCAGGATTTTGTAGAAGGCTCTCGTTCAGGCGCCAAAATAGGGACCTGGGCGAGGGTCTCTCCGTGAGTGCGTATGTGAGCGAGACGGGAGCGTGGTCAGACCAAGTGATCTGGCCGATGGATGTGGAGCTCACAAGGTGCAACTGATCATGGGGTATCAAAAACAGGTCAATCCTGGAGTATACCTTATGTGGGGGAGAAAAAAAGGAATAATCTCTTTCTCCTGAATGTTGGAGACGCCACACATCAGTCAACTGCGCGTTGTGTAGAGTCTGCGCTATATGTTTTCTAGAAGAGGGGGGAAGGGAGGAGCTACCAGAAGATGTATCTACGGAAGGAGTCAGAGGAACATTAAGATCACCTCCTAAGATCAGTTGGCCCTGTTTGAATGTCAATAGTTTGTCTACTACATGTCTCAGAAACCTGTTTTGGTGTTCGTTGGGAGCATACAGTCTGAAAATTGATCACACCTGAAGTACTGACGGCCTATCTAATTACTTGAGACCCTAACATGCCTGAAAAGTACAAATACCCCCCAAATGATCCCTTTTTGGAAAGAAGACATTCCAAGGTATTTAGAAAGATGCATGGTGAGTTTTTTGAAGTTGTCATTTTTTCCCACAATTCTTTGCAAAATCAAGATTTTTTTTTTCTTTTCACAAAATTGTCATATTAGCAGGTTATTTCTCACACACAGCATATGCATACCACAAATTACACCCCAAAACACATTCTGCTATTACTCCCGTGTATGGCGATACCACATGTGTGAGACTTTTACACAGCGTGGCCACATACAGAGGCCCAACATTCAGGGAGCACCTTCAGGTGTTCTGGAGCACCTAGGCCAATTCTGACATTTCTCTCCTACATGTAAAATCCTCATTTATTTGCTAGAAAATTACATAGAACCCCAAAACATTATATATGTTTTTTTAGCAAAGACCCTAGAGAATACAATGGCGGTCGTTGCAACTTTTTATCTCCCATGGTATTTGCGCAGCAATTTTTCGAACGCGTTTTTTGGAAAAAAACTGTTTTGTGCTTTAAGAAAAAACAAAACAGTAAAGTTAGCCCAATGTTTTTGCATAATGTAAAAGATGAGGTTATGAGCTGTGAGAACTGAGCCATCTGCGATGTTCGATCGCTCAGTTCTCAGTGTAGAGACGCCGGGGGACAGATGCAGCATCCACCTAGGTAAGTATAAATCTAAAGAAAAAACAAAACAAAAACCATATACTTCTCTTTTAAGTGGTTTCAAAAAATATATATATACTTCGGTCAATTAGACACTTTGTTCGTTTTTCAGCCAGTTATTGGGCACAAAATTGATAATTGTTGGGACGTTTTTGAGCCGAAAAAACTAAGGACAAGTTTGGAAAATTTCTGTTGAACGAACGATAAATTGAAAGGTTAATGTGTTTCCCGTGCGAACTGTCTGCACTAGTTATATGTAAAAAAACAAACATAAAATGCATTCATTTATGTCCACTGAACGATTTATCGGTCATTACATGATGACGTTTTTGCGAACGAATGTTCGTTTTTCGAAAATGGGTATGGCTGATCTTTCGTATAGTGTATGGCCAGCATAATGCTGGCCATACACTATACGAAAAATCGGTTTGGACAGTTCAATCGCTTTTCAGACAGTTAATGGGCACAAATCAGTAATCGGTTGTGATGTTTTTGAGCCAAAAAAAAGGACAAGTTTGGAAATGTTCTGCCGAGCGAATGATAAATTGAAAAGGTTAATGTGTTTCTCATTCAAACTGTTTTCACTAGGTATATGTGAAAAACAAACAAAAAACTGATTCATTTATGTCCATTGAACGATTTATCGGTCAGTACATGATGGCACTATAGGTTGCTTTCACAGCCGAATGTTTGTTTTTCGAAAATGAGTTTGAATGATTTTTCATATAGTGTATGGCCAGCATAGGGAGTGGAAAGCTGCAATACTATTATTGTTCCTGGGTTTAAACGCTCTCTAGACTTCCGTTCTCCCGTCTAGAGGAAGTATGGCGGTGTTCCGTCAGATTAGGCGACCATCGGAATGTGTAACGGAAGTGACGTTCCGTTGCCGCCATCTTGCTACACCCCACACTCCTCCATAGTAAGGATACACGGAGAAGGGGAAAGCGGACATCTTTTTACACCCACCAGAGTTTTGCATTTTACACTTATTTTTAACAGTAAAGTGAGTTTATATAGTGGAATACAGTACTTCACTCCGTCTGGTTAGATGTTGAATTTTAAAAGCAGCGAAATTCTGTCAGATTAGCAAGCCTATGAGATGAGCAGGCTTGCCGCTGCTTTTAAAATTCAATATCTAACCAGTCAGACTGAGTTCTAAGTACTGCATTTCACTAATTATACCCACTTTACTGTTAAAAATAAGTGTAAAATGCAAAACTTTGGTGGGTGTAAAAAGATTTCCGCTTTAGCCCTTCTTAGGCCTCATGCACACTAGACACTGTTAAACGCGCGTTCAGATGCAGTTGGACACTTTTTCAACTGCCCCTGAACTTATTCAATGTTATCCTATGTGTCCATCCATGTACACAGTCTTGTGTTTTTGGCGTTTTTAGGCAGTTGCGTTTAACCTCGTTTTTCCAGAAGCAAAAAAAAAATGGGTTCAGACGCAAAAGTTTTCCACGTTTCAGACGCCAAACGCGGCTAAACGCCGGTACCCGCGTTTAGCTGCGTTTGCGCTTATAAGTATTTTTAAAGGAACCCTATTTTTTGGACCGGAAAACACAGAAATATGATGGTAAACTGCAGCAGAGAATAACATTTTGCGACCCGACTTTGGGGCCCCGTATCTCTTGGTCTGCAAACAAAGTGGAACTAGCACTACAACATATCCAAAGTTGGGGTTCCTAGCACCAAGTGGCCCCGACATACGGGGCCCCAAAGTCGGGTCGGAAAATGTCAAGCACTTTTCTGCAGCAGAGAATGACATTTTGTGACCTGACTTTGGGGCCCCGTATCTCAGGGCCACTTGGAGCTAGGAACCCCAAATTTGGTGTGCAAACACAGTGGACCTAGCACTATAACATATCCAAAGTTCCTAGCACCAAGTGGCCCCGAGATATGGGGCCCCAAAATCGGGTTGCAAATTGTCATTCTCTGCTGCAGAAAAGTGCTTGGGGAGGGTCTTTGTTATCTTAACAAAACGCTTCTAGATGCAAACGCGGTAAAACGCTGCTAAACGCAGCATGCAAACACGGCAAAACAGGTGTTTCTAAATGCCGGTTTCAGCTTTTAAAAAACGGAAAATTGAATACTTACCTTTCCGTAATTTTCCTTTCCTGGTGCCTACCAATGGCAGCATACCAATGGTTGGTTGCTCCGCCCCCGACCAACCCACAGGACCACTTTAACTCTATAAATAAAAGAGTTGTTCCTCCCCGCCGGCATTCTTGTAACTAGATCTCAGAATACTAAGGATTATTGAAGGGAGGGTGTATGCTGCCATGGGTAGGCACCAGGAAAGGAAAATTACGGAAAGGTAAGTATTCAATTTTCTGTTTTCCTGGTGCCTCCATGGCAGCATACCAATGGTAAATAACTCGCTTACAGGGAGGGTACTGCAATAAGAAATTTAATGAAAAACTACAACCTTGATATCTGTAAGGTTCTTTCCCCAAATTCCCGGGAAGTAAGAACCGCTGGGTCTACACTATAGTGAGACATGAAAGTGTTGAATGACGACCAACTAGCTGCTCGGCAAATTGTCTCCGGAGAGACCCGCGCCAATGCTGCCCAAGAGGAGGCCATTCCCCGAGTGGAATGTGTGTTAACCGCATCTGGAACTGTTAGACCACTAGCCCGATAGGCCCTTTGGATTAATTTTACGATCCAGCTTGCCAAGGTCATCTTGGATGCTGCCATCCCTTTCTGGCGCCCTTTGGGATGACAAACAGCCTTTGATCTTTGCGAAATTGTTGTGTTGTGTTTAGATTAGTTTAGGACTCTGGATCTTCTCCAAATGCTGGGAGAACCCATTCCTGGTTAAGATGGTAGAGAGGCCTTTCCGTTCTGAGGGGTGGTGGGATGACGTGAGACGTCAGACAGGAAGGGAGGAGCTGGCGGCGTGTCAGTGAACCGGCGTCCTGGCGGCCCCGCTCCGACAGCAAGGCAAGCGGCGTAGGTAAACCACGAGGAAGGGAGAAGCGAAGAGCGCGGTGTCCAACATTGGAACCAAGTGCTTGGAGCCTCAATTCCGGTGAGAACCGGGCTGCAGCGGTACGATCCTAGAAGACGGAGCGATGGCCGGGTGATCCCTCTGTGCTCCTCTCTCCCCCTCCCCTCTCTAAACCTGACAGGGAGATGGCAGGGGGAAGGAGAAGATTCAACTAAAACCACCTCACCTCTCAGATCGAGAACCCCCTAAGCCTGCAGAGCTCTAAAGGCGGACCCCACAACGGAAAACACACGCAGCCGGCAGCAGAATGCCTCCTTCAAAGTAAAGTAGCACAGATGGATTTGAATTGGTAAGAGGTATGCTTTTTTCCTCAAACTCCAGAGGTAAGAGAATACTAGAAATTGGTGCTGAAGAGGAAGAAAATTACTAGAGTGAAATGTCAAGGTATGACAGCTGCTGAACTGTATAGTAGGAGATACTGCATATAATTAGAAATAGTGGTTTTGAATACTGTATGAATATTGCCCTTGGTTCAATACTGATACATGCTGTATTTACTGCTTTGGTCGATATGTACAACGGGGAGTCAAATAACATGATGCTACACAAAACATTATAAACCCCGCCAACCTCTTTGGAGCTAAAACTCAGCGCAAATTGGAGGCCTAACAGCATCCGTGGAAACCATATATTGTGTACATATAGTAGAGACGAGTAATAGGCCACCACTTTGACTAATATATTTTAGCATACCTGCGCCATATGGTTACACCTGCCCTATAACATCGCATAGGAATAAACCAATAAAAGCTTGAAGTGGTAATGCCGGACCATACAGATGGGATAAGATATACTGTAGTAAAGAACCTATAGATGCACGGCTAGCTCCCAGTCATACTGGACATTTTTCTGGAGAGATATAAGTGGTATTAAGGTGGTATTAGGACACAAGGACAAATATACTAAGTATATACCACCCACCCCCGGACAGTGCCCTAAAACTCCTGTTTAATAAACATCTGCCCCACATACAGTAGGCCTGTTAAAGGGGACTCTGCCATATTGACGGTACAGTGGGATAGAATAAGAGGGCCTAAAAAAGCGACCATAAATACCATTATAGGGGTTTGCCGATATTGCTGATATTCTCAGTACTGCTGCAGTACCTCTGCCATAACCCGGGACATTTAATCCCCGCCCTAAGGGCATAACAACAAATACACCAGGAATATGGGAGGCCTGTATCTGAAATATCGGATCTAAATGTATCAAATGATATTGTGATAAATACCGATCGTATTACAGTACCTGAAACTTCTGATAAATGACCAGTAATATCTTTATTACTATTCTACCGTCCTTTTGGCGATAGGTGGATCAGTAGATTCAAGCCTATGAGCATAGGGCTAAAATTGCTAGTGTAATCCTTTAACAACTTGAGCAATACCATGACGTATCCATACAGGAGAGGCCGTGCACACTATATTAAACACTAAAGTACTCGGCTTTTCTGCTTATTAATAGCACACTGTATTTTTGTAACCATATATTGGACTTTAGAAATATTTATATCGTCATTGTAAGCATACCTTATTATTGCACACCGGAAAGGGGAATCAAAGCATCAAAAAGCAGTAAACCCCTAAAAGAGAGTTAAATAAAATCAGAAGGAAGCGGTGATCACCAGTCCCCTTATAGCAGTTCTGATATAGAAAATAGATTATTTATCCTGTCCCTATCCAAATAAAATTTTGAGGCTTAGGCGGTTTGGTGCCTGGAGGGGAAAATATAAACCCCTAGAAGACAATCACAAGCATATAAAAATTGTCCTAGTGTAGGATCAACGAAGATTCATCCGCATTAATAGGGCAAAGTGCTCAAAACTCTATCTACAGAGTTCTCTGGGATAAATAATGAGCAGAAATACAACTAAAGCAGGGAAAGGGGGTCCACCGAAGACACCAAAGGACAACCCCTCCGCCAGTACCACCGGGAGCTCAATTAAGCAATACTTAGCCACGGGGGGGAGCCCGGGGAGTGCTCACCAAGAAGCCCAAATGTCAACTGTGCTGGACAAGAGGAAAAAGGGTCAGAACGAAAAGAGAGACCAGACTCCCAATCAATCAAGAGATTCGTCATTAATTGAAAATATTCACGAGACATCCAGAATGATGGAACACAGACAGGACCTAGAACTCCCCTCAAAAAATGAAATTGCGGAGATGTTTAAAGCACTTGAAACATCGATTAAATCAGAAATAAGCATGTTGAGGACAGACCTCGGTAACCTCTTGGCTAGAGTCGAAAGGGCAGAAGATATAATGGAGCAACAGGAGCGAGAAATCTCTGACTTAAAAAAACAAATTAAAACAACGCAACAAAACCAGATAAAAATATGCTATAGAATAGAGGACCAGGAGAACAGAAGTCGCAGACAGAACTTGAAAATCCGAGGGGTCCCGGAAAAGAGGGGTGAAGACCTAAGGAAGACTGTAGCGGACATCTTCTCCCCCCTCCTGGAGCTGGGAGGAGGGGACTTCCCAAAAATTGAGCGGGTACACCAGATAGGAAGGCTAGATACTAGCCGAACAGAAAGAAGCCGCGACATAATTGTGAGGTTCAGATTCTACACAGATAAGGAAAAAATATGGATAAAATTGAGAGGGCAAACCCCACTCCAATACGAGGAGGCAAGGATTCAAGTATTCGCAGACTTAGCCAAAGACACATTATCGAGACGACGTCTGTTGAAGCCCTTTCTGGAACAAATGATAAACCAAAATATAAAGTATTCATGGGGATTCCCTGCCTGCCTAATTGGCAGTAAAGATGGCAGAACAGCCAGGCTAAGATTCCCGGACGATCTGGAGGAATTCTGCAGGAAACTAGGCCTACAGGCGCCCACAAGGTTGGATTGGTCCAACGAAAGATGGATAGATTTGGGAATAGGAGTGGTATGAAAAGAAGGGGGGACAAAGGGGGAGGCGTGGGGGGGGAAGGGGGGAAAATTTCGTAAAGAAAATAGTGAAGTCAGAGTGCCGGGAGGAGCTGACTAGTATACCTGGCCGCCGGGGCAGGGTTGACCGATGATCTGGCACACCAACAGCTCCACCCTTAGAGGTGGAGACCAATTGAGGGTTACGATATACGGGATCCACATTGGCTAAAGGGTCTAGGGAAGACCAGAAGGGGGATTGGGGGGACATGGGAGAGGGGGAGGGAGGAAGGGGAAGGGGAGAGGAATAAGGGAAGGGGTCGCAATTTAACTTTAATAATTAGAATATGGGGCATCTCTCCAAGGTCTAAGATAGAATGGGGTGGCGGGGAGGTAGAAAAATGACACTAACTACAATAAAATGTATAACGTATAATGTCAAAGGCCTAAACATGGCATACAAAAGACGAAGTATCTTTAATGAGCTTAGACTGCTTGGACCAGAGGTGGTATTCCTTCAGGAAACACATATATCACATCAATCAAGATTAAGATTATTTTCAGGGGAATACCCGATCTGGTACCAAGGAGATACTATCTCAAGTAGAACCCGGGGGGTTGCTATTGGAATCGCAAAAAGAACTAGGTTTATGTTAGAAGAGAGACTAGTAGACACAGAAGGTAGATATATATTTTTAAGAGGTAGATTGAATGAAAGAGATTACACACTGGCTAACATTTACGCACCAAATAAAAACCCAATAGAATATGTAGCAAAAACTTTGGAGAAATTAATGAAGTTCAGACAAGGGCATCTGATATTAATGGGGGATCTTAACTTTTGTATGGATCCAGGTTTAGACAGTACGACCCGGGCACAGGAGAAAAACAGTGTACAATTAAGAAAGATTAGGCAAAAGCTCGCCAGCCTCCAGCTGGTAGACATATGGAGAGTGCAAACATCCAAGGAAAAGGGACTACACGTTTAATTCACCTGTGCACGAGTCGTACTCCCGGATTGATTATGGGTTGATAGACCATAGAGAGATTGAGAAGGTGGTAGACTCTTGGATAGGAAATATAACTTATTCAGACCATGCACCAATGACCATGGAAATAAAAACAGGTGAAGAGAGTAGACACCCAGGGCAATGGCGCTTAAATGAAGAGCTGATAAGGGGGGACGAAGGGTTCAATAGAATCAGTAAAGAACTGAAGGATTATTTTGCGGGAAATGATACGGGAGAAGTATCTGGGTCTACCTTGTGGCAGGCCCATAAAGCTTACATCAGAGGAGTATTCATCGAGTTAGGGACAAGGAAGAAGAAAGAGAGAAGTGAGAAAATTCAAAAACTAACAGAGGAGCTAGCCAGCTTAAAACAGAAACATAAGTTACAAACAGGACAACTCTCCCAAGTGACATACAAACACATAGTAATGAAAAGGGCAGAGCTGAAAACCTCACTGAAACAAGAAGTAAGAGCAACACACAGCAAGATTATAGGGGACAGGTATCGTTGGGCCAATAAATCAGGTAAACACCTAGCGAATATTGTTCAAAAACGGAAAGCGAGGAATTTTATAGAAAAAATCCAGACCAAAGAGGGCCATATAAAGTACTCTTCTAAGGAAGTAGCGGAGGTTTTCAAAAACTATTATCAGGAGCTATACTCAGTTTCCAAACAGGATACCGTGCTCAATAACACGAGAGAGAGAAACAATAAATGTTTAGAGAAGGCAAAGCTGCCCAAGATTACAGAAGCGGAAAGAGAATGTATGGAAACCCCAATTTCTGAAGAAGAAGTTAGAAAAGCAATAGCAGGAATGGCCCCTGGGTAAAGTCCAGGCCCTAGCGGATTTACACTAACTTACTATAGAAAATTTAAAGAAATACTAAACCCTAGGTTGTGCCAGTATTTTAATGGGTTGGGAGAGGGATACGAGATGAGCAAGGAGGCCTTAAAGGCTTCCATCACGGTTATACTTAAGGATGGAAAAGAAAAAACACTATGTTCAAGTTATCGTCCCATCTCCCTCCTCAATACTGACACAAAACTCTACGCGAAGATATTGGCGGAGAGGTTAAAGGGATCAATGAACGCCCTGGTCAGCCCAGACCAGGTGGGTTTTGTCCCTAAAAGAGAGGGGAAGGACAACGGGGTCAGGACACTACTCTTGTTACAAAAAATGAGGGAGAGCGGACCCCCAGGGCTACTAATGTCGATTGACGCCGAATAGGCTTTCGACAGAGTAGACTGGGGGATCATGTTCCAGACCTTGGAGACCATGGGTCTCGGACCTAAAATGTCTCAGAGGATTAAAACTTTGTACCACCACCCGACGGCAACGGTGGGAGTGAACGGAGTAATGTCTCAGCCATTTGAGATGAAGGTAATATTGTTAATCGGCTATTGCAAGACCCCCATAGGGGATAAGTCATGTTATCAGATTTGCTACATATTTGGTTTTAATGATTTTTGATATGGCAAAGTGTCACAATGATGAGACAAAGGAGAGTGGGCTGGAAGATAAATGAACTGCAAAGTTGATTCAAGCCTCTCTAAATGGTCGACTGAAGTGACAAAAAAAAAAAAAAAAAAAAAAAAGATGGTAGAGAGAAGGTACTTTAGGGATGAATTGATGGATGGGCTGCAAAACCACCCTGTCCGGGAAGAAGGTGATGTGAGGTTCCCGTGATCCTAGAGCTTGGATTTCTGATACTCTGCGAGACGAGGTGATGGCAATCAAGAACACTTTCGCTTTCAAGGAAATGTCCTCTAGGGTGCAATCTTCTGTGGGAGCAAAGGGAGGATTTGATAGGACATCCAGCACAATCGTCAAGTCCCATTTGGGGTAAAGTGTTTTCCTGGGAGGTCGCAATCTCAGGACTGCCTTCAAAAAGCGTTCGATCAGAGGGTTCAAAGCCCATCGTGTATCTGTTAGGGCTGAAAGGGCCGAGACCTGGACCTTAAGTGTGTTCAGGCCTAAACCTAGATCTAAGCCATTCTGTAGGAAGAGAAGCACATTCTGGACCCCAGGATCCAGGGGATCGAAATGACTGACCTCTGCCAGTTCTGTAAACTTTCTCCATATTCTGTAATAGGTGGAATTAGTGGAAGACTTTCTTGCCTGTAGAAGTGTTTGAATAACATTGTATGGGCATCCTAAATCATCCAACTTCTTCCGCTCAATTTCCAGGCCCCCAAGTCTAGGATTTCCAGAAGGTCGTTCAGGTGTGGAAGAGGAAGCGGTCTGCACAAGGCCAAGTTGACTAGGAGTGTGAACCACGGTCTCTTGGGCCAGTATGGGATTACTGCCAAAACTGTGACTTTCTCCGTCGTCAGGAGAAATCTCAATATCAGAGGAGTCGGAGAAAATGCGTATCCTTTCCGAAATTTCCAAGGCTGAGCTAGAGCATTTACTTCTGCTGACCCCGGGGACGGGAACCTTGAGAAGAATAGAGGTGTTTTCACGTTGAGTGGAGAGGCAAATAGGTATATTTGGGGGTGCCCCATTGTTGGAATATCCAACCAAAAACCTTGGGATTCAGAGACCACTCCTTGTTGTTGATGAATGACCTTGACAGATGGTCGGCTAATTGGTTCTCGGACCCTGGGATGTATGAGGCCCGCAGGTTGATTAAGTTCCTCTCGACCCAGGTCAGAATGGGGGTCACTTCGCTGAGTAGAGACCTGCTGTGTGTTCCCCCTTGGTTCTGGACATAGGCCACTGCCGCCTTGTTGTCCATCTGTAGGAGTATGGATTTTTCTCTGAGGTAGGTGGCTAAATGCAGGATTGCCATCCACGCCGCCCTTAGTTCCAGTATGTTCGATACTACCGCCTCCGAATTTAACTGCCATCTCCCTTGGACTAGTTGACCTTGGAAGTGTGCACCCCAGCCCCACTGACTCACCTCTGACGTAAGAATGGTCCACGAGATGGGCCCTAGGGAACAGTGAACCTGCAGGTTGGACAGTCTCGTCCACCACCAGAGACTGGATTTCATTATGGATGTGACTAATATCCTCTGATCCAGGCGATTCCTCCTCCACTGTGACAGAAAACCCAGTTGGAATCCCCATAGATGCCACCTGGCCCACTTCACCACGGGTATACAAGAGGAAAGGGAGCCCAGGAGACTCAGACAGTCTGATGCCAACATGGAATGGTTTGCCAATGCTTTCTTTACCTTCCTTTTCAGGGCAGGAATCTTTTCTGGAGGAAGTGAAACTGCTCTCTCTGGAGTGTTGAAAAGTGCTCCTAGATATGTCATCTTTTGTGTAGGTGTGAGCTGGCTTTTTGAGTAGTTGATTAACCAACCGAACCTGCTCAGGGTGTCCAGGACCAGCCGTACATGTATTTCTAGGCTCCCTTTGTGCTGGGATAGAATGAGGATGTCGTCCAATAGTGAAGCACCCGAATCCCTTTTTCTCGAAGAGGAACCAGGATTGCCACTAGTACCTTGGTAAAGGTTCTGGGAGCTGTTGAGATCCCGAACGGAAGGCATTGAAACTGTAGATGTAGGTCGCCCACCTTGAATCGTAGGAAAGGCTGAAACTGCTGCAGGATAGGTATATGGAGATATGCATGTTGGAGGTCTATAGAGACCATCCAATCCCCTGGTTGTACTGATAGGATCACTGTGTTTAAGGATTCCATTTTGAAATGCTCTATACGGATGTATCTGTTCAACCTCTTCAGGTCCAACACGGGCCTCCAGCCGCCCGATTTTTTTGAGGACCAAAAAGACTGGGGAATAAAACCCTGAGCGTTTTTCCAAGTCCGGAAGCCTAACTACTGCTTGTTGCCGGATAAGAATTTGCACATACTGAAGAAGGACCTCTCTCTTTTCTTTGGAGGTTGGAATCTTTGTTGGCTGGAATGAAAAGGGTGGGGGCCGTTTTCTGAATTTCCAGAAATGCCCCTGAATGACAGTGGAGACTGCCCATTGATCTGTACAATTCTCCACCCAAACCTGGGTGAACGCCCTGAGCCGAGCTCCTACTGGAGCGGTTTGGGTGGATAAGGAGTCAAAAAGACTTCTGGCCCTCAACCTAGGATGTTGAGGCTTTAGGCTTCCCTGCCTTCAAGAAAGTGGCCTGCGAGCCCTTCCAGCCTTTTCTGTACTCCCTGCCTGGGCGGTATGTTCTGGAGTCTCTTGTTCTCTGCTGACCAGCTGGACGTGACACAAATCTATTCCTCCTGCTTCTGTCCTGGGGAATTAGACCACTTTTCCCCCCTGTGACTCTGGTAATTGCGGCATCCATTTTGTCGCCGAACAGAGCTTTCCCATTGTATGGTATGCGACACCATGATTGTTTTGAAGTTGGGTCGGCTGACCATGGTTTTAGCCACAATGCCCTTCTGACAGTGATGGAATACAGCATAGCCCTGGAGGAACACTTTAGGACATCAATGGCGGCTTCCGCCATGAAATCAGAGGCCAGCTTCAGCTCATCTAGTGCCTTGATAATTTCGTTAGAGCCCATCCCCTGTCTGAGGGCTGTCTCAATGTTGTCTGACCATATTCTAGTTGCTCGTGAGATCGAAGTCAGGGCTACTGCTGGCTTGCATGCTCCTCCTGCTGCTTGATAAGACTTTTTTAGATCTGAATCAATCCTTCGATCAAGTACATCTCTGAAAGAGACCGCATCCTAATGTTGTATTCCTGGCTAATCTCATAATTGAAGCATCTACCTTTGGAAGTGAATCAAAAAGCTGAGCATCTGCTTCAGCAAGTGGGTATAACTTGAGAAAACGATTGTAAGCTAAGGGTCTTTTGTCCACCTTCTGCCGTTCATCTGTGACAACTTCCTTTATTTCTTCCATTAAGGGGAAGGTTGATAATTTTTTCTTCAGGTATGGAAAATATTTATTTGCTTTGGATGGAGGCTCTGGATCTTCCCCTCATTGGATTGCGTCTTTTACCGCATTGATAAAGGGTTCCACTAGAGCGAAATCAACAGCTGAAGCATTTTCCTCTCTCCCACTTCCGATTCGTCCTCAGAAATAACCTCTTTATCCAGCTGTGGATTGGGTGTATTTACTGCTACTTCATCTGAGGGTGGAGTTACTTGATCTTGGGATAAGGCCAACTCCCGGATAGAGTCTTTAATCATCCTTTTGATTGATTCCATGGACTCTAGTTTATCTCTCTCTTTGTCTCCTGTAGCTTCCAGGAGGCATTGACCACATACTAATTTATCAGGGAGGGCTTGTTTGCCACACACCCAGCATGCTTTCTCTCCTGGATACACAGGTCTGTGCTGGGAGTCTTGTTTACTCGAGGTATGTCGGGGTGATTTGTGACCACTGCGAGAAGTATGGGCCGAGGATGAGTGGGAATGACCCGAGCTCCTATGACCCCTTGATCTTCTATCCGTAGAATCTCTGTGGGAGGATCTGCGGGAAGATCCGTGATGCGGGCTAAAACAAAAAATAGAAAGCAAAGAAAGGGTGCTTCAATCAGCCCCGGGTGCTCTTTTTCCTTAAAAAAAATAACTTAGCTGAATGTTGCAGCCCTTACCTAGTGGTATGTTGAGGATCTTTTTGATGCGGTATTATAGTACTAGGGACAGCTGAAAAAAAGAGCGATTGGTATTTAGCATATATTTTAAAAGTATGCAAACCGGATTTAGAGGAGAAGGGAAAAAATAAAACTTTTTTTTTTTTTTTTTTGATATACACATAGGTATTAAAAACATACATATTCCCATTCCTCCCTGGTACCTTGGCTGGGCTCCATAGCACAGGGAAAAAAGGATAGAGGAGCTGGAGAGGACACCACATAGATGTTTCCCCTAAGGCAGCTGCTCCTCTACTGAAGGTAAGCTCTCTTATATACTAGAGAGCGGTCTGGGAGTCCCAAGATGGCCGCCGTCGGCTTCACAGCGCTACTGCGCATGCGCCGTGACGTCACACTGAGGCCCCGCCGGGAAAGCAGAGCTGAACGGCGAGCGCGAAGTGCTGCACACTCCTGCACGCTGAGAGGAGATATACACAGGCACATGAGGTACGCTGTGGAGGTAAGCAGAGAATCCTCATGGTGTTTGTAAAAAGGCACAAGCATTCAAGCATTTAGGCTTCAGTATGCCGAACCAGGGAACATAGAGGAGAAACTGGCTCCTGTTAACCCATAAAAACTCCAAAAAGATCCACAGAAAAACGGGTTCCCATACTTATCTGGCGCCTTTAGCAGCCCAAGTAATGGGACTCCATACTGCAGGAGAGCATGAACCTGCAATGGTCACACCATAAAGCGGTGAGGTAGGGCTGAGCTTTTGATCCTGTAGGAACGAGGACAGAGAAAAGAATGCCGGCGGGGAGGAAAAACTCTTTTATTTATAGAGTTAAAGTGGTCCTGTGGGTTGGTCGGGGGCGGAGCAACCAACCATTGGTATGCTGCCATGGAGGCACCAGGAAACATGTGTTCAGCAGAGTTTGCACCGGTGTTGTAAAAATTCCTGTGACCTATGCAGAGTCTCGACCCACATCACTTCCTGTGCGGCTTTGTCAGAACACAGCTAACGGCAGGACTTCACTGTGGCTTTACCGCGTGTGCACAGCCTTTCCTTTCAGTCGAGGAAAATTTTAGACTCGAGCGGGCGGGCGGAAGCGGTGCGAGTACATTATCATTACATTACATTATCGTCAGCACAGCCTCCAGCCCCACTACGCCCCTAATACGCCCCTAGCCTGCTCTGGAGAAGGGGGGCGGGCATGGGACAAGGTTGAGATAAAATATAGAGCTGCCCCGCCCCTAGCCTGCTCTGCTGAAGGGGGGCGTGCCCATTTCCTGCATAGCACAGTCTATATGAATGGGACAAAGTCAAATGCAGCCATTGTACCCATCATATGCAGCAATTGTGCCCATCATAAGCAGCAATTGTACCCATCATAAGCAGCCACTTGTACCCATCATATGCAGCCACTTGTGCCCATCATATGCAGCCATTGTGCCCATCATAAGCAGTCACTTGTGCCCATCATATGCAGCCATTTGTGCCCATCATATGCAGCCATTGTGCCCGTCAAATGCAGCCACTTGTGCCCGTCAAATGCAGCCACTTGTGCCCGCCATATGCAGCCACTTGTGCCTGCCATATGCAGCCACTGTGCCCCATCATATGCAGCCACTGTGCCCCATCATATGCAACCCGGCTCGGCTATCACTTCACTAACACCCCCCCCTGCGCGCGCACGCGGCCGGTCTTGCGGCACTTACCGAGAGTGACGGGGCTTCCTCCTTCTCTTCTGTAGTGGTGGCTGTGGCTCCTGTGTCTGCTCGGCTCCTCAGGCTTCTTCATGTCACCTCTTCCGCCGAAGCGTTAGGTATACAATAGGATCGCCTAATGCTTTGGCCAATCGGGAGACAGGTCTCACTGACCTGCCTGCTGATTAGCAAGGAGGAATGTTAGTGTGAAAATAGCGAAAATTCATTTGCTATGCCACACAACAGGGTGAAATTGGGACGCAGTGCTCTGCGCCCCAAGCCCCCCTATTTTGAAGCCTATTAGAGCCTCTGGCTCTAATCACGTGCTTCAAAATATACCCCCCGCCTATCCCCGCCATAGTAATTCATGTGTCCGGCGTCCTGAAAGGGGCTGGGCACATGCATAGGGAGGGTGGCAGAGGTGACAGGGGGGCAGCGCCCGTGCGCCCACAAGGCACGGACCGCCACTGGTCTTTGATCCCTGTCAAGTGCTGGGGGCTGGATCGCCTCCGCTGCTTTTCCTCCAATAAGGGGCCAAAGAAGCTAAGTGCTAGTTTACCTGTACCTCACACTGGAGACTTGTACACCATCATCATGGCGTCCGAGGACGGTGGGTACCGGGTCCCCCGAGGGCAGAGCACATGTGTGACCCGCTTTTGGGTCACTGGTGGCTTAGGGAGAAGGAGAGGACCTCTGGGTGGACGTGGGAGAAGTAGATTGCTCCTGGGTGGACATGGGAGAAGGAGAGGGCTCCTAGGTGGACGTGGGAGAAGGAGAGGGCTCCTGGGTGTCTGGAGAAGGATAGAGCCCCTGGGTGGCTTAGGGAGAAGGAAAGAGCCCCTGGGTGGCCGTGGAGAAGGAGAGGGCTCCTGGGTGGACGTGGGAGAAGCAGAGGGCCCCTGGGTGGCCGGTGGAGCAGGAGAGAGCCCCTAGGTGGCGGGTAGAGAAGGAGAGAGCCCCTGGGTGGCCGGTAGAGAAGGAGAGAGTCCCTGGGTGGCTGAGGGAGAAGGAGAGAGTCCCTGGGTGGCCGGTAGAGAAGGAGAGAGTCCCTGGGTGGCTTAGGGAGAAGGAGAGAGACCCTGGGTGGCCGATGGAGAGGGCTCCTGGGTGGACATGGGAGAAGGAGAGAGCCCCTAGGTGGCGGGTAGAGAAGGAGAGAGCCCCTGGGTGGCCGGTAGAGAAGGAGAGAGTCCCTGAGTGGCTGAGGGAGAAGGAGAGAGTCCCTGGGTGGCCGGTAGAGAAGGAGAGAGTCCCTGGGTGGCTTAGGGAGAAGGAGAGAGACCCTGGGTGGCCGATGGAGAGAGCCCCTGGATGGCTGGTGAAGGAGAGAGCCCCTGGGTGGGTGGTGGAGAAGGAGAGAGACCCTGGGTGGCCGGTGAAAAGGGAGAGGGCTCCTGGGTGGACATGGGAGAAGGAGAGGGCTCCTGGGCCGCCGGGGGAGAAGGAGAGAGCCCCTGGGTGGGCGGTGGAGAAGGAGAGAGACCCTGGGTGGCCAGTGGAGAGGGAGAGGGCTCCTGGGTGGACGTGGGAGAAGGAGAGGGCTCCTGGGCTGCCGGGGGAGAAGGAGAGGGCTCCTGGGTGGCCGGGGGAGAAGGATAGAGCCCCTGGGTGGCTTAGGGAGAAGGAGAGAGCCCCCGGGTGGCCGGTGGAGAAGGAGATGGCTCCTGGGTGGACTTGGGAGAAGGAGAGGGCCCCTGGGTCGCCGGTGGAGAAGGAGAGGGCCCTTGGGTCGCCGGTGGAGAAGGAGAGAGCCCCTGGGTGGCCGGTGGAGAAGGAGAGAGCACCTGGGTTTTTGGAGGAGGAGAGGGCCCCTGGGTGGCCATTTAGTAAATAAGAGGGCCCCTGGGTGGTTGGCAGAGAAGGAGTGGGCCCCTGGCTGTTTGAAGGAGAAGGAGATGGCCCCAGGGTTGGCCAAAATTGGAAGAGCTGGTCCTTGGGTGGTTGAAGGAGGAGAAGGTGCCACCCTTCTCCCCGGAGGACGGGGACACCCTTCTCTCCCCTGGAGGACGGGAACACCGGAGGACGGGGACACCCTTCCTTCGGGGGAGAGAAGGGTGTCCCCGTCCTCCAAAGGAGAGAAGGCTGTCCCCGTCCTCTGGTGTCCCCATCCTCCGGGGGAGAGAAGGCTGTCCCCATCATCCGGTGCCCCCGTCCTCCGGGGGAGAGAAGGGTGTCCCCATCCTCTGGAGGAGAGAAGGATGTCCCCGTCCTCGGAGGAAAGAAGGCTGCCGTCCTCCGGGGGAGAGAAGGGTGGCACCCTCTCCTCCTCTAACCACCCAAGGACCAGCTCTTCCAATCTTGGCCAACCCTGGGGCCATCTCCTTCTCCTTCAAACAGCCAGGGGCCCACTCCTTCTCTGCCAACCACCCAGGTGACCTCTCCTTCTCCCCCAGCCACCCAGGGGCCCTCTTCTTCACTAAATGGCCACCCAGGGGCCCTCTCCTCCTCCAAAAATCCAGGTGCTCTCTCCTTCTCCACCGGCCACCCAGGGGCTCTCTCCTTCTCCACTGGCCACCCAGGGGCCCTCTCCTTCTCCCACGTCCACCCAGGAGCCCTCTCCTTCTCCACCGGCCACCCAGGGGCTCTCTCCTTCTCCCTAAGCCACCCAGGGGCTCTATCCTTCTCCCCCGGCGGCCCAGGAGCCCTCTCCTTCTCTCACTTCCACCCAGGAGCCCTCTCCCTCTCCACCAGCCACCCAGGGTCTCTCTCCTTCTCCACCGCCCACCCAGGGGCTCTCTCCTTCTCCGCCGGCGGCCCAGGAGCCCTCTCCTTCTTCCACGTCCACCCAGGAGCCCTCTCCACTGGCCACCAGGGTCTCTCTCCTTCTCCACCACCCACCCAGGAGCTCTCTCCTTCTCCACCAGCCATCCAGGGGCTCTCTCCTTCACCGGCCACCCAGGGGCTCTCTCCTTCTCCACCGGCCACCCAGGGGCCCTCTCCTTCTCCCACATCCACCCAGGAGCCCTCTCCTTTTCCACCAGTCACCCAGGAGCCCTCTCATTCTCCCCAGGCCGCCCAGGAGCCCTCTCCTTCTCCCATGTCCACCCAGGAGCCCTCTCCACCGGCCACCCAGGGTCTCTCTCCTTCTCCCTAAGCCACCCAGGAACTCTCTCCTTCTCTACCGGTCACCCAGGGGCTCTCTACTTCTCCCTCAGCCACCCAGGGACTCTCCCCTTCTCTACCGGCCACCCAGGGGCTCTCTCCTTCTCCACTGGCCACTCAGGGGCTCTCTTCTTCTCCCTAGGCCACCCAGGGGCTCTCTCCTTCTCCCCCGGCCACCCAGGGGCTCTCTCCTTCTCCCCCGGCCACCCAGGGGCTCTCTCCTTCTCCCCCGGCCACCCAGGGGCTCTCTCCTTCTCCACTGGCCACCTAGGGGCCCTTTCCTTCTCCCACGTCCACCCAGGAGCCCTCTCCTTCTCCACGGCCACCCAGGGGCTCTCTCCTTCTCCCTAAGCCACCCAGGGGCTCTATCCTTCTCCGGCCACGCAGGAGCCCTCTCCTTCTCCCACGTCCACCTAGGAGCCCTCTCCTTCTCCCACGTCCACCTAGGAGCCCTCTCTTTCTCCCACGTCCACCTAGGAGCCCTCTCCTTCTCCAAGATCCACCCAGGAGCAATCTCTTTCTCCCACGTCCACCCAGAGGCCCTCTCCTTCTCCCTAAGCCACCAGTGACCCAAAAGCGGGTCACACATGTGCTCTGCCCTCGGGGAACCCGGTACCCACCATCCTGGGACGCCATGATGATGGTGTACAAGTCTCCAGTGTGAGGGCTACAGGTAAACTAGCACTTAGCTTCTTTGGCCCCTGATTGGAGGAAAAGCAGCGGAGGCGATCCAGCCCCCAGCACTTGACAGAGATCAAAGACCAGTGGCGGTTCGTGCCTTGTGGGCGCACGGGCGCTGCCCCCCATGTCACCTCTGCCGCCCTCCCTATTCATGTGCCCAGCCCCTTTCAAGACGCCGGACACATGAATTACTATGGAGGGGATAGGCGGGGGGTGTATTTTGAAGCACGTGATTAGAGCCAGAGGCTCTAATAGGCTTCAAAATAGGGTGGGCTTGGGGCGCAGAGCACTGCGTCCCGAAATTACCCTGTTGTGTGGCATAGCAAATTAGTTTTCACTATTTTCACACTAACGTTCCTCCTTGCCAATCAGCAGGCAGGTCAGTGAGACCTGTCTCCCGATTGGCCAAAGCATTAGGCGATCCTATTGGATACCTAATGCTTCGGCGGAAGAGGTGACATGGCGGGAGAAGCCTGAGGAGCAGAGCAGACACAGGAGCCACAGCCGCCACTACAGAAGAGGAGGAGGAAGCCCCGTCACTCTCGGTAAGTGCCGCAAGACCGGCCGCGCGCGGGGGGGGTGTGTTAGTGAAGTGATAGCCAAGCCGGGGTTGCATATGATGGGGCACAGTGGCTGCATATGATGGGGCACAGTGGCTGCATATGGCAGGCACAAGTGGCTGCATTTGACGGGCACAAGTGGCTGCATTTGACGGGCACAATGGCTGCCTATGATGGGCACAAAAGGCTGCATATGATGGGCACAAATGGCTGCATATGGCGGGCACAAGTGGCTGCATTTGACGGGCACAATGGCTGCATATGATGGGCACAAATGGCTGCATATGATGGGCACAAGAGGCTGCATTTGACGGGCACAAATGGCTGCATATGATGGGCACAAGTGGCTGCTTACGATGGGCACAAATGGCTGCATATGATGGGCACAAATGGCTGCATTCGACTTTGCCCCATTGATATAGATTGTGCTATGCAGGAAATGGGCACGCCCCCCTTCAGCAGAGCAGGCTAGGGGCAGGGCAGCTCTATATTTTATCTCGACCTTGTCCCATGCCCGCCCCCCTTTTCCAGAGCAGGCTAGGGGTGTATTAGGCTACTTTCACACTGAGGCGTTGCAAAACCGCTGTAAAAACAATGAGCGTTTTTACCGCGTTTTTGCCGCGTTATCGGTAAAAGTAGCGCTAACGCCCATGCGTTTTAATTGCGTCTTTATAGAGTTTTTTAAGCGTTAGCGTCAGCAAACCTGACCATGTGACCATGCGGTCATGTGACCTTCCCACAGTTTCTGGGTGGTTTTAAAGCATTTTTACTGCGTTATTACTGCGTTTTTACAGCGTTTCACATTCATTTCAATTGGGATAGACGTTTTTACAGCGCTATTTTATGCGCCCCAAAGATGCTCCAAAAAAGCTGTTTGCAGGATTTTTTCCAACGCGCAGCCAGCACAAAGCCTCAGTGTGAAAGGTTACACTGAGATACATGGAGGGCGTTTTTCATGCGGTATTTAGGCGGTAATTTTAGCGCTAAAACGCCTGAAAAACGCCTCAGTGTGAAAGGGGCCTTAGGGGCAGGGTGGGGCTGGAGGCATGTAATGATAATGTACTCGCACCGCCTCCGCCCGCCCGACTGAAATGAGAGGCTGCGCACGCACGGTAAAGCCGCGGTGAAGTCGCGCATGCGCAGTAAAGCCGCGGTGAAGTCGTGCATGCACGGTAAAGGCCCGCCGTCAGCTGTGTTCTGACGTAGCCGCACAGGAAGTGACGGGAGTCGAGACTCTGCATAGGTCGCAGGAATTTTTACAACACCGGGATTGGGATGTTCTCGGGTTCCTTCACAAATGCAGATGTTATTCAGCCTGCCGACATGGACAGGAAGGAACCCTTAATATTCCAGAAAGGTCAGAAAATTAAAGAGAAACTTTATTATGTGGGAGAAGTTTACGTATCCTTTCAATTCTTGGGAACCTCCCTGTGGCTATACTAGTACAAAAATAGAAATGTCCCCACATAGTGATTGATAATGTAAAATCTGATCTTCATCTACACATTGTATTCCAATGATTTCCCCCCCATGTTACTCTGAACCATCTGACTTTGTGAAGACCCCACTCATTGACCACCTGGAATTCTATGACAAGGAGTCACTACAGTGTCTTGAAAAAGTATTCATACCCCTTGAAATGTTCCACATTTTGTCATGTTACAACTAAAAAATGTAATGACTACATATCCCATGGTACCGTGCTGATTTCTGCACTGACTCCACCTCCATGAAGCTCTGAAGGCGGGCTCTGTGAAATATGTGACATAGCAGTGCCTCCTCATAGGGCGTAGTGACTACAAGTCACAGGATTCCAGGAGGTCAATGTGTGGGGTCTTCACAAAGTATAGTGCCTTGAAAAAGTATTTATACCCCTTGAAATGTTCTACATTTTGTCATGTTACAACCAAAAAATGTAAATGTATTTTATTGGGAAATTATGTGATTGACCAACACAAAGTGGCACATAATTGTGAAGTGGAAGGAAAATGATAAATGATACAAATAAATATGTGAAAAGTGTGCCCCCGCATTTGTATTCAGCCCCCTTTACTCTGATATCCCTAACTAAAATCTAGTGGAACCAATTGCCTTCAGAAGTCACCTAATTAGTAAATAGAGTCCACCTGTGTGTCATTTAATCTTAGTATAAATACAGCTGTTCTGTGAGGCCTTCAGAGGTATGTTAGAGAACCTTAGTGAACTAACAGCATCATGAAGGCCAAGGAACACACCAGACAGGTCAGGGATAAAGTTGTGGAGAAGTATAAAGCAGGGTTAGGTTATAAAAAAATCTCCCAAGCTTTGAACATCTCATGGAGCTCTGTTCAATCCATCATCGGAAAATGGAAAGAGTATGGCACAACCGCAAACCTGCCAAGATTTGGCCGTCCACCTAAACTGACCGGCCGGGCAAGGAGAACATTCATCAGAGAAGAGCCAAGAGGTCCATGGTAACTCTGGAGGAGCTGCAGAGATCCACAGCTCAGGTGGGAGAATCTGTCCACAGGACAATTATTAGTCGTGCACTCCACAAATCTGCCCTTTATGGAAGAGTGACAAGAAGAAAGACATTGGTGAAAGAAAGTCATAAGAAGTCCTGTTTGTAGTTTGTGAGAAGCCATGTGGAGGACACAGCAAACATGTGGAAGAAGGTGCTCTGGTCACATGAGACCAAAATTCAACTTTTTGGCCTAAAAGTAACACGCTATGTGTGGGGGAAAACTAACACTGCCCATCACCCTGAACACACCATCCCCACCGTGAAACATGGTGGTGGCAGCATCATGTGGTGGGGATGCTTTTCTTCAGCAGGGACAGGGAAGCTGGTCAGAGTTGATGGGAAGATGGATGGAGACAAATACAGGGCAATCTTAGAAGAAAATCTGTTAGAGTCTGCAAAAGACTTGAGACTGGGGCGGAGGTTCACATTCCAGCAGGACAACGACCCGAAACATCCAGCCAGAGCTACAATGGAATGGTTTAGATCAGGGATATGCAATTAGCGGACCTCCAGCTGTTGCAGAACTACAAGTCCCATGAGGCAAGACTGACAGCCACAAGCATGGCACCCAGAAGCATGATGGGACTTGTGGTTTTGCAACAGCTGGAGGTCTGCTAATTGCATATCCCTGGTTTAGATCAAAGCATATTCATGTGTTAGAATGGCCCAGTCAAAGTCCAGACCTAATTCACATTGAGAATCTGTGGCGAGACTTGAAAATTGCTGTTCACAGACGCTCTCCATCCAATCTGACAGAGCTTGAGATATTTTACAAAGAAGAATGGGCAAAAATATCCCTCTCTAGATGTGCAAAGCTGGTAGAGACATCCCCAAAAAGACTTGCAGCTGTAATTGTAGAGAAAGGGGGTTCTACAAAGTATTGACTCCGGGGGGCGCCATACAAATGCCCCCCCCCACACTTTTCACATATTTATTTGTATCATTTATCATTTTCCTTCCACTTCACAATTATGTGTCACTGTGTGTTGGTCTATCACATAAAATCCCAATAAAATACATTTATGTTTTTGGTTGTAACATGACAAAATGTGGAAAATTTCAAGGGGTATAAATACTTTTTCAAGGCACAGTACTTTGTGAAGACTCCACACATTGACCTCCTGGAATTCTGTGACCTGTAGTCACTACGTCTTGTGAGGAGGCACTGCTGTGTTACACATTTCACAGAGCCCGCCTTCAGAGCTTCATGAGGTGGAGTCAGTGCAGAAATCAGCACGGTACCATGGGATATGTAGTCATTAGAAATAGCTGCAAAGCATTCTGGGAATCCAGGAAGTTGTGGAAAGAGACGGGCAGCACTCACCACATGACAGATGATTTTTATATTGAATTGTCAGTCATATTTTTTTTTCTTTATCATGGTAACCTCACCTGATAGTTTAAGTTTTTTGGGTTTTTTCAAGATTTGCAAAGGGAGATCACACAAACACTTGTAGGTAAAATACAACCATATGTAACTTATATTTAAAGTGATTGTAAAGGATCACCTTGTAAAGCAACACATTCCGTGTAAAATAGAGGTAAAAGGCTAAACATTTGTGTATAGATAAAAATAAAAGTATTTATAATTTATTTTTTATATCCCCCCCCCCCTTTTTTTATAGGTGATCCCATTCCCTCAGTTCTCAGCTGCATAAGAGCTGGGGGAGGAGAGGAGAAGCAGCAGCACACTGAGCTTCCCAGTGAATGGCTGTGCAGTGAGGACATGTCAGGACAAATCTGCTCATTGGAGGAGAGTACATTGAGTTCCTAGCACAGCTAGAGAACTGACCATGCTGTGCTCTCCTGCTCAGTGTGGTCAATTTATAATAGGAAAGCAGAGGGACTGATAGGAATCCACCCAAAGGAAGCAATACAAAGAGAACCGACTTTCTCATACCAGTACATGGTACAGCAGCCACATATCAGGAATATGAAGTGTTGCTGCAGCAGGGCAATCGCTTTATGCCAGATTGCATACCTAGTACCCAATCCAATCGCTGGGGTAGAGTGCCCCCGCCGTCCTGGCTGTGCTATGATTGGCTGCAGCACCAACCAATCACCGGCTGCTGATTGTTCGCCAGCACCCGATGATCGGCTCTGGACATTACTGATGGGAGCCCTGTGTAGGTAAACGAACACAGAGCTGTCTTCTGACAGCGGCTCACTATGGTGGCACTTGTGTGATCACGATCCCAAGCTGGACTGTCTGTGTGTGTGTGTGTCCATTGATACACACAGCCCAGGTCACCCCTATTTCCCCCATCCGAATTACAGCAGCAGAAGCCAATCGCTTTCCACTGTTGCCTCCATGGCCAGTGAGGAGAGGAAGAGCTGAGGGAGGTGCCCCCCTTGGGCACAGCACTGGATTGAGATTGGGTATATGATGTAAAATGAGCTGCGCCCCCCTTAGTCTTCATTTTGTGTGACTGAGGGGCAGTAGAGGGACATTCTTCCCTGATCTTCTTCTATTTGCTGGCAGTTGGTAGACTTTAGAAGTTACCCTCCTCCAGGGTTCCACATATCGGGGCTACTCTCGGCTCATTCTATCCGAATACAGTTGATTTATTTTTTGGAAGATCTCCATATTGGAACGCAGGCTGAACGCTGATGGCGATTGTTTTTTTCTCTTTTCACAGAGACAGTCCGCCGCTGCTCCCCAGTGACACCACTCATGGCTACCGAACGGTGAAAGCCAAGCTGGGCTATAAGAAGGTGAGACCGTGGAAGTGGCTGCCATTTACCAACCCGGCCAGGAAAGATGGAGCCATCTTCTACCACTGGAGGCGGGCGTCCGAGGAGGGGAAGGACTACCCCTTTGCCAGGTTTAATAAAGTATGTCAGTCCGTCTTATGGACTTTTCTTTTTAGAAGTGTTTGGCTTGCTGCATCTTTAAAGTGACATTAAAGGTTCGATTTAAATTTTTTAAAAATAACAAACATGTCATACTTACCTCCACTGTGCAGCTTGTTTTGCACAGCGTGGCCCAGAATGGCGTTTTCTGGGGTCCCTCGGCGCTCTCCTAGCTCCTCCCCGTCTCAGATAACCCCCTGGGTGAAGCGCTCTCCCAAGGGGTTACCTTGCGGGCGCGCTCCCGAGTCCTGCATTTGGCGTCCATGGCCGCCGAGTGCAGGACTCGGCCCCGCCCCCCGCATCATTGTATTTGATTGACAGCCACGTGAGCCAATGGCTGCGCTGCTGTGAAGGAATGTGATGTAGATAATAATAATAATAATCTGAAAATGTCTATTTTCTTTTGTGTATACATATTTTTCTCCTTACTCATTATATAAGTATACAGGTTTGCTCTGTTCCTATATTTTCTCAAGATGGCGGGTACCCCCTACATCCCACACATCAGAAGAGATGTACCTATAATAGGGCGTACACACGGTCGGACTTTGTTCGGACATTCCGACAACAAAATCCTAGGATTTTTTCAGACGGATGTTGGCTCAAACTTGTCTTGCATACACACGGTCACACAAAGTTGTCGGAAAATCCGATCGTTCTGAACGCGGTGACGTAAAACATGTACGTCGGGACTATAAACGGGGCAGTGGCCAATAGCTTTCATCTCTTTATTTATTCTGAGCATGCGTGGCACTTTGTCCGTCGGATTTGTGTACACACGATCGGAATTTCCGACAACGGATTTTGTTGTCGGAAAATTTTATCTCCTGCTCCCAAACTTTGTGTGTCGGAAAATCCGATGGAAAATGTCCGATGGAGCCCACACACGGTCAGAATTTCCGACAACACGCTCCGAT
This sequence comes from Aquarana catesbeiana, assembly GCF_042186555.1. Lineage (NCBI taxonomy): Eukaryota > Metazoa > Chordata > Amphibia > Anura > Ranidae > Aquarana > Aquarana catesbeiana. The sequence continues at coordinate 242,218,511 of NC_133327.1, forward strand.
CGGACATTTTCCATCGGAAAATCCGACCGTGTGTACGGGGCATTAGACTAACATAGCAATGACGTATTTTTGTGTATAAAACATTAGCACCGCCTTGAATAAATTAGAAGTGTAAAAAGTAACGGTGCTGAGCGTGTCTCAGAGTGTTTACTTTTATATGCATGCATAGCCACACTTTCCAATTAGAGACAGCATCAGATAACCTTGGGCTCGATTGAAGCTCTTAATCTTATCCTTAACAGCTGGTGCCGAAACCCGGGAGCTTCAGGCTACAGTGGAAGCCATACCACGATAAGCATTTGAGCGTTAACTGATAGATAAGAGGGGGTTTGCGCAGCCCTAACAGTAGTACGGTAAGTCTTCTTTATATTCTTACCACTGTACGACTTTCTTATCTTTTGGTTAACGGCTGGATTCTGTCGGTATGCTGAGACTGTCTTAGAGGCAGGTATTTCCTCGCCTGAGGCTGTTTTAATGAACCTGCCAGTGGGTTTCTGCTGTCTGTATTTGTTCACTGTCTGCCATTCTTTGGGCTGCGAAACTCAGCAGTCTAAAAGTGCTACATGTGTGTATGTGTGTTCTCATCCCCAGACGAGCTGTCGGCCTCTGGGATGAGGTTTTTCCTTGTAGCAGACGTTTATAGACGGGTTACTCAAGGTTTGTCGGACCTTTGAGGGTTATCTCAGCTGCTGGAGCCCCCCCACAGTCTGAAAGTGTTACAGATGTCTCACCCCAAGATGAGCTGTCGGCCTCTTGGTGTAGAGCTGTAATAGACGGCTATAAATGGGTTAAAAAGGGGAGTTGTCTGCCCCTTGTGGTTTACCTTAGCCTGCTGAAATTTTGCAGTTCGAAGAGTGGCAGGTGTAATGTCCTGTTGTGAGTGTATTTGTGGTTTACTGTTTGCTTTACACGAGAGGGGTTGGGGTGGGGACTGGTTAAGGTCGGAGGGGGGCTGCCCGGGGGATCTGTTGGGTCGCGGGCCGTTGCTCCCCATTACCCCTGATGTGTTTGTTCTTGTTCTGAGATTAACCGTACATTACAGGGTTATAGCAGACAGTAGCAGCTAGGAGCACAGCCTTATGTGCCCCCACCCAAGGAATTTGTTGATAAGGAGCAGTGAGAAGAATATTAACCCATTAGTTGTACGTATTCTCCTCTCAAGCCGTTAGCCGAGAAACAGAGAGAGAAAAGAATGTGATATTGTGAAGAATGTGATATTGTGAAGAGGAGAGAAGATGTTGAAATAGTTAACAAAGTTGAACGAAGTGGCGAAAGTTATGTTGCTAAAGAAACAGGGAGAAAAATCCTGTGTGATAAAGAAAATTGGATAAAAGAAGTTAAGAAAGATGTCGATTGTATTATGTATGTGTATCACAGAGTTGATGATACAGTATGTGAAATTACCACGCTATGTTGGAATTTGAAACAAAAGGAGGGGAGGGACAGCACTGCCCTCCGTCTAACAACCACTCCTTTCTCACCACCCAAGCACAACCCACTGTGACAACTCAGCCCGGCGGCCTTTTAGTGCACCCATGCCTTCACTTTCTACCCAGCCCAGTGCACTTCCTGCCGGCGGCCATCTTTGTACACCCAGTAAGCTTAAACAGCCTGTACCCAGCCCTCCCTGTTTTAAACCAGGATGGTTCATACCACAGACCTGTCTTCCCCAATACGGGAGCATCACATTCCCAGGCCGGATATGTTAATGATGAAGAAGCATCTGAGTGGGAAGCCCAACAGCAGGCAGCAAGGCCACCCGCTGATTTAACCCCCAATCCGGCTCCGGACTCACAGTTCCGAGAAGATCTCAAACACATGCTGGCAACCGTAAGGAACAGTGCCTCTTGCCAGCCCCCGCCCCAACATCAGTCTCGGTTACCAGAAGGGGCACCAGTGATGTATGTCGCTTTTACTCCATCACAAGCAGTGGCCTTAGTGACAAGTCTGCCTGACCCAGAGAAGCAGCCAATTCCCTTCTACCACAGGATAGTGCAGATACAAGAAACTTATTCAGCTGCCTGGAGAGACTTGATCAGCCTATGCCAAATCAAAGCAGGAAATGTCTTTTGGCCAGTCATGCAGACGGCCTTCAATGATGCCAGCCTGACAAGTGCCACTTCCTACACCTCAGGCGTGGAGTTCTGTGCACAACTCCACGACTGGGCAAAGGAGAAGTTGACGGATCAGACCACCACAATCCAAGATATTACCCAAGATAAAGGGGAGTCTGTGAAGAAGTATCATGCTAGACTCATAAAAGCACACACACATGTTATCAACTGCTTTTGTTTCAGGGCTCAGAGAGGATATCAGAAAAGGCCTGATGGTGGCCCGCCCTGAATACCATTCAATGAAAATGTCTGATTTATTGTTGGTGACCAGAGGTATAGAAAATCAAAAAGGTAAAAAACCAACGCCCCTCATGGTAACCCATGACGAAGATCCCGCCTACACTAGTCCACCACCACTGCCCAATACCAGGGAAAGGATCACCTGTTACAACTGTGGGAAATGGGGTCACATTAGAAAAGAATGCAGAGCCCCAAGATGTCCTAGACAAAAAACCTACCACTTTCCTCATTGACAGGGGTGCAGCTAAAAGTGTGTTGAGGGCGGTGAACCTGCCTGATAATTCTTTCCTTTCCACTATTGATGTTTTCTGCGTGGGAATGGATGGGGTGCCCCGCTCCAGTCCACTTACTGAGCCACTCCAAGTGGGGACATTTCCTGATTTGCTTGCCAGATTTGTGGTGTCCTCTACATGTCCCTTGAATCTACTAGGAACTGATGTGTTGTCCAGACTACAGGCCTCAATCATGTACATGCCTGAAGGGGGAATGAAGTTACATACTCCCCTATCTTTAGAAGGCTTATCTGCTTTGTGTTCTCTGCCTCTCCTGACGACAGTTCATGAAGCAAAAACTTCAAGCTCAATACTGCAGGAAGTACTTGACAGAATCCCTGCGTACCTATGGTCCACAGGACCGGAAGACAACGGTCACTTAAAGGTGCCACCAGTTTCAGTCAAGCTAAAAGAGGGCGCATCATTGCCCCGGAAACCACAATAACCCCAAGAAGGGAATCCCTAAAAGAGAACCAGGTACCTGCGGTGGATGCCTTTGACTGCAAAGTACCTCACAGAGGTGGACCTTACAAACGCTTTCTTCAGTGTCCACCCACACCCCTCCCTTCTTTTCTAATGTGACCCCATTTCCCACAGTTGTAACAGGTGATCCTTTCCCTGGTATTGGGCAGTGGTGGTGGACTAGTGTAGGCGGGATCTTCGTCATGGGTTACCATGAGGGGCGTTGGTTTTTTACCTTTTTGATTTTCTATACCTCTGGTCACCAACAATAAATCAGACATTTTCATTGAATGGTATTCAGGGCGGGCCACCATCACCCCTCCTTTTTGCATTCATCCACGGAAAGAAACGGCAACATACCTAAACAGTTGTGCCACAAGGGGCACAGAACTTTCCAAGCCAGTTTGCAAAATCTATGGCTATCAACCTTGACACATGACAAGAGGAACACCCGGAAGTGATTCTCTTCCAACACGTTGATGACCTTCTCCTTTTGTGCAGCTGACTTACCCCCTGTTGAAGTCACCTCAGAAAGCCTGTTGTGCTATCTTGCCAACCAGGGGTGCAAAGCCTCAAAGCCCAAATTGCAGTGGTGCTCATCACCTGTCATTTTCCTTGGACACTGTTTGTCCCATGGGACAAGACACCCCACTGAAGACAGGGTGCAAGTAATCTCTGATATCCCACTGCCACAAGGCCAGAAATCGCTTCTTGCCTTCCTTGGACTAATTTCCTAGTGCGGAGCATGGATTCCAGAAGCCTTCCTACTGATGCTCTGCAATCAGACCCCTTCCAGATGTCTCCTGAAGAAATATCTAAAGTTTGAGGCCCTTAAGTGCGCCACCTCCGGTGCTAGGGCTCCCAGCCTACGACAAAACGCTCAAGCTCTTTGTATCCAAACGTCTGGGACATGCTGCAGGTGTACTCACCCAATCACACGGCATCAGCCTACGCCTCATAGGATATTATTCCTGTCGGCTGGATGCGGTAGCAAGAGGAGGCCTATTGTGTCTGCGAGCTGGCTTTGCTGCACAAACCTTGCTTGACAAAACTTTGAACTTGGTCCTCGGACACTGCCTCGTTCTGCTTGCTCCCCATGAAGTTGTTGCCATATTCAACCAAGATCCAGCCGAAACACTTGTCCACTACCAGACACTTGAGACTCCTGTGTTCCCTCCTACTGGACAGCATTACTCTATTAAGTTGTCAAACACTGAACCCTACCACCCTTCTTCCACTTCTCGAGGGGGGAAAGGAGGAGGAGGAGTAGAGTCTTGACTTGTCACCCCATGACTGCATCGAACTAATACGGTTGGAAACCATGCATCTTCCCCATGTGAGTGAAATACCCCTGCAGGATTCAGAATTCAGACCTAACAATTTATGTTTGCTGAAGAACATGGCAAATACCGCACAGGACACGCGGTCACCACTGAAAACACTGTTCTACAAGCTGAAGCCTTACCACCGGTGATGTCTGCACAGGAGGCAGAGCTGTAAGCACTTACTACAGCATGTAAATGGGCAGAGGGAAAAAGAGCCAACATTCATATGGACTCAAGATATGCTTTCAGCATTGCCCATGATTATGGTGTTATCCAGGACTGAGGATTCCTGACGGCTGCAGGAACACCTGTGAAAACTTGATGGATGCCTTGCTTCTCCCAACCCAAGTGACTATTCTGAGTAAAAGCACACGACAAACTGAACTCAAAGGAAGCTCGAGGCAATCATCTAGCCAATTCAGCTGCCAAACAGACAGCTGGTGGTCCACGGGAAGTGGACAGCAGGGTGGTAGAAGAAGACCACCCTGTGCTTACCTTACAGACTCTCCCAGTGGACAGAGTTTATCTAAAAGAACTACAGGAAACAGCAAGTCCGGATAAGAAGGAAAGCTGGAAACGGAGAGGAGCAACTCTCAGAAATGGACTATTCGAGTGCAACAAGAAGCCTTGTCTACCCAGGAGTATGTACCCAGCCGTGGTGCAATGGGCACATGGAGCTGCCCACTTGACAAAGACTTTTATGAACTCTCTTATCAACAAGTGTTGCACCAAGAGTTACTCCACTGACCGACAGCTTCTGCAGATAATGCATTATCTGCACCAAATGTAACCCAGGACGCACAGAAAAAAACACAGAAGAAGCACCTGGCAAAAGCCCTATACCCCATTCCAGAGGATGCAAATTGATCATTCTCAAGTGCCAAGAAGTGGCAGATTCGAATACGCCCTAGTGGAAGTGGTCATGACTGTCAGGACCACAGCTAAGAAACTACTGAGTGAGATAGTATGTAGATTTGGGGTCCCAGAGGTGATATTGAGAGATCAGGGACCAGCCTTAACAGCAACCCTTACAAAAGAGATTAGGGCAGCACTGGGGGTTCAGTTGGCACTACACACCCCATACCACCCTCAAAGTAGCGGGAAGGTAGAAAGGAAGAATGGGACACTAAAAAACAGGATGTTAAAGATGGCCCAAGAGACTAACATGAGTTGGCCAGACAGTTAGCCCATTGCCCTGTTCAGTGTCAGACACACCCCTGGGGGAAACATGCCCTATCCCCTTATGAAATTTTGTTTGGTTCAGCTCCCAGACTTGGTTGTTACTTTCCACAACAGTTACATTTGCAGTCTGATGTGTTGACTAATTATGTAACCACATTATCACGAGAATTAACCTGAATGCATGTCCAGATGTTTTCTTCCATTCCAGATCCTGAATTAGATACAGGAACACACCAACTACTGTCTGGAGATACTTGAGCCAAGTTATGATGGTCCATTCCAAGTTTTGCTGACCACAGCCACCTCAGTTAAGTTGGCCAGGAAGAACACCTGAATGCACGCTTATCACTGCAGGAGAGCGTGTTTTTGGGTGCTGCATATCCTTTTTCTGTTTGATCTAGGGGGGAGGGGCCCAGGAGGTGGCCATCACAAAAATAAAAACATAATTACGTTTTGGTATAACTCTTCAAGTACACGTGACCACCTTTACCTTAGATTACTGTGACATAGTACCTTGTCCGTTTGACCCTTCATGGCAATGCCATTGGTACAGTGACATCCCTGACGGTAAGGACATATGTATGCCGCACAGACAGTTACTGGGGACAGAGTTGTGGTTCCAGGGGGGGCCAGTGGGTTGGAACACAGGGTCAGACTGGGCGACCACAGAGTGCATTAGACAAAAAAGATGAAAATAGAAAGCCCCATCTCCTAACCGAAGATACCCCTGATACATACACTGACCCAGCACACAGTCAGAGGAGGAAGCGAGTAGCTCTCTCCGGAAGCTTTGACCCTCATGTATACATAGATGTCATAGGGGTTACAAGGGGGGTCCCTGATGAGTTTAAAGCCAGGGACCAGGTAAAAGCTGGTTTTGAGTCTTTGATCCCCATAACAACTGTCAACAAGAATGTAGATTGGATTAACTACATGTCATGGTTATGCAATAGAGTTTGTCGATCAGCATACCTGTCTCCATGTGTTCATCTCTAGAGACCAGCTGACCCTCACCTGACTGCTTTTGTAACCTCTCCTCTAAGCATGGCCCCACCTCAGGGCCTATCAGGGAACCCTATATTAACCTGTGCACTGCAAGCCAGCAGTGCTGATCAACCATTGTGTGTTAGCCACTATGTGTACTTGCTGTGTTTCCTACATCTGATTCCTGTTACCGACTTTGGCGTGTTCCCGACCATCCCTATTTGCCTGTGACCCTGAACCTTGGCGTGTACTCTGTTGTCCTTGTCTGCTTGTGGCCCCGACCTTGGCTTGTCCCTTACTTTCCTTGTTGTTCCAGCCTGCTGCCTCCTTCCTCTTCTCCTGTAGTCTACCGTGAGCGTGAGCTGTGAGACCCTGGGGGCCGCGACCTGGAGCCAGACTGCAGCGCAGTCAATCCTTACCATTAAAGGCTCTGGTGAACACCTGCTGGCTCTTAGACTCCGCGCCCTGGGGAATCTATGCTCTAGCTCCCAGTGGGATCTGTGTCAGTGATCCAGTAGACCTGCTTCCTGAACCTCCCAGGGTTCAATCCGCAGCAGTCAGCCGTAGGGTCTACTACCTTGCGGTGCACTCCTGATCCCAACGGTGTGCATCTGTCACCCAGCCTCTAGATGACCTGACACTACACATATTATAACCAACAGATATTTGTAAATTACACTAAAGATGCCCTCCAGGGAATTGCTGACCAGTTAGCCCCCACTTCCTACATGACATTCCAGGACCGGATGGCCTTAGACATGGTGCTAGCTGGGAAAGGAGGTGTTTTGTAAAATCATAGGAAAAAACGGGAACCTGTTGTACATACATTCCTGATAATACTGGCCCAAATGGTAAGGTTACTTTAGCTATAAAGAAATTAGAAGATCTGTCATTGGAGTTGAAGAAGAACTCAGGTATCACAGACCCATGGGATCAATACTTTAGCTGGATGAGTGGGTGGCAGAAGGTGCTCGCCCAGATAGGGGTAACGGTATTAATAATCCTGGTTCTTTTAGCCCTGATTGTATGCTGTATTATACCTTTCGTAAAAAGTTAATGAGCAAGGCTGTAGACAATAGCACACCTCATTTCTCCACCAAGAAGAAGAGGACCTCCTTATGATGGAAGATGACAAACCCTTCACTCCTCTACAGTCACTCCCTGTCCATAATCTCACAATCCTATAGGTTTATAGGGATAGATAGCGCCTGACTGCACCTCTCCAGCTGTATCGAGGAGGGAAGTGAACAGTTGCTGCCCAATTCTATATACAGCTTAAAAGAGTTGCTGAGGAGAAGGGCCAGGCCAAAGTAAGACCTTTAGTATTAGGGACAGGAAAGAGAAAATTGCCATTTTAGGGGGGACTGTGAAGGAATGTGATGTAGATAATAATAATAATAATCTGAAAATGTCTATTTTCTTATGTGTATACATATTTTTCTCCTTACTCATTATATAAGTATACAGGTTTGCTCTGTTCCTATATTTTCTCAAGATGGCAGGTACCCCCTACATCCCACACATCAGAAGAACGCGGAACTGAAGATAAAACCAAGGACAGCCAAACCTCGTTATGAAGATTCTCCATCTTCTTTTCTATCTTAGCCAATGAGATGTACCTATTAGACTAACATAGCAATGACGTATTTTTGTGTATAAAACATTAGCACCGCCTTGAATAAATTTGAAGTGTAAAAAGTAACGGTGCTGAGCGTGTCTCAGAGTGTTTACTTTTATATGCATGCATAGCCACACTTTCCAATTAGAGACATTATTTTACAATTTATTTTTTTGTATTTTTTTAGGACCTCTGTTGGGGGGGCTTTGGGGAAATTTTAGAGGTCTAAATCTAATAAACTGACCTCTGATGTCTCGCTTTAGAGAACGAGAAAGGGGCTGAGGACAGATTCATCCGTCCCTTTCCCTGCAGCCTCAACTGCACATAATGAATGAACAGAAATAGCTCTGTACAGAGGCTTCACGTTCATTCATAAAGTGAAGCATAGTAAACACAGATTACTATGCTCCAGCTATGAATTGGTATAAAAAAAGAGTTGTGATTGGTTCCAATCACTGACACTATTCATTAAGACATCCTGACCGTATCCCCGGCAGCAGGCGGTGGGAGGGGGAAACTTGGTAGTGCTGTGAAGGGGGGGGCAGGAAAGCACATGGGGCAGCGGGATAGGGAGGCAGTGGAAGCGGCATGTGGAGGAACTGATGCTCTCCATTTCCCTCCTGTAGCCATTGAATGTCTGCGGGAGGGAGAGGAGGAGAAGCGGGCACTCAGCGGCTACATGGAGGGATCGGTTCCTCTACATGCCGCCGCCCCCTCGACCATGTGACCGGGATTGCTATGGCGACCACCCTCCTGTGTACGTATGCCCCGGCTCCTGTAAGTGATGGTTTTAACATCCACTGTTCATGAGACCTATGTGAGTGTTTATTTGTAAAATATCAAAGATTGCCCTTTGCACACTACACATCAGGGGGAGGCAACCAGTAGCCATCCAGCTATCGTGGAACTACATTTCCCATGAGGCATTGCAAGGTTGGCAGTTACAATGACTCCCAGAGACATGATGGGACTTGTAGTTCTGCAACAGCTGGAGGGCCCCAGGTTGCCTCCCCCTGCTATACATGGTCTATCTTGGAAGTGAGCAAGAGAAGGTGGCACCACGTTCCTTCATTGATTGAGAGACCACGGAGAACGAGGGTAGCCACCCTCTAACAGGAAATCAGATTACAGCAGCAACAAAAAAAAAAGAAAAGGAATTTGGAGAAGGCTGAGAGCAATCGCCCCGGAGGACGAAGGAAGGAATGTGCAGCATTCAGGGAGCACAGCATGGACACCCCCTGGTGGCAGCCCAGAGGGGGGCCTTCCGCACTGTTACACACACTCACTATTAGATACACCTGTTCAGTTGCTCTGTAACACAAATTTCCAATCAGCCAATCACATGGCAGCAACTCAATGCATCTAGATGTTGTAAAGACAACTTGCTGAAGTTCAAAACCGAGCATCAGAATGGGGAAGAAAGGGGATCTCGGTGACTTTGAACGTGGCATGGTCATTGGTGACAGATGGGCTGGTCTGAGTATTTCTGGGATTTTCACACACAACCATCTCTCGGGGTTTACAGAGAATGGTGGGGAAAAGAGAAAATATCCAGTGAGCGGCAGTTGTGTGGAGGAAAATGTCTTGATGTCAGAGGAGAATGGGCAGACTGGTTCCGGATGATAGAAAGACAACAGTAACTCCAATAACCTCTCCTTACATCCAATCACATGATCAGGAGGTCCGGGAGATGCCTCTGGCGTTAAGATGCTCGTAAAGGGCCCACGGGAGCCAGTAGGAAGGGATTAAACAATTTCTATCCAGTCAGGTACGCCCTCACACTACATGGATGGTAAATGTGAAGCAGATTGTAATGTGTGTGGGCAGCTTTAGGGCTTGTATTGATGACATCAGTTTGAGACACTTCTGAGCAGTGGGGGATGGTACTCAATAATTCGGGGGGGCGGGAAACCAAAGCCACCCCCCCTCCAGCAGGAGACAGACATTAACGTGGGGAACAGCCACCCCTGCGGGAGACGGACAGCCTCCTTACCTCTGTCCTGCCCAGACTCCAATCTCCCCTCCTCGAGCCAGGATGGTGAGCCAACCCTGGAGTGGCGACTGTTGGGTCTGTCAGTCTTCTCCTTCTCCCCCTTGGCCAATAACATTGCTTCTCCTTTCGGTCAATCGTGAAACACATCTCACGACCCGCTTCCTAAATGGCTGGGAGGAGAATCTGTGTGAGAATAGACAGAAGCCAATTAACCTACCAGCATGTCTTTGTAGTGTGGGAGCAAACCGGAGTACCCGGAGGAAACCCACGCAGGCACAGGGAGAACATGCAAACTCCAGGCAGATGGTGTTGTGGTTGGGATTTGAACCAGCAACCCTTTTTGCTGCTAGGGGAGAGTGCTACCCACTACACCACTGTGCTGAATGGTGAATGTTCGTTCGCTAGTCACACACCTGGCTGGGTTAGGAGTTCAATGCTCTGCGCCCAGAGCCCACCCCTTTTTTGAACCCTGTTAGAGCCTCGGCACCCTGTATGTAGATTAGGGGGATGGACCTATAGATGAGGGGCGCCCCTAATGGACGGGCCGCCACTGCTTCTGAGATCACTCAGAATTCACTTTTTACCTCTTTATCTGACCACCTTCCAACAGGTTTTCTAGTCCTACAGACTTCGGGATGCAAAACCTGTCTGATGGAAATAAAGCTCCTTATATTGAAACGTTGCCAGCTGACTTCCTCCCCTGAAGAGCTCACACTTCATATTCCAATGATTTGTGTATTTCCTTTGCAGACAGTTCAGGTTCCCGTGTACTCAGAGCAGGAATATTAGATGTACCTTCACGATGACAGCTGGACAAAGGCCGAGACCGACCATCTCTTTGACCTCTGCCACCGATTTGATCTGCGCTTCATCGTCATCCATGATCGCTACGATCACCAGCAGTACAAGGTAAGTCGTCTGGATAGGACAGGTGTGGGCGGGGCTGCAGGAAATAGTTTGCAGCCGCACCAGCTTGGTCCAAACGGAAACGGGAGACGAGCCGTATGCAGCGCCCGTACTATTACTACAGAAGTAACATCTTCTTATACTGGAAGCTGTCACAGACGGGATTTTTTTTCCAGATGCCAGATATGTGGTAGAAGTGATATTCTTCTTGCCCCCCCTACCTGCCATGTGTCCTGGGCTTACCTGTCCCTCCTGGGTGCCTCCATAACTGATGAGTGGCAGAAGTTCAGCAAACATCCATTCACTCATCTCCCTTTGTTCATGTGAACCCCCAGAATCTCCCGGCTCTGAGCACTTCCAGGTTCACAGGCAAACTCCAGCCGCCTTGGTCACAGAAGAAGCTAACCGAGCACAGCCTGTGTTCAGTCCGCTTCGACAGAGGACAGAGGTGACATCAAAATGTAACCCCTTGCCTACCGGGCACTTTCCCCTCCCCCTTCCTGCCCAGGCCAATTTTCAGCTTTCAGCTCTGTCACAATTTGAATGACAATTACTCAGTCATGTAACGCTGTACCCATATGACATTTTTATCATTTTTTTTCACACAAGTAGAGCTTTCTATTTTTTGCTAAACAAACAAAAAAAAGACTGGAACTTTGGAAAAAAAATTAACAAACATTTTTTTATAGGTTGTTATAAAATTTTGCAAACGGGAAATTTTTTTTCTCCTTCACAGGTGGGCACTGATAGGCTGCCCTGATGGGCACTGATAGGCAGCACTGATGGGCACTGATAGGCAGCAGTGATGGGCACGTGTACATGTCCCTTTTACACAAGCCAGGTGAGGAAAGGAATGCCGATAACTGGCTTCTATTTACATCGTGATCAGCTGTCATCGGACACAGCTAATAACTGGGGAAAGGATTGGCCCTTTAACCTGATCTGTGATCAGCTGTGATCCAAAGGACTCTGGGATATTTAAATTTTTTTTACTAATGGCGGCAATCGGCAACTTATAGAGCGGAACTGCGATATTGCGGTGGACAATCTGACACTTTGTGGGAACCGGTGACACTAATGCAGAGATCAGTGCTACAAAATATGCACTGTCACTGTACTAATGACACTGGCTGGGAAGGGGTTAACATCAGGGGGTGATCAAAGGGTTAACTGTGTACCTAGCCAGTGTTTTACTGTAGTGGGGGAGGTGCTTATACTAGGGGAAGGCGTAGATCCTAGTCCCTCCTTTGCAGTAACACAGGATCCATGGCATCCATAGTGACAGAACGGCGACCCGCCTGTGTACAGAACAATAAGTGGGTGCCGGTGGACATGGGGGGGTCCACGGGAACCGCTGATCAGCTCTCACTGTATAGAATCACAGCTGGAAAGAGCTTCCAGCACCACGCACTCGCGCCAGATACCTGGAAATGCGGGATCACGTGTGTATAGATGATCCTGCGCAGCGCGGCCGTCCTGTAGCAGTAAAACTGATGAAGGACGATTGGCAAGTGGTTAAAGGAACTTGTCACCTACACGATCCACTTGCCACCAAATCAGGTACATGTAGGCGATTGGCTTCAAGTGGTTATACCGGGGTTATGGCTGCAGCTGTATACCATAACCCCGGTATTTTTCTTTTTATTTATTTTTTCAGACAGTGATGCTCTTTTTCATCTAAAAGCAATCCTTGCAGCTAATTGGCCACTGGATTGCTTTAACAGACGCCCCCTCCTGCTGCCACCGGTTCCTCTCCGGGCTCTTCCGTGCGATTGGGGAGCCCGATATCCAATCTGGCTATGCTGCTGGATTATCATAGAGCTGGACGAGAACCAGAAGGTCCTGAGTCATCTCTATGGTCTAGGACAGTGGTCTCCAAACTGCGACCCTGGGGCCAGATGTGGCCCTTTGCTTGCTTTTATATAGCCCTTGGGGCACTATTTTATCCACTGATGCCAACAATGGGGCATAATAATCCCTCCCCCACTGAGATCAATGAAGGAGTACAATTCCTCCCAATGACACCAACGATGGGGTATCATTCCTCCCACTGACACCAACGATGGGGCACAATTCCTCCCAATGACACCAACGATGGGGTACCATTCCTCCCACCAAAGATGGGGCATTGTTATTTCCTACTGATGTCGTAACATTTTCTACACCCAATGGTCACAATTCCCCCCCCCCCCCCCCGTCTGAAGGACAGTACACTGACCCCTTGTTAAGAAGGTTTGGAGACCCTGGTCTAGGAGACTGGTACAACGGTATGACGTCACTGTCTTTTTTTTTTCTTTGGAAAGCATGTTTGTTTGTTTGTTTGTTTGTTTGTTTTTTTTTCACGCTTTCCGGGGTAGAGGAGAGTCCCCCAGATGTCTCCATAAAGAGGACCTGTCATGCTTTATTTCTACCACAAGGGATGTTTGTATTTCTTGTGATCGGAATAATATTGATCAAAAATAAATAAATTAAATAGACAGTGTAAAAATTAAAAAAGTAATAAAATAAATAAATAATAATTTTAAAGTGCCCCTGTCCTCATACGTAGGTCGCTCACGCATATGTGAGGTATCACAGCAATAATTCTAGCACTAGACCTCCTCTGTAACTCTAAACTGGTAAGCTGTAAAAAAAAAAATGAACGCGTCGCTTATGGAGATTTTTAAGTATCCTAGTTTGTCTCCATTCTGCGAGAGTGCACATTATTATTATTATTATTATTATACAGGATTTATATAGCGCCAACAGTTTACGCAGCGCTTTACAATATAAAAGGGAGACAATACAGTTATAATACAATAAAATACAAGAGGATTAAGAGGGCCCTGCTCAGAAGAGCTTACAATCTAATAGGGTGGGGCAGGTGGTACAAAAGGTTGTAACTGTGGGGAATGAGCTGATGGAAGTGGTAGGAGATTAGTCGGAGACGTGATAGGCTTTCCTGAAGAGATGAGTTTTCAGGGATCGCCTGAAGGTAGCAAGAGTAGGGGATAGCCGGATAGATGGAGGTAGCGAGTTCCAGAGGGTGGGAGAGGCTCTGGAGAAATCCTGGAGACGAGCATGGGAGGAGGAGATGAGAGAGCTTGAAAGCAGGAGGTCTTGAGAAGAGTGGAGAGGTCGATTTGGGTGATATTTGGAGACAAGATTGGTGATGTAGCTGGGGGCAGAGTTGTGAATGGCTTTGTATGTTGTGGTTAGTATTTTGAATTTAATTTGCTAGGTGATTGGGAGCCAGTGTAGGGATTGGAGGAGAGGGTTGGCAGACACTGATTGGGAGCCACTGTAGGGATTGGAGGAGAGGGTTGGCAGACACTGAATGGAGACCAGTGTAGGGATTGGAGGAGAGGGTTGGCAGACACTGAATGGAGACCAGTGTAGGGATTGGAGGAGAGGGTTGACAGACACTGAATGGAGACCAGTGTAGGGATTGGAGGAGAGGGTTGACAGACACTGTATGGAGACCAGTGTAGGGATTGGAGGAGAGGGATGGCAGACACTGAATGGAGACCAGTGTAGGGATTGGAGGAGAGGGTTGGCAGACACTGAGCGGTTGGTAAGTTGATAAGTCTGGCAGCAGCATTCATGATAGACTGAAGAGGGGAGGAGCCTATGGAGAGGCAGGCCAATGAGAAGGGAGCTGCAATAGTCAAGGCGAGAGATAACAAGGGAGTGAATGAGGAGCTTGGTAGCTTGGTGGTTTCATTTCTTAAAAAGAGGCAAATTTTAGAGATGTTACGGAGGTGAATTCTACAAACTTTTGACAATGATTGGATTTGAGGCTGAAATGACAATTCAGAGTCTAGGATTACACCGAGTACCTGGTGTGGGGGGAGGGACTGATGGTTGCATTGTTGATTTTGATGAAAAAGTCATGGTGGGGAGGGGGGCACAGGCGGGGGGGATATTAATAGCTCAGTTTTAGAGAGATTTAGTTTAAGGAATTGGTGCGACATCCATGCTGATATGTCAGTTAGTAAGTTAGTAATGCGAGAGGAGACTGAAGGAGTGAGGTGAGGAGTAGACAGATAGATTTGGGTGTCATCAGCATATAAGTGGTATTGGAAGCCGTGGGCGGTTATTAAGTGACCAAGGGAGGAGGTGTAGATAGAGAAGAGAAGGGGTCCAAGAACAGAGCCTTGGGGGACCCCCACAGAAAGGGGCAATGGAGAGGAGGAGACAGAGTTGTAGGTGACACTGAAGGAGCGCTGTGATAAATAGGCAGAGAACCAGGATAGAGATGAATCTCGGAGGCCAAGGGAATGTAGTTTATTGAGAAGGAGCAGGTGGTCAACAGTATCGAAGGCCGCAGAGAGTTCAAGTAGTAGGAGTATGAAGTACTGGCTGTTGGTTTTAGCAGTTAGTAAATCGTTAGTGAGTTTTAGTAAAGCAGTTTCCGTGGAGTGCTGTGAGCGAAAGCCAGACTGTAAGGGGTCAAGAAGGTTATTTTCACTGAGGTAGTATCTAAGACGGTTGTAGACTAAGCGTTCTAGAAGTTTAGAGGTGAATGGGAGCAATGAGATGGGTCTTAAGTTGTTCATGTTGGTAAGGTCCAGTGAGGGCTTTTTAAGTATGGGAGTGATCTGCGCATGTTTTAGAGGGGAGGGGAAGGTGCCACTAAAGAGGGAGAGGTTGAAGATGTGGGTGAGGGAGCATAGGATAGAAGAAGAGGGTGACTGTAGTAGTTGTGAGGGAACAGGATCCAGGGGACAATTGGTTAAGTGGGCATCTGAGAAAAGTTTTGTAACCTCTTCAGTAGTAGCCAATTCAAAAGAGGAGAGTGTTGAATGTGCTGTTAGGCAAGGTATGTTGGGTGGGGAAGATGTACGCACAGTGGAGTTATCCTCACGAATTGCATCAATCTTGTCTTTGAAGTGATTGGCAATCTCTTGGGCAGTGAGTGAGTTAGTGGGTAGAGGGGGTGGGGGACGAAGCAGAGAGTTAAAGGTTGAGAAGAGCCGACGGGGGCTGGATGACAAGGAATTAAAAAGAGAGACAAAGTAGGCTTGTTTGGCAGCATGGAGGCATGAATTGTATTTTAGAAGGGCAGATTTATTTAGGGTGAAGTCTTGCAGGCATTTGATTTTACGCCACAGTCGTTCAAGAGCTTGGCAATGTCTCCTGAGATAGTGTTGTCAGTTTTCCAAGGTTGTAACGGTCGGGGCCTGATTCTGCGTGTGGTTAGAGGAGGAAGTGCATCTAGTGATGATGATATGAGTGAACTGTTGTAGACAGAGGTGGCCAGGTCAGGACAGGACAGGGGAGAGATTATGTCATATAGGTGGTCAGTAGCAGAATAGAGAAGAAAAGGGTTAAAGTGGCGATGGTTTCTACAAGTAATTGTTTGGTGCTTGGAGGGATGGGTGGTTGGAGGCAAGGATACAGTGAAAGTAATGAGGTTGTGATCAGAGAGAGGAAAGGGGGTGTTGGTGAGGTTGCCAGGGTTGCAGAGATGGGAGAATACAAGGTCAAGGGTATTACCATTGGAGTGAGTGGAAGTATGTGTCCATTGGGTTAGGTCAAAAGATGAGATTAAGTCGAGAAGTTTAGCTGTAGTTGGGCTGTTAAAATTGACAGGAATGTTGAAGTCACCAAGAATGATCGTGGGTATTTCAGAGGAGAGAAAGTAGGGTAGCCAGGCAGCTAAGTCATCAAGAAAGCGTGATACTGGTCCTGGAGGCCGATAAATTGCTGCAATCCTCAGCGAAATGGGAGAAAACAGACGAATACAGCGCATCTCAAAAAGAAGAGAGGGATAGAGAGGGAGGGACAGGAAGGACTTGGAATGTGCTTTGTGGTGATAGAAGGAAGCCAACTCCACCTCCTTTCTGTCTGTTGGGTCTGGAGTAGTGAGTCCAATGGAGACCACCATGGGAGAGGGTAGCAGGAGAAGCCAGGTTTGAAGCCAGGTTTCTGTTATGGCGAGTATGGTGCCCACGTGTCCCGGATTGCCCGGGATTGTCCTTTAATACATATTTGGGCCCGGGCACCTTCATTCCAGGACAATATAGTGTCCCGGAATGAAAAAAACCACCAGTCCGCCACCCTGATAAACATTGCCGAAGTAGCCAAACTAACTGGTTGCTAGGGCCGCCCGCCTCGCGTCTAGCAACCAGTGACATCGGCTGAGCGAGGCTTGCCCAGTGCTGCCCTGCGCTGAGCAGCGCGCCTCTGAGTCCACCCACCTCCTCTCCTCATTTTCCGCCTCCGGCCGGAGCAGCAGAGGGAGAAAGAGATAAGCCTGAGCGTCTTCTGTAGCTCCTCCTCCTGACACTAGTCCATTCTGCAGTGCTGGTAGTGGCACTGCTGGTAAGCCAGGATCCACCACGGCATCCTGTGCCCAGTGCCAGTCCCGGGGCCGACTACTCCCGCTGCCTGCAGCTCATTGCCAGGCCAGCAGCCCGACTTCTCTCCTCCTGAGCCTCCTCCCGCCCACGAGGGCCGCAAAACGGAGCCACCAGCCAAACTTCCAGGTTTGTACACTACTCACTCACTAATACTATTCTATGGGAACATGCATGCTTGCAATGAATCATGTATGTAACAATGTTCCTTCTAGAATCTGATACTGTATGTTCGTAACAATAACATTTCCTTTTTTTTTTTTTCTATTTTTTACATATGTATTTCTATGTGGCAGAAAGTCTGGCTATCTATTCCAAATAGGTTGACCACCTTGGTATTAGACCCCTTTCACACTGTGCCGCCCCGGGCGTCAGCGTTAAAGCGGCGCTATTTTTGGTGCTGCTTTACCGTCGTTTTAGCGGCGCTATTCGGCTGCTAGCGGGGGCAGTTATAACACCCCCCCGCTAGCGACCGAAAAGGGGTTAAATCCGCCTGAAAAACACCACTGCAGAGGCATTTTGCCGGTGGTATAGAAGTGCTGCCCCATTGAGTTTTTTTGGGCAGGCGCGGGGGGGCTCCCTGAATGACATATCCAGAGGTTGTTTTTGGGAAATAGACCAAGATAAACTTATTTGGTTCTGATGGTGACAAGCGTGTGTGGCGGCACCCAGGTGAGGAGTACAAAGACAAGTGTGTCTTGCCTACAGTCAAGCATGGTGGTGGGAGTGTCATGGTCTGGGGCTGCATGAGTGCTGCCAGCACTGGGGCTCTACAGTTCATTGAGGGAACCATGAATGCCAACATGTACGGTGATATAATGAAGCAGAGCATGATCCCCTCCCTACAGAGACCTGGCCGCAGGGCAGTATTCCAACATGATAACGACCCCAAACACACCTCCAAGACCACCACTGCCTTGCTAAAGAAGCTGAGGGTAAAGGTGATGGACTGACCAAGCATGTCTCCAGACCTAAACCCTATTGAACATCTGTGGGACATCCTCAAATGGAAGGTGGAGGAGAGCAAGGTCTCTAACATCCACCAGCTCCGTGATTTCGTCATGGAGGAGTGGAAGAGGACTCCAGTGACAACCTGTGAAGCTCTGGTGACCTCCATACCCAAGAGGGTTAAGGCAGTGCAGGAAAATAATGGTGGCCACACAAATGGTGGCCACACAAAATATTGACACTTTTGGCCCAATTTGTACATTTTCACTTAGGGGTGTACTGACTTTTGTTGCCAGCAGTTTAGACATTAATGGCTGTGTGTTGAGTTATTTTGAGGAGACAGAAAATTTACACTGTTATACAAGCTGTACACTCACTACTTTACATTGTAGCAAAGTGTCATTTCTTCAGTGTTGTCACATGAAAAGATAGAATAAAATATTTACATATATATATTTACATATATTTTATATATATGTGTGTATTGCTGTTATGCTTTAACCACATCAATACTGGGCACTTTCGCCCCCTTCCTTCTCAGGCCAATTTTCAGCTTTCATCGCTCTCGCAATTTCAATGACAATTACGTGGTCATGCTATGCTGTACCCAAATGAAATTTTTATCATTTTGTTCGCACAAATAGAGCTCTCTTTTGGTGGTATTTATTTATGACTCCGTTTTTTTTTTTTGCGATATAAGCGAAAAAAGAGCGGAAATTTGGGGAAAAAAAACAATATTTTCTTTATTCTATTTTAAAAGAAATCCAATAAAATTGAATTTTGTCATAAATTTAAGCCAAAATGTATTCTGCTACATGTCTTTGGTAAAAAAAATCCCGTTAAGTGTATAATAATTGGTTCGTATGATCACGGACAGATGTACGCAAATGATCATGTACAGATGTGTGCAGATGATCATTAGGACATGTGATTTTACTGGGACATATGTGGGGGACAGGTGTTTTTGGGGACATGTGTTTTACACTGTGTGTTACTATGCTGGTGATCAGTGTGTAAAAAACAGCTCAAACACACTGATCACCAGCCGGCTGCAGCGATCCGCTCTCTTCTCCTCACTGACTAATGTGTGAGGAGAGCCGAGCCGATTGCCTAGCAACCGGCTCTCTGTTTACATCACATGACGGCTGTGATTGGACACGGTCGTCATGTGATCAGGAGGGCCAATCACAGAGCCCTCCTGCCAATCTGAGATGCGTCGTGTCCGGGTGACACGAGCGCATCAGGATCGCGCCGTTGCGCGGGCCCGCACGCGTGCGATCCCCTCCTTCTGAGGGACGTTCCTGAACGTCCACTCAGAAGGAGAGAGCGCCCACCCGGCTGTACATATGCAGTGGCCGGGTGGGAAGTGGTTAAAGCAGTACTAAACCCATGCTGTGTCTGTTCTGCAAATACACACAGGCGTGGTCTGGCGCTTCCAAATATTGTATTGATTAAAAAAATTTTTTATATTTGTCCCTTCGGATAATTGCGGATGAACTGACGTGATCGGCTCTCAAAAGCTGTGTACCAACGATCAGATTAGCTTTGAAAGCGATATTTTTTCACCTGATTTTCGGATGCTGTGTGCTAGGCATAAGATAGGACTCGGATAGGTGAGCATTTACGAGAGATCAAAGGTGAGAAAGAAAGAGATCCAACAAAAACTCAAGAAAAACCACTGGCAAAGCATTTTGCTTTATACCATGGGGGCAAACCAGATGGCCTAAAGGTAAAAGGCATTTATGCACTTAAACTGTCCCCGAGGAGGGGGGACTTCAACCGCATCCTTCTACAGAAGGAGAAGAGGTGGATCTATCGGTTGGGGTCCCTTGCTCCTCGGGGACTAAACACCGAATTAAACTTACAGGCCTTTCTGGAACCCTAATAATGTGGGAGTATACATGTCACACCAGTCTCCTCTGGAGTGGGATGGTCGAGGGCCTCATGAGAGACATACTTTATCAAGGGGATCAAAACACACATGTCCAAAAATAAATGTGGGGTTCTAGGCCCTATTTTTGTAGATGATCCACCCAGTATGGAATAACCATAAGATCTTTTAATAAAGTTGGCTCTATGCGCAACTTTTCTGGGTATACTTATTAATCGCATTATAAGTTGTATATGTGTACCTTCTGTTTTGGATCAGGGGTCTGGTCCTGAATAGAATGTATATATACTATAATAAACATACTGGCCTTTCATCCTGACAAATGGGTCCGATTGACCTTGCTTTCCTTTTTCCCATTACAAGATCGACAATAATTGCAGGTCAATAATTACATCTTGGTCTGTCTGCTCTAATCTACCTGCTCAAAATGAGAATACTGGAGTATATTTGAATTGATCTTTGCAATTTTGTGTTATGTTTTGTTGGTACCTTTCGTGTGAGTCCCGTCTTTCCTGTGAATCGAAGAACCTGCCATTTCAAATATGTGAATAGATATAATAGAAATATCCTTGTGAATAGTCCTATGTGCTTGGTAAGAAACAAGCACAAACTTTATTAAAAAGATTGTTAGAACAGTGACTTCCGTTAATATTAATCACCATTGATTATACCTACTTGAAATGGAGGATGGCAAAAATGGGATAAAGAACTCTGAATTATCAAAACATATATATATGAACAATATCCCCCCAAAAAAGGCACGAGAAGTGTAGATGGGAGTGAAGTGTTTATGTTTACGTTTATATGCATGTGAATCATTCCAATCAGGAGGCGAAGGCACGGCCTGGACTCACGAAGCTTATGACAGCTTGGGCGGAGCGGCCGGAATGGAGATACACATAAAAGAATGACAGCTCCTAACCACGCCTAGTCCAGATGAAGCTACGCTGATTGGTCAAGCGAAACGCGTTGACGTCACAGCGGTCACGTGACGCCGGCCGGATGACACATCCATCTCCCCATTGGGTATCGTCACGGTGAAGGAGACGAGTGCTGGGGAAATAGAGTAGAGGAGCATCTTTACCGGCCCCATTGCTGCATCGCCACGCTGGAGCCACAGCGGAGTAACCTCACAAGTCCCATGCCTTCCATGACCATAAGGCAATGATCGAATACAGCATTATTATATGCTAGCACATGGATGATATCAATGTGGGGAGAAACGAAGATGGTGATCTACGTGTGCTGACCGGCCAAGAGGTAATGTACATCTTGCCTCTATATATCCTATCCATCCTTCACCTGTCAGTCTACCTGTAGATACCTGTCAGCCTATGCCTGCTGCTACCACTTATGCCAGCATTTAAGGGCCTCATATGCCCTGTGAATACGTCTACTATACTGTACTACACACTTGATGATCTGACAGAAGTTTTAGCTATGGGACTGGACTGCTTTATGTGACCAATAGATGTTCTGGTGGATTAAGAGGCTATTACAGCCATTAGTTGCTGCATACCACACTCTGTGAGGGACTTTGGTGAGCGCCTGATTTTCCCAGTTGGGAATAACCTTTTGAACCCAATCATACCTGGAGGACAGCACCAATTGTCTGATTAACACATGTTCATCTAGCCCCAGTCCAGCATTGCCATCAATAATATAGGTCATCCCATGGGGAGACCTCACAGTGATACTGGGCACATCTCTGCATAAACATACATATGGGGATTGCTCCCCGTATCTCCTGCCCATTCATTGGGTAGTCACGGAGTTTACCTGTGGTAACAGTACCCATCTTCACTGTGAGTGGTTTAGCCGGCGTCCGGACTGTCTGTGTTGTGGTTACGTTATGTATGTGTCCCCTGTGTGTCATTTGTTTTTTTGTTTGTTCAGGTTTTTGTGAATTTTCCTGTTGTTTGCAGTGTATTCACCAACCAACAGTGCCCACTTAGGTAGTGCTCCATTGTAGCACCCGGTGGTGCACATTATGTGCAAGAGCTGATGCCCTGCATGTGGATGCATTTTATGCGTGTTGAAGCAGTGTTTTAATTAAAACAATAAATACATTATACTTTTTTAAATATACATACCCTGGTGTTGACTCATTGTTGCCCGAAGTAGCCACTTTTTTGGATCCCAGTAGTGATACAGAGGTCCAATTTTCTTTTGTATGTATTGGTCTGTTTTGGCTATAGCAACATTACCAAACTCTGGTCAGTTTATAAAGGGTTCATTATATATAAAATTATTTTCCCTATCACCAGGCTATGTATACAGTAGGACCTGGTTTTATTTTCTTCTTTTTTGGTTATATAAGATAGGACATACTTGAGTTTATTTAGCAAAACTGGAGAGTGCGAAACCTGGTGCAATGCTGCATAGAAACCAATCAGCTTCCAGGTATTTTTTTTGTCAGAGCTAAATTGAACAAGCTGAAGTTAGAAGTTGTTTGGCTACCATGCACAGCTTCACCAGATTTTGCACTTTCCAGTTTTAGAAAAATTAGCACCACTGGGTGAACTGCCAGGTTACGGCCCCTGATTTTACCATTGCATCATGTGATAGGAAGTTGGCCATAAGTGAATCCTTTATCCCAGGGGTCCCAAACCCCTGGGCCGCGGACCGGTGCTGGTCCATAACCTGTTGGGGGCTGGGCTGCTGGGCGGGGGGGTGGCGGCAGCTCGATCTCTATTGGCAGCCGATTGTATTGCCGCCCAGGCTCCGCCTCTTGTTGGCCGGCAGCGGGGGGCCTGTATGTTTTTGTTGTGCCCCGGGGTGTCTGAAGGAGAGAGCTGCATTGTAGCCACACAGCAGGGGGTGAGCGTAGGGCGAGCTAGTAAAAGCTCCCCCCACTGTCAATAAGTGGCGGCTGCTCTCCTCCTTCTGACGCCCTGGGGCACAACAAACACATACAGGACTTGGAAAAACCCACCTTCTCCCAGGCGCAAGGTAAGGAGAGATGAATGGAAGCAGGAGCCCGGTGATCGGAAGTTCTCGGTGTGCTCTGTGCACTGGTAGCATTTCCATAGGAGTCTCTGTGCAGTCAAACCTCTCTGCTAATCTTTAAATACTGATCACCCCCCCCAAGGCCCCTGGAAAAATTGGCCGCACGATAACGGTCCCTGACATCCAACATTGCTTAATAAGAAAAAATACAGCGTGACAGTTTTTTCAAGTATGTTAAAGTTTACCATATCTCCAGGAAAAATGATTCCTTTTTTATTATTTCTTCAGCTTTGATGCACCACAGCAATCATGTAGACAGCAGCCGCTGCTACCAGTGTGTGAAGTTCCTGGTCACCTTGGCTCAGAAGTAAGTATCAGCGATCTATAAATTGTAAGATCCATAGGTCAGAGATATGATTTTTGTCAGATGGTGGGGTCTGCCTCATGTCTGTGGTGTTAGCCCTTTTTCACATGGACGTCCTTTGTTCCATCTCAGCAGGGGGTTCTAGACTGATCCCATGCCGAATTGGATGGAAATGGATGTCACGTGTGTCCAATTTTTCCTGTGATGGCGTTAAAAGTGGACCCATGTAATCCCTATTGGTGCCCGGATAAAAGTGGACCCATATATTCCCTATTGGTGCTCGGATAAAAGTGGACCCATATATTCCCTATTGGTGCCCGGATAAAAGTGGACCCACATAATCCCTCTTGGTGCCCAGATAATAGTGGACCCATATAATCTCTATTGGTGCTCAGATAAAAGTAGACACATATAATCCCTTTTGGAGCCCAGATAAAAGTGGACCCATATAGTCCCTATTGGTGCCCAGGTAAAAGTGGACCCATATGATCCCTATTGGTGCCCGGATAAAAGTGGACCCATATAATCCCTCTTGGTGCCCGGATAAAAGTGGACCCACATAATCCCTCTTGGTGCCCAGATAATAATGGACCCATATAATCCCTATTGGTGCCCGGATAAAAGTGGACCCATATATTTCCTATTGGTGCCCGGATAAAAGTGGACCCACATAATCCCTATTGGTGCCCAATAAAAGTGTACCCATATAATCTCTATTGGTGCCCGGATAAAAGTAGACACATATAATCCCTTTTGGAGCCCAGATAAAAGTGGACCCATATAGTCCCTATTGGTGCCCGGGTAAAAGTGGACCCATATAATCCCTATTGGTGCCCGGATAAAAGTGGACCCATATAATCCCTCTTGGTGCCCAGATAAAAGTGGACCTACATAATCCCTCTTGGTGCCCAGATAATAGTGGACCCATATAATCCCTATTGGTGCCCGGATAAAAGTGGACCCATATAATCCCTCTTGGTGCCTGGATAAAAGTGGATCCACATAATCCCTATTGGTGCCCGGATAAAAGTGGACCTACATAATCCCTATTGGTGCCCGGATGTAACCAGATATGTGTCTGCCTATATCCGCCCATATTCGGTTCAGTAAAAGAGGACCAGGATGGAAACTTTTTCTCTTGGATCCAATGAGCCTGAACAGACCTGGATGTGGGCAGATATAGTCAGACCTAAGTCTGGTTACATCCAGCTGGCCATTGGGATACATTGCAGTCCGTTTTAGATCCAGGTAATCACAGGTCAAAAATGAACTGCCGAAATGCCTGTTTAACAGTGGCTGGAAAGTGTTCACAATGCTTCTTTTTGACCACAGGTGTGCTGCTGCGAAGGAGTATTTCAAAGAGAATTCTCACCACTGGAGCTGGGCTGTGCAATGGCTGCAGAAGAAGGTACGGCACTCATATTTCTGGACTATATGTGATAACAGAAATCTGTGCTTCTAGGAAAAATCACAATTATATAGTACAGGTTTGTAGCATTGATTGATATACTGTGGGTGAATAACATAATAAAGATTTTGCTCCAGGACACTTTGGCCTATGCTACCGCGTTGCTTAATGAGAGGGACCAATCTGGAAGCAGCAACGGATCTGAAAGCAGCCCAGCCAATGAGAACGGAGACAGAAGTATGCAACAGGTAAGGAGTATTGTGGGTAGAAGAAGCTTTGGCTCCTTCATTACTTTAAATGTTGCTGGGGAAGCTGTAATTCATATTTCTTTCAAATCCATTGAGGAGGGACACAGGAAGTATTTAACTTTTGGGTTACATTGCCAGCTACTGGAAAATTGGACACTGCTGTGTTGGGCAGCCCAGGATACTACCAGCACCCCTCAGTTTCTCGCAAGTATCCTGGGAAGATGGACTTCTTCTCTTCAGCTCTGCTGTGTAAAAGGCTAATCTGTTTTCTGCTTGCACTTTTTGTTTGATATTTTTTTTCTCCTCTACATTGCTACTGAACCTTTGGATTGTAGCTACTATCTGGTGTGGTTGTCCCTAGCCTGGCTTTTGGGGGGTAGCCTGGAAGTGATCCTTGGACACTGAATTCCACATGGGGTGCCTTCCAGATTCTGTTCTGGTAAAAGTTGGTTGCAGATTGCCTTCCAGGTCCAGAGCCACTGGCATTGCCTCAGCACACTTGCCCTGTCTCTGAAGGCTCACTTGATGAGCAGTGGGTCAGTTGGGACGAGCAACAGGAGATACCTCATTTACATAGCTTCCTACAATGTTAAAAGCTAGGACATCTGCTTCTCGCAAGGTTTTATCATTGGACATGAATGCTTGAACTGGTGTGATTCTCGAGACTACCACCCCAATAGTTTCTCTGACAAATTCTCTGCTTCCTGCAGCTGGGTCTGGACCAGCACTTGGCTCTCAGCGCTATCAAGAGTCTGGTTTCTGCTCTGTTTCAGAGGCTGTTGGCCTCTCTTTAAGACTCTTGTACTTTGGTTCTGCCATGAGCCCCCTTACTATTCATCTGTGATTCCATCAGATCTGAATCTGGTTCTCTCTGCACTTCAGAAACCGCCATTTGAACCCCCTAGAGACATTTCTCTCGCTAAACTCACCCACAAGGTAGTTTTTCTTGTAGTCATCACCTCTGAGAGGCAATTGTCTGAAGTGGTGGCTTTATCCTGCAAGGAACCCTTTCTGGTTTTCCTAAAGTAGTTTATGCCTCTCACCTCAACAACCATATTATTCTGCTGTCCATCTGTCCAGCTCCAGTTCACCAGAAGGAAATTTCACAACATTGGATGTGGCTAAAGCTGTGAGAGTCAATGTTTCAGGAAGACTGATTGCCTTTTTGTTTACTAATAAGGTTGTACTAGTCTCTCGTTACATCACTATGTGGCTCAGGCTGACCATCATCCAAAGTTATAGACTCGAGGATCGGGCTCCACCTATTCCTGTCATGGCATACTCTGCTAGATCCGAGTGATTCCTAGGCCTCTTGGCATCAAGCAGCTGTTTCCCAGATTTGCAAGGGGTTGCCCCTTGTTCTTCTAAGTATACATTCTCCACATTTTTACCGGGTGGACGTCCTGACCTCACATTCTCCACATTATATCGGGTGGACGTCCTGACCTCACATTCTCCACATTATACCAGGTGGACGTCCTGACCTCACATTCTCCACATTATATCGGGTGGACGTCCTTGCCTCACATTCTCCAAGCTCTACCAGGTGGACGTCCTGGCCTCACATTCTCCAAGCTCTACCAGGTGAACATCTTGGCCTCACATTCTCCAAGCTCTACCAGTTAGTCATTCTGGCCTCATCTAAAGCCAACTTTGGGTATAGGGTCCTTCAGGTGGCTCATTTTGCTGCAGGTAGTCCCTAGTTTTTCTTTCTTGGACCTGTTAGTGAGTGTTGTGTTGCCCATTCCTCAGTTGGACTCCTTTTGCCCATCCTGAAGGTTAAAGACTTCTGTGTTCAATACACTCCAAGAAATGAATATTACTGTGAGTGCTAAAATGTTCTCAGATAAGTCGGTAGTGCATGTTTTAGTGAATATTTGTCACCAGGAAAAAAAATAAATGTAATGAAAGCAGAACACGTGGAAGGGTAGAGTCCCTCTCAACTTTTTATTGCTGTCTGTGATTTTGTTTGGGAGATGCACCATCCCCGTTTGTCCCGTCACTAAGACAGAAAGTGAGGAGAAATGCAAAATGTAATTGACACTGTAACAGGAGCAGGGGAAAATATTCCAATGGGGACAGCTGTTCCAGTGGCAAAGAGGTGGATGTACTAGCACATTATGACTTAAGCTGCCCAGGACCCATTTTTTTTTTTTTTGCTGCGGTTTACTACTGCTTTGATATACATAAGGCTTATAGCCAGACATTGTACCAAGACTGCAGAGAACCCTAATAAATAGGTTCTGATGTGTTCTTCACATTGTGACTTGCTTTTAATTTAGTTTGAAAATGTGGTTTAAGCCAGAATTCCCCTTATAATATTTTTTATGTCTTTCAGGGTCCCGACTCTCCAATGATAATTGGAGACCCAAAAAGTGACCTTGACGATGTCGATCCTTGACCACATTTCCCAGGTACAAAAGACAAGAGAGTCTTTGTTGCGCTGTGAAACGCCCTTCGAGAACCACAACGGAGTCTCGTTGTCCTACCTGAAGGCCAACCTTGCAGGACTCGCAGAGCTAATCCAGACGCTGCAGCCAAGGCTCTTTTTCTGAAAAAACTGTCGCACCGAGGCGGAGGTCAACCTTACTGCTGCAAGAAAAAAAGAGAATATTTTTGTCAATTTTAGTGCAAAACAAGAAACCCAACAAGTGGTTGAATTTTTTTTTTTTAATTTGTCAGAAATCAAGGAGTGAATGTGCAATTCTGGCTTTTTCTGCAATGCTGCAGAGATTTAATTTGGTTTTATAAACTCTGGGGAAGAAGAAAAAAAAAATTCTTGACTGCGTTTAGGTGCACACGGCAACTTTTTAATCTTACGATGTTACCTAGGAATTTTAAAATGATGTAAAGAAAAATGATCATGTAAAACAAAATCTTGTACAAATTTAGTTTGGAAATTGAACTTTTAAAGAAGAGAAAAAAAAAAAGAAATCTAAATCAAAGACACTTTGTATTTAATTTGTCTCCCAACAGTTTGTATAGTCATTTTGCTATGTTTGTGCCATCGGATCATGACGAAAAATTTAACAAGCCGCTGTTTTCGTACATCGTTCTTATAATTTATTTTTGCCGATACGTCCTGCATACGCTCTGGTGGCAGCTGTGTACCAGGTTGAGCCCATCAATTCACCAAGCGGGAATGGTTTCACCAAGGCACAAAGTTCTATGGAATTCACTAGTTAGTGGGCAATTGACGGGCTTGATATGGTACCCTATGGTAAAATATGGGTACAGGTTTAAGTGTAGCTCCATCCTTTTGGCGTGTTTGATGTTGCAATTGATGGCAGCCAGAAAAGCAGCTTAACGGTCTTTATTAACAGTGTTGTTCCCTGTTATTTGAATTGTATCCAAGTAAATACAGTAAAGACTAAGGATACAGTCTGGTTTAGCCCATTGGTAAAATCAACCATCTTAAAAGAGAAGTATGGAATTTTTTTTTATCCCATATTCATACTTACCCAGGTGGATGCAGCATCAGTCCCCTGCCGCCTCTTCACCGAGAACCGAGCCAACAAACTCCACCGATGGCTCCGTTCTCTCACCTCCCCGAGTGGAGAGCTGCTGCCTGTCGGTCAGCAGCTCTCCTGCTTTGCTCCTCCACGCTCATTGGAGCGCTGAGCTGTGGAGGGGCCATCTCAGCGGCCAGCTGAGAGGCTGAGACTGCCACCAGTTCAGGCACTTGGCGGATCCAGACTTCTTGGTGACATCAACAGAGAGCAGTATGAAACCGGGTCACAGGAGTGCAAAACGAATTGCACTCCTGTGACCCATAGGCGAAGCCCAGCCGAATGAGCTCAGGCTGGACTTCTCCTTTAGGCCTCAATAACAATATATTTTCTCCTGTCCATAGAGGGGCGTTAGGAGAAAATAACGTGGGCCTTTAAATGTGCCACAGACACGTAATACCCATCCATATAGTTAAAACTTTCAAAATCTTTTAAAAAATGATCCAATTTGGATAGATGGCTTATGTACAAAGCTTGAGAATATGCAATAATTTCCTGTGTGGCTTTTTCAGATCGACGCGTTTCACAAGTATAAAGGGTCCACACCTTTTTACATATACAGCCATATGTTACATCTTACAAAACAAGTACAGTTGAATATAATACAATTATTAATGCATGGCGCATATATCGTACAGAGAACATAAAGATGGAAATGATGACCTTGTTCACATGGGCGTACTTAGCGTACACCCATGCGGGTACTGTATTTAACCCCCCCCTTCAGGGATGCACAGGTGCTCCATGCATCCCCATGCAGGCAGTCTCATTCATGTTAATTGGGACACAGCTGCTGCTTCCAATCTGACATTTGTACCTGTGCGGGTGCTCAGCCCTGAACGCAGACAGTTTCCATGCAGGGCGGTGCACCCACGCAGATGTCAGATTTGGAGCAGCGGCTGTGCCCATGCAGCTGCTGCATCCCAATTAACATAAATGAGACTGCCTGCATTGGGATGCATGGAACATCTGTGCATCCCTGTGGGGGGGGTAAACACACTCATGGGTGTACACTGTAGTACGCCCATGTGAACAGAACTTTAGTGTAAATCCACAGTAATATATTTTGAATAAGTTGATTCTTTTGTCCAGAGTTTAAAGCAGATCTTCACCCAACCTATCCCAACCCACTATTTTTATTTTTTTTATTAATTTACCCTAGCTTACAGGAGGTGGATTCTGAAATTTTTGGATATTCACTCACCCAGCGTTGTCCCTCTTACCATCGCTCTGTTTTGCATCGCCATGTTTGTGACATCATCGAGAGGCCTGCCGACTCTTCTGTGCTCAGTGGATGGGCCTCTCGATGATGACACGCCATTAGGCTAGCTTATCAGGAGATGGGTTTTGAACATTTTAGATATTCACCCACCCAGTGGATCCAGCGTTGTCCCGCTGAGATCCTCTGCCAACTCTCGATTCTGCACCGCCCTGTTTGTGACATCCTCGAGAGGCCTGCCAGCTCTTCTGTATTCAGTGGGCGGACCTCTCGATGATGCACCACGAGGCCCCCCCCCCACACTTTGTCAATTAAACACTATGCCTCCTGGGATATGTGACATGCATATCCCAGGGGAGACAGCAAGCATTAGGTGAGTGGCGTGCATGGGGGGGGGGTGCCAGACACTTTTTAAAAATAAAAATAAAATGTACAGAACAGGAGAAGGGGTGTTGTGGAGGGAACTTCATTAAGAGGGTGAAGATCCACTTTAAGATGGGACATCTGCGAAATTTAGGGAGTACTGCTTCTTAAAGGGGACCATATAAACAGAGTAGGATACTTAGCTGTATACAAACACGGCTACAAGGAATATTTAAAATCTGTAAAGCTTCAAAGGACTGAAATAAATACAGTTTTTATAGCTGATATCACTGCCTTGTATTTGGAGATCAAACCTGTCAAAAAGGGAGGAGTTACCCTTTAGACAAAAAATAATTGCAAATGGAAATAGACTGAAAGCCCTGTCAGTGTTCCAAATATTTTACATTTTATTTCCTCTTTGTACATTTTTATGCTTTATTTTCAGGCCTTTGTAACCAAAACATCTTGGGGCGTTCTGATGTAATTCTAATAATTTGTATGCAAAGAGCTGGCCAAATATAGAGACCGCTTGTTGTCCACTGCAAACTATTTTGGGTTCAGCACAGCAGTTGTATACATGGCACAAACAATTCCAACCAGTGAAAAAAAAATTGGGATCAGCTGGATGGAAATATTCAGTGGTCCCCACGCAAATCTGATCCCTAATTCAGATCTGTCTCGGTACTTGAAAATGCAGTTTATTGAACTATACATGCAAAATAAGGTTCGTGGGATGACCGTGTCCATGGTGGGACAGTTTTTAGGACAGCCAGCTCCTTCATATTTGTGGCTGGCTACATTGATTGCCCGGTGTCTTGCTTTGTGTTTTGAGTGATTTAAGGAATAATGGAAGTAGGCTATTCACTTGTAAAGTAGACGCTTTGAAAAATTCTGGGAAGAAAATTCTAAAAAAAAAATCTTTAATCCTAATCAATCAGCCATTTTAAAAGTCCTGACCAAGAGCAGGTACCCCCAAAGTGTATATTCGTACTTTGTGCACCGGTCTGACACTAGTTTCATTGCCTTTATTTCCCATTTTGGAGTTAGGCTTCACCTGGTCACCATTCCCCCTGGCCCAGTGTGTTGGCCCTTATTGGCCATTGAGACATTGTCATTGGGTGTGGAGATGGCAGGTAGGTGGGGCTTAGTCCCAGAGTCAAAAAGAAAAGAAAATGGGCAAGCCTTTACCAGTGAAACCCTTATCAGACGGGTGCAAAGCGGCTTTCCCAGCTGGTGGGTGCACCACGGCTTTTCTGGCTGGCGGGTGCACAGCAGCTTTCCTTGCTAATGAATGCTCTTAGGCAGGACTTTTTAATTTTGAGGGTTCAACTGTTTATATTTAAGAACTGCAGCTAATATTTGCCTGAGATCTGTTTAAATAATCCAATGTATCTACCAAATGTTTCCTTAAAACTGATCGTAGTTTTTTAAAACTTTATCAAGCCTTGCCACAATTACATGGAGACATATTGAATAAAATTGGTTTGTCCCACAGGTTTTAAGATGCTACGTCAGGGACGCTGTCATTGCCACCTGCACTATATGAATGTTTAATTTGCGCAGAAAAAACAATTATGGTTTATGGTAATATATACAGAGAAAAGAGTCTAGCTTGGAGATAACTGGAATTTAAAGGAATCCCTTTATCATGAAGTTCCGTGTACTTGTCGCTCATATGAAGGTAGCCATTTTGTATGTTGACCCAACACTCGGCCAACCTATTTACGTAGCTCTAATATTATGGCATGAGACACAGAGCCACCCTTTCTCCTGCCTTGCAGACTTAATTGGCTGCTTTTGTTTGAGATCAGTCTTGGTTACAAAATGGCTGCTATTTGGCTCTTTGAGGCTCAGGTACTCATTGATAACGGGAGGCCAAGGAATTGATTTTTTATGTTTTTGTGCCAATTGATTTTTATTCATTGTGTTGTATATTTTCTGGATTTATTGCACTGATATTTTATTTTTATCCCCCCCCCCCCCCAAAATAAATGTACCATATCATAAAACCAACCCTCAGGGCCCCGGGGCTTCCATGTGTTCTTCCACTCGCTAACTTTTCCTGCTATGCTGCTTTGTCACCTCACAAGCCCCTGTGCACAATGACTTCCTGCCCTGTCTGTCCTTGTTAAAGCTAATGTACAGAAATCTGAGGGCTGAATTGCTTCCGCTTTAGATTTTGTATGACACATTCATGCTTGTAGACTTTAACTCAGTTTGCTGGGAATGGTATCATCCACTTACTAACTTTTAACAGATGCTGTAGCTTTAGTCTGTCACTCTCATATTTGCTACTTAGCAGACCACTAACTGGGAATATGTATGCAGGTGGGAGTTCCAATTTCAGTGGCAGAAATTGTTCGAGGTCCATGCATCTATTGATCCGCATAAAAGTCAGAAATAGCAAGTACCTCCATTTTTATATGCTAGGGGTTTTTGTGTTGACCAAAGTTATAAGAGGGAAGAGTTTTGAAGCTCTACCTATTACTATATACAGTGATCAACCATAACATTATCACAACTGATAGGTAAAACAAATAACAATGATTATCTTGTTAAAATTGAATCTGAAAGTGGGTAGCAAAAAGTCAGCGAACAAGTGAACATGTTGATCAACTTTGACAAGGGACAAATTGTGATGGCTGGACAACTGGGTCAGAACAACTCCAAAACTGCAGCTCTTGTGGGATGTTTCTGATCTGCAGTGCTCAGGACTGAGCAAAAGTGGTCCAAGCAACAGGGTCTTGGGCGGCCAAAGGCTCATTGATGTATATGGGTAGCGAAGGCTGGCCTGTGTAATACGAACCCAATAGAAGAGCTCTTGGAGCTCAAATTGCTAAAAAAGTGAATGTTGGTTCTGAACACACAGAGCATTGCCATTTGTTGCGTATGGGGCTGTGTAGCTGCTCATTGGACAATGTGTCTAACTGTCCAGGCATTACAATAGTTCAGTTGAATCCTGAAACCTTAGAAACCGTTAATCGAACAGACTAATTGCTTGGAGTATCTGAATCTGGTCCTGGACGCATCTCAGGCCAGAGTGTTTCTTCCACATGAGATGTTTCAGACTCTGGTCTCTAGATCAAACACTCCAGTCCAAAAGCCATTTTTGCATGAGCATTAGGAGCTGATGGTAGCCTCTTTCAAGGCAGAACCTTATCCTCCGTTTCACTCCAGACATCTGAAATATAACATTCTGTTGTTGTGAAACAGGTCAGTCCTGTCTCTGGCCAGGCCAACTTGGTTGTGGCAGAGGACCAGGTTGTCTCTGGCTTGGTGACTGAGGAATCTGGCTCTGGAGTCAGGAAAATAATTTCTTGCTGTCCTTTGGAAGATTCTTACAATGGACACCAACTTGTCAGCTGGGGAGGAGTCCTGAGCATGTCTGTGCAGGGGACTTGGCCATGACATGGTGGTGGTGTACATAAACCATCGGGAAGAAACCAGATATCTTGCTGTGACAAAAGAGGTAAAGTGGAACCTGCCCTGGGCAGAACGTCACATTCCAGCCATGCTAAATGAGCAGGCAGACTTCCTCAGCTGACAGCACCTGGACATGGGGGAGGTGTTCCAAAACCTGTGTTACATGTGGGGATGCAGAGTATGGACCTCTACATACAAGGATCCTCTAGCAGGAGCAGTGGATACTCTAGGTGGGATCAGTACATCCTAATCTATCAATTTCCTCCCCTGAAAATTCTACTGCCTCTGCTCCACAGGATCAAGATGGAGGGCATTTTGGTGATCCCCATTGCTTCAGACTGGCCCAGGCATATGTGGTACACCAACCTGGTAAGACTTCTGGCATATGGTGTGTGGGCACTGCCAAACTGTAAAAATATTCTGCCCCAAGGACGAAATTGCCATCCTGCTTCTTGGTTGCAGACTTTAATAGCATGACTGTTGAAGCCAAGGTTCTGAGGGACAGGGGCATATCTGAGTCTGTGCTTCCTATGATGCTTAAAGCTAGGTACTCTACGTACTGTGAGGTCTCTTGTTGGATGTGGAAAGTATACTTCACTTGTTGTGGGTTTCTGCCATTGCTATTTTGTTTCAGAGAGTGCGGCTTCTCACTCTTTATGAAAAAAACTTTATGGGGGGGCTACCTGTGCATGGGCCTTTGAATCTGATTCTCTGTGCTTTTGAAACTTCCATTTGAGAAAGATTTTACCTTTTTGTTATGCTGCCTGAACTATATCTTAGTGGCTTGGATAGACCACAATTTAAGCTTATGGTCTCAAGGATTGGATTCTTCACTTTTCTTGGCAGGGATTACTCTTACTAGCCCTGTAAGCCCCTTTTGGGTTTCTCAGATTTGCTGTCACAATCTGAGATTTAAAAACTATGCCATTGAAGCCAGCACCAAAAAGGATGGCAAATCAGTCCTTGGGGCAGAGAATGCTGACTAGCTATCAGTGCCTGCAGCACATCGGCTGGGTCCATGTACCACATCTGCTTGGGCCATATGGAGCAGTGAGGATCCTTGGAATGTCCTTCATATCAATCCTGTTTATTTGAAGTTTAAGGGTCAGGAATGCATAGATCAGAGTGTACCAACCCTCTGTTGCTACCTGAGCATCCACTGCTTCTGCTAGGGGATCCATTGCCCTGGATACAAACCTGGCCAGTTTGTTGTAGAACCTAGAAGTACACATGCGTTTGTTCCCCACCTGCAATGCAATGGTCCAGGTGCTGCCAACTGAGAATTTGCATGGCAATTATCTACACTGGGAATGTACATGGCTGGAACATGATGTTCTATCCAGGACCTGATCTGATCTAAATCTTCATGCAGCAACCGTCTAGCTCTTCCCTGGTAGCTGATGCACGCCACTACCATAACATTGTCCAATTAAATCTGGTTCAGATGATTCTCCAGCAGGCTACCCCAATGTTGCGGAACAGCCAAATTACCTGAAGCTCCAGGATGCCAATCTAGAGCTGAGATTCCTCCCATGACCAAGTGCTCTGTGCCAACAAGGTGCCCATGAGTCCTGATGAGCCTGGCGTCTATCACGAGGATGGTGTCCAGGAAGAATTGGTATAGGATAGACTTGTAATGTTGAAGAACAACATTAGTACTATAAGTAGGTGTACTGCAAGCAGCCCCAGAACCCTTAGTAGAAGGTGAGCTGGGGGTACCTGGTGCAGCAGGACTGCCCTATGTCTGTATGAGCACACTAAATCAGGATAAGTGGTAACAGTTGAGGGTTGGGTGGCCAGAGGTGACCAAAGTCACATGACTCTTACAAGCAGGGGCAGCAGAGGGGTGCTTCCTTAATGCCCTATATGGTGGCAAAAAGCAAAGGCAACACTCCACTGAGCAGATGACATCAGCACTCAATTCACCAGCATTAACATATGCCTTGGTAAAACTGGTTGGTAAAAATGAGATTGCTCCCAGTGTTCAGCCTACCCAGTGAGTCTTCAGGGACAGGGCAATGCCAGTGGCTTTTTGGACCTGGAAAGGTAGTGTTCCTAAGGAAAGATTTAAACTGAAAAATATAAATAACAAAAATGTTATACTTACCTGCTCTGTGAAATGGTTTTGCACAGAGCAGCCCCGATCCTCTTTATTTGTTGTCCTACGCCGATGGTCCTGGCTCCTTCCCCAGGCCAAGTGCCACCAATAGCAAGCCTCTTCGGGAGGGAGGTGGGGGCACTCAAGCAGGTTCGTTCCCTAGCTGCTCTCTGCGTGTCTATTCATACATGGAGTGCAGCTTTGATCCTGCTCTCTCCTCATTGGCTAACTGGCTGTGAGTGACAGCAGCAGGAGACAATGGAAATCGAATATTCCGCACTTAGGATCAGTATTAACAAGGAACTGCAGCCCCCCAAGCAAACTGGAAATACCAAAGTGAAATCCACATAATACAATGTGTTCTAATAGGGGAATGGCGCTGTTCACAGACAATAGAAAAATCATAAAAAACAACAAAACAAAACCCACCAAAAAATGAGAATGAGAAAATGTGGATGAAAAAATGTGAAAAATATTGGGAAAAAAATGAACAATAAATGTGCAGTGTGCACCAAAGTCCACAACAAACTATGTGAGAGATTCTGGCTAAAATCCCGTAGGTTAATCCATTACGTATATTACATGGGATGTGAATGTGCAAGTCACTACCATTAGTGAAAAAAATGCAAAATCATACATGATACAAGATGAATGAAAGTGACATAAAAAATTATATCAGCATTTGAAAATCCCACTCACGTGCCCAATAACATAAACAATACATAAAAAATACATGTAAATGGGCCAAATAAACATCTGTGATCCCTCTGACATGAATGGTAAAAAAATGTTGATAGAAAATGTGTATGTTTTTAGGTGAATTAATCAAAAAAATGAAATAATGAATATGTGCGATCAAACAAGATATACTGTAAATAAATTAATGTATGTGATACAAAAAAAATTGTCCAATGTAAATTGTCCAATGAAGGTATATCAAACAGATATGTAATCCCAAGCGAATTTTCAATAATAGTGTGTCCGTGTTTGGCAGGCCCCCTCTTGTGCCCTCACTCACCAGAAAGCCCAACCCCTGCAGGGATGAAGGGCATGAATAGATCCTGTGGCTGGAATTCTGGAGACCCGGAATCCCCCTCTCAGGTTCAGCGAGCCCCTTCCACCTAGATCCACGTTGTTCTTTTGTTATTCTGCTGTGTGAGCCAATGAGGAGAGTGATCCGGGAGAGCCGCTGCTCTAATGCACACTGCTGTATCAAGATGGGGCTTAGGTAAGTAGAATGAGGGGGGCGGGGGAAGAGCTGCACCCAGAAGGTTTTTTTTACTTTAAAGCAGTAGTGGTCTTCAAACTGTGGCCCACTGTCTGGATGCAGCCCTTTGCTTTGCATTTATCTGACCCTTGGGGCACTATTCCTCCTACTGACATCAGCAACGGGGCATAATTCTTCCTACTGACACCCAATGATGGAACAATATTCTTCCTACTAATCTAAAGGATGGAATACTATTCCTCCCACTGATACCAATGATAGGGCATGATTCCCTCCACTGCTACCAAGGTCTGGGAATTATTCCTTTCATTGCCACTAATGATGGGGTTCAATTAATATTTTTTTTACTCCCACTGACCATCAAGCCAGAGACATTGTTTACTCCCACTGAGACTGGGGCATATTCTCATCCCACTGGCATCAGTCCGGCCTCCCTAAAGTCGGAAGGACAGTAAACTGGCCCTTTGTTTAGAAAGTTTCGAGACCCCTGCCTTAAAGGATAGGCTCACCTTTGGGGAACATGTTGCATGTTCCACATGTTTTTATGGTGTAACATGTTCCCACTCCTACATCTCCCTGATCCGCTGCATCTAGTGACAGCAAGCGGGAGATCTTCTCCCCCAGCTCACTGTCATTATTTTGAAAAAAAAATATGCCCGTGCGGGGGAATGAGTCTATCCGCTAGTTACCAGAGTCTTCAGGGTTACTGAGGACAACGATGTCCTCCGCTACCTGTCCCAGTCACATAAAACTCCTGGGGTTTGTGAGGGATAAAACTAGAGCTGAAACAACTAACTGATTAATCGACAACTAATCGCTTATAAAATAAATCGATTACTATTTTCATAATCGATTAATTGGCCAGTAACATAATGGGGTTAAAAAAAAAAAATAGCCTTTAGAGTACAAAAAGAGCAAATAATCACTACTGTAAATATTACTTTCACTGTTGCACAGAAAAAAAATGAACCCCTTACAGTAGCGATTATTTTCTCTTTTTGTACTATAAAGGGCTAATTTTATTTTTTTTTAACCACATTATGTTACTAAACGTCTCAGGCCTGGTTCACACCTACGTGTTTTTTGGTGCTTTTTGCAGAAACGCACTACAATTCATTTAACGTTCACATCTATGCTTTTTCCAGCTGCTGCATATTAGGAAAGGGTCAGGGACTTTTTTCAACCCAAAACGGTGCTTTTTTGGTTCAATAGACTTCAATGGAGAAGCTGCAGAAAGGCATGTAATGCGTTTTTGCAGCAATTTGTGTTTTTTTTTTCTTTAATCTGCCCAACAACAAATTGGCCAAAAAAAAAGGCATAAAAAAAAATGCAAAAACGCAAATCGCAGCACTGCAGAAACAGATCAAAAGCAAACTGCATAGGTGTGCACAGAGCCTTATGCTGGCCACACGGATCAATTTTCAGATGAGAATATTCAGCTGAATGAAAGAATGTTGTTTGAAATTTTTACTTGCTTTTAACATTCTGTTTTAAAACGAATGTAGTTTGTGAACGAAAAACACATACACTGTTTGAAAATTCCTTTGACCAAGAAGTTTTCTATTATTTCCAAATTTTCCCGTAACTGTGGTTGAAAACGAACGTCGATTTTACCCCACTAACAATTAGAAAATCGAACAAACGTTCTTAAAATTACATTTTTTTTTTGAAGGAAGACGTTGGCCAGCATATAATATATTACAGTTCTGTTTGAAAATCTGCAAAACAGTCTAATGCCCCGTACACACGGTCAGATTTTCCGATGGAAAATGTCCGATCGGAGCGTGTTGTCGGAAATTCCGACAGTGTGTGGGCTCCATCGGACATTTTCCATCGGATTTTCCGACACACAAAGTTTGAGAGCAGGATATAAAATTTTCCGACAACAAAATCCGTTGTTGGAAATTCCGATCGTGTGTACACAAATCCGACGGACAAAGTGCCACGCATGCTCAGAATAAATAAAGAGATGTAAGCTATTGGCCACTGCCCCGTTTATAGTCCCAATGTACGTGTTTTACGTCACGGCGTTCAGAATGATCGGATTTTCCGTCAACTTTGTGTGACCGTGTGTATGCAAGACAAGTTTGAGCCAACATCCGTCTGAAAAAATCCTAGGATTTTGTTGTCGGAATGTCTGAACAAAGTCCAACCGTGTGTGCGGGGCATAACTTTTTTTTCTTTTAAATAAAAAAATTTGATCTCTGAGTCCGATATTTTCTAGATTCAACCTCTAATAGTATATACAGTATATATCTCCTCTAACAGTATATACAGTATATCTCCTCTAATAGAATATACAGTATATCTCTCCTCTAATAGTGTATATACAGTATATATCTCCTCTAACAGTATATACAGTATATCTCCTCTAACAGTATATCTCATAGTATATACAGTATATATCTCCTCTAACAGTATATACAGTATATCTCCTCTAACAGTATATCTCATAGTATATACAGTATATATCTCCTCTAACAGTATATACAGTATATCTCCTCTAATAGTATATACAGTATATCTCCTCTAATAGTATATACAGTATATCTCTTCTGTCCGTTATTCTGAGAGTGGATGAAAGGTTTTACTCCCTGACCATACAGTTGGTTATTTATATTTACCACTGCATATAGATATATTTAAGAAAAAAATTGCCTTTTTTTTTTTAAACTTTACATATTAACCACTTCAGCCCCGGAAGATTTTACTCCCTTCCTGACCAGAGCACTTTTTGCAATCCGGCACTGAGTCGCTTTAAGTGACAATTGCGTGGTCGTGTGACGTTACACCAAAACAAAATTGACGAGATTTCTTTTGGTGGTTTTGATCACCTCTGCGGTTTTTATTTTTTGCGCTATAAACAAAAAAAGAACGACAATTTTGAAAAAAAAGTAATATTTTTTACTTTTTGCTATAATAAATATTCCCAAAAAATATATAAAAAAAAAACAATTTTTTTCCTCAGTTTAGGCCGATATGTATTCTTCTACATATTTATTCTTCTACATATTTTTGGTAAAAAAAAACAAAAAAAAACGCAATAAGTGTATATTGATTGATTTGCGCAAAAGTTATAGCGTCTACAAAATAGGGGATAGATTTATGGCATTTTTATTATTCATTTTTTATTTATTAGTAACGGTGGCAATCCGCGATTTTTATCGTGACTGCGACAATATGGCGGACACATCGGACACTTTTGACACTATTTTGGGACCATTGTCATTTATACAGCGATCAGTGCTATAAAAATGCACTGATTACTATGTAAATAACACTGGCAAAGAAGGGGTTAACACTAGGGGGGCGATCAAGGGGTTAAGTGTGTCCTAGGGAGTGATTCTAAGTGGGGGGGTGGGCTACCACTGACATGACAGCGATCACTGCTCCCGATGACAGGGAGCAGTAGATCCCTGTCATGTCACTAGGCATCTCCCCGTTCTGCCTCTCCGTGACACGATCGCGTGACACCGGCGGACATTGAGTCCGCGGGCACTAGCCCCGCAAATTAAAGGGGACGTACGTGTATGCCCATTTGCCCACTGCTGCCATTGTGCCGATGTGTATCGGCGTGCGGCGGTTGGCAAGTGGTTAACTATTATACACCACACTTTTTTTTAAGGTTATTAACCGATTAATCCAAACAATAATCGGCCAACTAATTGATTATGAAAGTAATCATTAGTTGCAGCCCTAGATGAAACCCATGACTGGAAACCTGCCCTATGCCTTCCCCCTCCTAAACACAAGCACAGCAACCATCCTTCTCCTCCTCATACTGCTCCTGTATCTACTGAACCCTCACAGGGACAGCGTCTGAATATAGTGGGCCCTGAGACACCAGAAAACTCTCCTCCTGCGCCTGCTGCTGTTTCTCCAGTGCCCTGTCTATAATGCCAAGTAGTGATGGGTTCGGGGTGTGTTCGGATTGAACCAACCAGGAAACCGTCGCTGCACACCGCCAATCATAGACAGTGAAGCATTTCTCGACCAGCAGCTGCACATACACGCGCTGCCTATGATTGGTGATGTGCAGTGGCGGGTTCAATCCGAACATGCCCGAGCCCATTCCTAATGCTAAGTAGTCTCTACTCCAGTAGGAACGTCACAGGAATAGTGGCGCTGATGCCTGCATTGTCACAGGCCACCATTCTGGTTGCCTCCTCAACCAGAATGACAATAAAATGCATGCACCCTGTATGAGGAGCCACTGATATGGGTAGAAGAACCTCAGCGCCCCAGAGTCCATCCTTGTGCCATACTCACACAAGTACTAATTTATCCTGTTGATGTGTGTTCAACTGCTACAGCATGACCAAGGTAGAGTTCCACCAGGTGGACATGTCACATATTGGGCAGTGTGCAGGCAAATGGAGTTCCCACTAAATTTACAATAACTGGGTGTGGCCACCTGAAACTACTACGGCCTACCCCAGAAGATCATGTAAGCCAGGATACGATACATAACCAGGTTGAGAATGTGTATCCTGATGCCATACTTGCACACAACCTTTCCTGCCATAAGATGGAGTAGGGCAAAACCACATCTGGACATGCCCCTGCAGAGCTGACAGAATCTCTTCCCTTAGTGTGGCTCCTGTGCCCCAGGCATACCAGCTGCAACACTGCATGGCAATAGTTTCCCTAAGCCACTGCAAAGCCTCTTAACCACTTGCCGACCGCCTCACGCATATATACGTGAGCAGAGCGGCACGGGCAGGCAAAATCACGTACCTGGTACGTGATTGCCTTCCCGCGGGCGGGGGGTCCGATCGGACCCCCCCCCGGTGCCATCGGCGGTCGGCGTTTGGCTGGGAGAGTTGAGAGACGAGGGGGAGACCATCCGATCGTGGCCCCCCCCCTCGCGATCGCTCCCAGCCAATGAGAAACATCCCCTGCCTCTGTATAGTACACAGAGGCAGAGGATGTGATGTCATCTCTCCTCGGCTGGCCAGTTTCCGTTCCAGCACCGAGGAGAGAAGACATGTAAGTGCACCAACACACACACAACACAGTAGAACATGCCAGGCACACTAAACACCCCCGATCCCCCCCCGATCGCCCCCCGATCCCCCCCCAATCACCCCCCCCCCTGTCACAAACTGACACCAAGCAGGTTTTTTTGTTTTGTTTTGTTTTTTTCCTGATTACTGCATGGTGTCAGTTTGTGACAGTTAGCAGTGGTAGGACAGTTAGTATTAGCCCCCTGTAGGTCTAGGGTACCCCCCTAACCCCCCCTAATAAAGTTTTAACCCCTTGATCACCCCCTGTCACCAGTGTCGCTAAGCGATCATTTTTCTGATCGCTGTATTAGTGTCGCTGGTGACGCTAGTTAGGAACGTAAATATTTAGGTTCGCTGTCAGCGTTTTATAGCGACAGGGACCCCCATATACTATCTAATAAATGTTTTAACCCCTTGATTGCCCCCTAGTTAACCCTTTCACCACTGATCACCGTATAACTGTTACGGGTGACGCTGGTTAGTTAGTTTATTTTTTTTAGTGTCAGGGCACCCGCCGTTTATTACTGAATAAAGGTTTAGCCCCCTGATCGCCCGGCGGTGATATGCGTCGCCCCAGGCAGCGTCAGATTAGCGCCAGTACCGCGAACACCTACGCACGCACCGTACACGCACCGTACACCTCCCTTAGTGGTATAGTATCTGAACACATCAATATCTGATCCGATCAGATCTATACTAGCGTCCCCAGCAGTTTAGGGTTCCCAAAAACGCAGTGTTAGCGGGATCAGCCCAGATACCTGCTAGCACCTGCGTTTTGCCCCTCCGCCCAGCCCACCCAAGTGCAGTATCGATCGATCACTGTCACTTACAAAACACTAAACGCATAACTGCAGCGTTCGCAGAGTCAGGCCTGATCCCTGCGATCGCTAACAGTTTTTTTGGTGAACTGGCAAGCACCAGCCCCAAGCAGCGTCAGATTAGCGCCAGTACCACTAACACCCACGCACACACCGTACACCTCCCTTAGTGGTATAGTATCTGATCGGATCAATATCTGATCCGATCAGATCTATACTAGCATCCCCAGCAGTTTAGGGTTCCCAAAAACGCAGTGTTAGTGGGATCAGCCCAGATACCTGCTAGCACCTGCGTTTTGCCCCTCCGCCCGGCCCAGCCCAGCCCACCCAAGTGCAGTATCGATCGATCACTGTCACTTTTTTTTGTAGCGTTTTGGTGAACTGGCAAGCGCCAGCGGCCTAGTACACCCCAGTCGTAGTCATACCAGCACTGCAGTAACACTTGGTGACGTGGCGAGTCCCATAAGTGCAGTTCAAGCTGGTGAGGTGGCAAGCACAAGTAGTGTCCCGCTGCCACCAAAAAGACAAACACAGGCCCGTCGTGCCCATAATGCCCTTCCTGCTGCATTCGCCAATCCTAATTGGGAACCCACCACTTCTGCAGCGCCCGTATTTCCCCCATTCACATCCCCAACCAAATGCAGTCGGCTGCATGAGAGGCATTTATATGTCCTCCCGAGTACCCCTACCCAATGAACCCCCCCAAAAAAGATGTGTCTGCAGCAAGCGCGTATATAGACGTGACACCCGCTATTATTGTCCCTCCTGTCCTGATAATCCTGGTCTTTGCATTGGTGA
This sequence comes from Aquarana catesbeiana, assembly GCF_042186555.1. NCBI lineage: Eukaryota > Metazoa > Chordata > Amphibia > Anura > Ranidae > Aquarana > Aquarana catesbeiana. Next base: position 242,262,218 of record NC_133327.1, read on the forward strand.
ATGTTTTGAACGCTACCATTCACTAGTTGAGTATTAGCGTAGGGTACAGCATTGCACAGACTAGGACACACTTTCACAGGGTCTCCCAAGATGCCATCGCATTTTGAGAGACCCGAACCTGGAACCGGTTACAGTTATAAAAGTTACAGTTACAAAAAAAAAGTGTAAAAAAAAAAAAAAAAAAAACACAAACAAAAATAAAAAAAAATAGTTGTCGTTTTATTGTTCTCTCTCTCTCTATTCTCTCTCTGGTGTTCTGCTCTTTTTTACTGTATTCTATTCTGCAATGTTTTATTGTTATTATGTTTTATCATGTTTGCTTTTCAGGTATGCAATTTTTTATACTTTACCGTTTACTGTGCTTTATTGTTAACCATTTTTTTGTCTTCAGGTACGCCATTCACGACTTTGAGTGGTTATACCAGAATGATGCCTGCAGGTTTAGGTATCATCTTGGTATCATTCTTTTCAGCCAGCGGTCGGCTTTCATGTAAAAGCAATCCTCGTGGCTAATTAGCCTCTAGACTGCTTTTACAAGCAGTGGGAGGGAATGCCCCCCCCCCCCACCGTCTTCCGTGTTTTTCTCTGGCTCTCCTGTCTCAACAGGGAACCTGAGAATGCAGCCGGTGATTCAGCCAGCTGACCATAGAGCTGATCAGAGACCAGAGTGGCTCCAAACATCTCTATGGCCTAAGAAACCGGAAGCTACGAGCATTTTAGGACTTAGATTTCGCCGGATGTAAACAGCGCCATTGGGAAATTGGGAAAGCATTTTATCACACCGATCTTGGTGTGGTCAGATGCTTTGAGGGCAGAGGAGAAATCTAGGGTCTAATAGACCCCAATTTTTTCAAAAAAGAGTACCTGTCACTACCTATTGCTATCATAGGGGATATTTACATTCCCTGAGATAACAATAAAAATGATTTAAAAAAAAATATGAAAGGAACAGTTTAAAAATAAGATAAAAAAGCAAAAAAATAATAAAGAAAAAAAAAAAAAAAAAAAAAAAAGCACCCCTGTCCCCCCTGCTCTCGCGCTAAGGCGAACGCAAGCGTCGGTCTGGCGTCAAATGTAAACAGCAATTGCACCATGCATGTGAGGTATCACCGCGAAGGTCAGATCGAGGGCAGTAATTTTAGCAGTAGACCTCCTCTGTAAATCTAAAGTGGTAACCTGTAAAGGCTTTTAAAGGCTTTTAAAAATGTATTAATTTTGTTGCCACTGCACGTTTGTGCGCAATTGTAAAGCATGTCATGTTTGGTATCCATGTACTCGGCCTAAGATCATCTTTTTTATTTCATCAAACATTTGGGCAATATAGTGTGTTTTAGTGCATTAAAATTTAAAAAAGTGTGTTTTTTCCACAAAAAATGCGTTTGAAAAATCGCTGCGCAATTACTGTGTGAAAAAAAAAAATGAAACACCCACCATTTTAATCTGTAGGGCATTTGCTTTAAAATAATATATAATGTTTGGGGGTTCAAAGTAATTTTCTTGCAAAAAAAAATAATTTTTTCATGTAATCAAAAAGTGTCAGAAAGGGCTTTGTCTTCAAGTGGTTAGAAGAGTGGGTGATGTGTGACGTAAGCTTCTAAATGTTGTGCATAAAATGCCAGGACAGTTCAAACCCCCCCAAATGACCCCATTTTGGAAAGTAGACACCCCAAGCTATTTGCTGAGAGGCATGTCGAGTCCATGGAATATTTTATATTGTGACACAAGTTGCGGGAAAGAGACAAATTTTTTTTTTTTTTTTTTTTTTTTTGCACAAAGTTGTCACTAAATGTTATATTGCTCAAACACGCCATGGGGATTTGTGAAATTACACCCCAAAATAAATTCTGTTGCTTCTCCTGAGTACGGGGATACCACATGTGTGAGACTTTTTGGGAGCCTAGCCGCGTACGGGACCCCGAAAACCAAGCACCGCCTTCAGGCTTTCTAAGGCCGTAAATTTTTGATTTCACTCTTCACTGCCTATCACAGTTTCGGAGGCCATGGAAAGCCCAGGTGGCACAAAACCCCCCCAAATGACCCCATTTTGGAAAGTAGACACCCCAAGCTATTTGCTGAGAGGTATAGTGAGTATTTTGCAGACCTCACTTTTTGTCACAAGGTTTTGAAAATTGAAAAAAGAAAAAAAAAAAAATTTTTTTCTGGTCTTTCTTCATTTTCAAAAACAAATGAGAGCTGCAAAATACTCACCATGCCTCTCAGCAAATAGCTTGGGGTGTCTACTTTCCAAAATGGGGTCATTTGGGGGGGGGTTGTGCCATCTTGGCATTTTATGGCCTTCAAAACTGTGATAGGTAGTGAGGAGTGAAATCAAAAATGTATGCCCTTAGAAATCCTGAAGGTGGTGCTGGGTTTTCGGGGCCCCGTACGCGGCTAGGCTCCCAAAAAGTGCCACACATGTGGTATCCCCGTACTCAGGAGAAGCAGCTGAATGTATTTTGGGGTGCAATTCCACATATGCCCATGGCCTATGTGAGCAATATATCATTTAGTGACAACTTTTTGTAAATTTTTTTTTTTTTTTTTTTTTTTGTCATTATTCAATCACTTGGGACAAAAAAAATAAATATTCAATGGGTTCAACATGCCTCTCAGCAATTTCCTTGGGGTGTCTACTTTCCAAAATGGGGTCATTTGGGGGGGGTTTGTACTGCCCTGCCATTTTAGCACCTCAAGAAATGACATAGGCAGTCATAAACTAAAAGCTGTGTAAATTCCAGAAAATGTACCCTAGTTTGTAGACGCTATAACTTTTGCGCAAACCAATAAATATACGCTTATTGACATTTTTTTTACCAAAGACATGTGGCCGAATACATTTTGGCCTAAATGTATGACTAAAATTTAGTTTATTGGATTTTTTTTATAACAAAAAGTAGAAAATATCATTTTTTTTCAAAATTTTCAGTCTTTTTCCGTTTATAGCGCAAAAAATAAAAACGGCAGAGGTGATCAAATACCATCAAAAGAAAGCTCTATTTGTGGGAAGAAAAGGACGCAAATTTCGTTTGGGTAGAGCATTGCATGACCGCGCAATTAGCAGTTAAAGCGACGCAGTGCCGAATTGTAAAAAGTGCTCTGGTCAGGAAGGGGGTAAATCCTTCCGGGGCTGAAGTGGTTAAACACTTGCGGGGAACTGGTAGTTCAGAGGAGGACTCACCCAAAGGGGGCATTGTGGAGGAGGAAATGACTGCTCTGTCACCAGCTGTTAGGACGCCGAGTGGCACAACCAGCTCCAACAGTGTGTCATGTCTTGCATCCTTCCCAGCTGCCAGCAGAGTTAGCCATTGAATAATATATGACAGATGTGTAATATTCCTGCCCATATTTTCTGGACCATGTGGCTGTGGTCAGGTGGACGCTCCTGCTGACCGTGTGGTCCAGGGACATGGAAACATTAACTTCCACATGATGGTGGAGGACAGGGATGGCCTTACAGACAGACAAAGAGATAGCAACTGGGAACGTGCCATTGTGGGACAGCACAGGCCTCAAATGTACAAAAGAGGGCTGAATCCACCCGCTGGAAAGGAAAGAGCTGTAAAGCCATCAATTTTGCCAAGCTGGCATTGAGCTGCTGGGCATGGGGGGTGGCCAGGGGTATAGTTCCTCATATGTTCAAGTAGATTCGGCAGATACATTTGCCTACCAAATGCTGCAGCTGGAGATGATAGGTTGGGGTTGACGGAATCGAGTTTTCAGCCTACGCCCCACTGTTGCTGATAGAGGAAAAATTCCCAAAGGGTTGGATAAAAGCAAGCAAAGGGCCACATCCAGCCCCCGGGCCGCAGTTTGGAGACCACTGGTATTAGACATACAGTATCTCACAGAAGTGAGTACACCCCTCACATTTTTGTAAATCTTTTCTTCTATCTTTTCTTCTATCTTTTCATGTGACAACACTGAAGAAATGACACTTTGCTACAATGTAAAGTAGTGAGTGTACAGCTTGTATAACAGTGTAAATTTGTTGTCCCCTCAAAATAACTCAACACACAGCCATTAATGTCTAAACCGCTGGCAACAAAAGTGAGTACACCCCTAAGTGAAAATGTCCAAATTGGGCCCAATTAGCCATTTCCCCTCCCTGGTATCATGTGACTTGTTAGTGTTACAAGGTCTCAGGTGTGAATGGGGAGCAGGTGTGTTAAATTTGGTGTTATCGCTCTCACTCTCTCATACTGGTCACTGGGAGTTCAACATGGCACCTCATGGCAAAGAACTCTCTGAGGATCTGAAAAAAAGAATTGTTGCTCTACATAAAGATGTAGTTAATACAATGACGCTACAAATACCATTATATTTGTATTCTATTTTTCTTCCCTGCCATTTTAATATCCCAGGGACAGGTTCCCTTAGTGTTGGTCTCCATCTGCTACGCATGGCCCCGGCTCGGTGAGTTCCGTTGCCTTGCGCCGCACATCCGGTTCGACTCTTTGACCGGATGTGCGGCGATCGGCGGAGATACGGGGACTCTCCTTCCCCAGGTCTCCGCCTTTGCTGCCTGCGTTCTGGCCTGGCCCCGCTCCCCCTCGCGATATCTCTGGGCGCATGCGCGGGATTACCCCGTCACTGCGTCGTTATTGCGTGGGGGTAACGTGGCGCGGCGCATGCGCGGTAGCCCGCTACAGGGCCGGAACACGGCGCGCGCTCCCCAGCCGCTCGTTTCCGGCCTGGACCACCAGATATAAGGGCACAACATTGTCTGCCCCTGTGCACTTACAGCACCGGTCCTTCACTGACCGGACGGCGCATCTACGTGGTTCCTCTCAATAACCCGAGGGTAAGCTCAGGACACTTACATCTATACTCTCTTAGCTACAAGTAAACCATGTCTATCTATGTATTCAGTTTTACTGTAATACTTTACAATATTAATTTACTTTCTTACCTTCCTCTCCCTATGTATATACCAGTATTATTACTACAAAGCCTTTACTCCTCCACCTATGGATACCTGATGCTACTTTTCATTTGAGAGACCCCAGTATATGGCCGGCTGCTGTCTTCATTACACGCCAGTCAATAGTGACTTCTGATCGAATCGCGATCATAGGCATCTTATTATCATTGACAGTTCCTGTTCTTACCATTTCCAAATGGTAAGTGAACTTTACCTTCCCACACACCTTCCATACTGTTTTTCCCCCCTGTTCCTCCCTTTCCCCTTTCTCTTCCCTCTTTTCTTCCCTTCCCCCTTCCCTCGTTTCCTTTCCCTTCCCCCCCCCCCCTCCTTCCCCGTTATTCCCCATTTTCGATACCCATTCCTCTCTTCTTCTCCTCCGATCCCCCTTCTCTCCCCTTTTCTTTTCTTTTCTTTTTCCCTTTCCATTCTCTTTCTTTCTCCTCCTTCCCCCTCTTACTTCCTGCCTTTTCCTTTTTTCTTTTGTTGTCTTTAACTTCCCCCGCACTTTTTCCTTGAACGATCTGACCACATATTATCTACATATATATATACATACATGTACAATATTGAAAACCTTCTCATTTTAGTATGTATTCTCTGTTTTCCCTAATCTGGTTGACCCTAACTCCCGGGCTTTACTGTGTGTCACCTGTAGACCATAATCTTGTATAGGGCCTGTCCTTTGGGTCATTATATCTGGCAGTGGCTACACCTATAGTTCTGAAATTTCTATGTATATTTTTTGCAGTGTTTGCATTTTTTTAATTTGTCTTTTTTGTTGTCTCTATATGTATTTTAATCTAGAATCTCTAGCTCCTGAGGAAGCGTTCTGCGAAACGCGAAACATGTAGAGCAACCGGAGATTACTCACCGTGGATCACCAAACCTGCAGTATTTTGCTTGTGTTAGCTTTTTGACTACTTACTGTGTAACACTTGGGGAAGTATCTCGCCTCTACCTTGACCAAGTGATTTGTTTATGTACTTACAATTTTCTTATTACTATACAAGCTTGCAGGATAGGTTCCACACGGTATACCAATATTAGGTCTTATGCCTAGTCTGATGTGTTTTTAAACATTTATGTCTGTCCATTGTCTTTTTATACTTTATAAATAAAAAACCCCTAAACCAACTTATCTTTTTGTAGTTTGATATTGTTGTGCCTTCAAAGTCCCATCCCTAGATTCTATATATTCACTACTATATTGTTGGGGACGCTGGCACAATTTTTATCTAGTACCTGCAGAGTCACCCTGCATTCCTAGGTACTATATTACTAGGTCCCTCGTTTGATCTACATAAAGATGGCCTAGGCCAGTGATGGCAAACCTTGACACCCCAGATGTTTTGGAACTACATTTCCCATGATGCTCAACTACAATGCAGAGTGTATAAGCATCATGGGATGGGAAATGTAGTTCCAAAATATCTGGGGTGCCAAGGTTCGCCATCACTGGCCTAGGCTATAAGAAGATTGCCAAGACCCTGAAACTGAGCTACAGCACGGTGGCCAAGACCATACAGTGGTTTAACAGGACAGGTTCCACTCTGAACAGGCCTCGCCATGGTCGACCAAAGAAGTTGAGTGCACGTGCTCAGCGTCATATCCAGAGGTTGTCTTTGGGAAATAGACGTATGAGTGCTGCCAGCAGTGCTGCAGAGGTTGAAGGGGTCAGCCTGTCAGTGCTCAGACCATACGCCACACACTGCATCAAATTGGTCTGCATGGTTGTCGTTCCAGAAGGAAGCCTCTTCTAAAGATGATGCACAAGAAAGCCTGCAAACAGTTTGCTGAAGACAAGCAGACTAAGGACATGGATTATTGGAACCATGTCCTGTGGTCTGATGAGACCAAGATAAACTTATTTGGTTCTGATGGTGACAAGCGTGTGTGGCGGCAACCAGGTGAGGAGGACAAAGACAAGTGTGTCTTGTCTACAGTCAAGCATGGTGGTGGGAGTGTCATGGTCTGGGGCTGCATGAGTACTGCCGGCACTGGGGAGCTACAGTTCATTGAGGGAACCATGAATGCCAGGAGCGCAAGGTCTCTAACATCCACCAGCTCCGTGATGTCGTCATGGAGGAGGGGAAGAGGACTCCAGTGGCAACCTGTGAAGCTCTGGTGAACTCCATGCCCATAAGGGTTAAGGCAGCGCTGGAAAATAATGGTGGCCACACAAAATATTGACACTTTGGGCCCAATTTGGACATTTTCACTTAGGGGTGTACTCACTTTTGTTGCCAGCGGTTTAGACATTCATGGCTTTGTGTTGAGTTATTTTGAGGGGACAGCAAATTTACACTGTTATACAAGCTGTACTAAGGGGTGTACTCACTTTTGTGAGATACTGTATATGAAGTTGACATATCCTAAAGAGATCACTCCTTGACACAATGGGGGAGATTTCCTAATACTGGAGCACTAATGCCACGTACACACGAGCGGACTTTACGGCAGACTTTGCCCGGCGGACTTTTCGACGTACTTTACGACGGACTTTCTGAATGAACGGACTTGCCTACACACAATCCACCAAAGTCCGTCGAATTCGTACGTGATGACGTACGACTGGACTAAAACAAGGAAGTTCATAGCCAGTAGCCAATAGCTGCCCTAGCGTGGCTTTTTGTCTGTCGAACTAGCATACAGACGGCGGACTTTTCGACCGGACTCGATTTCAGTTTAAAACATGTTTCAAATCTAAGTCCGTCCAACTTTTGAGAAAACAAAGTCCGCTGGAGCCCACACATGGTCGAATTGTCCGACCAAATCCCGTCCGCCGGGCAAAGTCTGCCGTAAAGTCCGCTCATGTGTACGCGGCATTAGGCACCGAACCTTCTCTGCCAGACAAATCACACTGAGAATATGTCCTCAGTGGTGACCCCGCCGAACCCCACAGCTGCCAGAATGAGGAAGATCGCATGAAGAGCACCAACCTACAAAATGAGTCCAAGGAACCCTTAACCACTTTAGCCCCAGAAGGCTTTATCCCCTTAATGACCAGAGCATTTTTTGTGATTCGGCATTGCATCGCTTTAACTGACAATTGCGCGGTCGTACGACGTTGCACACAAACAAAATTGACGTCCTTTTTCCCCACAAATAGAGATTGGTGGTATTTGATCACTTCTGCGGTTTTTATTTTTTGGGCTATAAACAAAAAAGAGAGACAATTTAAAAAAAAAAAAACAATATTTTTTACATTTATTTTTTTTAAAACAAATTTCTTCATCAGTTTAGGCCGATGTATATTCTTCTACATATTTTTGGTAAAAAAAAAGAAAATTGCAATAAGCTATATCGATTGGTTTGCGCGAAAAATTATAGCGTCTATAAAATAGGGAATAGATTTATGGCATTTTTATTATTTTTTTTTTTTTTAAGTAGTAATGGCGGTGATCTGCAATTTTTATCGGGACTGCGACATTGCGGCGGACAGATCGGACACTTTTTTGGGAACCAGTGACATTTATACAGCGATCAGAGCTAAAAAATATGCACCGATTACTGTATAAATGTCACTGGCAGGGAAGGGGTTAACACTAGAGGGCGATCAAGGGGTTAACTGTGTTCCCTATGAGTGTTTCTAACTGTAGGGGGGATGGGCTTACTGGGACATGACAGAGATCACTGTTCCTGATCACTGGATACAGTAGATCCCTGTCATGTCACCCATCAGAACAAGGAAATGCCTTGTTTGCATAAGCATTTCCCCGTTCTGCCTGTGTACAAGTCAATCGCAGGCCGCCGGAGGACATCGAGTCCTCCTGACCCACGTTGTGCGCCCCCGCAGCGTGCAGCCAGAGCGAGAGAGAGCTTACCCGCAACTGAGCCTGCGCGAGCCGCCATACAGCTACGGCGATTCGCGCAGGAGAGCCATTGTGCCGCGGCGGCTGGTCTTAAAGAGGTTAATCGTTCATCAAATGACCAAAAAAAAAAGCAGAAAAACAACAACATGCTTTGGGGGTCTGAACTTCCCTCCCCCCTCCTTATACAATGGGAGAGATTTACTAAAACTGGAGCACTCAGAATCGGGTGCAGTTGTGTATGGGAGCCAATCAGCTTCCAGGCAGGGCTGGTGCAAGGATTTTTGAAACCCTAGGCCAGTGATGGTGAACCTTGGCACCTTGGATGTTTTGGAACTACATTTCCCATGATGCTCATGCACTCTTCAGTGTGGTTGAGCATCATGGGAAATGTATTTTCAAAACATCTGGGGTGCCAAGTTTCACCATCACTGCCCTTGGCGAAACCTCATTTTGCCCCCCCCCCCCGACTCCACCCCCTTTGCCCTGCCCATGTTTACCCCAACTTTTTAATGAAGCGCCCATCAATGCAGCCTTCCAGTGCCTATCAATGCAGCCTTCCAGCGCCCATCAATGCAGCCTTCCAGCGCTCATCAATGAATATTTGCTTTCTTCCATTCTTCCAGGAGTCGTGAAACAGACACACTCCTCCGCCGCCGCTGTGCCTCTGACACTATGTGCGAACGGAGCGGCAGCTGCCTGCTGATGCTGAGAGTTGCTTGCTGCAGAGAGAAGAGAGAATAGGAACACCAGTGGCCGGGCGCCCTAGGCGGATGCCTAGTTTGCCTAGTGGTAGCACCGGCCCTGCTTCCAGGTTTTATTGTCCAAGCTTAACTGAAGAAGCTGATGTTAGAAGCTGATTGGCTCCCATTCACAGTTGCACCAGATTCTGTGCTGCAGTTCAGTAAATCTCTCCCATTGCATAAGGGGGGGGGGGTTCAGACCTCCAAAGCATGTTGTTGTTTTTCTGCTATTTTTTTGGTCATTTGATGACTGATTAAGGTTTCCTTAGACTCATGTGGGTTGGCGCTCTTCATGTGATCTTCCTCATTCTGACCGCTGTGGGGTTCGGCGGGGTCACCACTGAGGACACATTTTCAGTGTGATTTGTCTGGCAGAGAAGGTTTGGTGCCTAAAACTCCATAGAGAGATTTCAGGAGTCGGGTCGCCGGTTGCGCTTTGAAAACGCATTTGTGGTGCCAAAATGATGTGGAATATTTCTGCTGATTTCAGCATGTTTTCATGAATGCATTATTGGTATAAATGGGCCTCCAATAGTTCCAGCTTCCTGCGAAATGTCAGGGCTTGCTCCTCCCTTCGACTCTTTGGGGGCGGATCTGACACTTTGTATATCATCTGCTGGAAGATTTGGGGGGGTGTCATTTAATGACAGCGTGACCCCAAAAACCCGATACAGATCACTTCCTGCCTCCGGAGACACCGGCTCAGTTATCGTGGGACTTACAGGGAAATGTTACACAGCGATGATAGAATTATCAGATTTAGTTTTATTTATTGGAATTAGAGGTGTAAAAATCATCTGAAAATCGAACCCGGACGCTTTATATTGTGATGAGATTTTGTAATAAAGATTATATGGGAGGAATATGATAATGACTCCGGATTGGTGTATGTGCACGGTCAGGATGATGATGAACTGTAATTGTGGAGTAATTCCACGACATCGATCGAAGACAAACCCCTCCCCCCTGTCATTCCCCCCACAATGGAGAGCTGTGAATGGACCCTACATTTTATTTTATTTTTTTATGAATGGATGAGTGGTATAAATGGGTCTCTTATATCTGCCTGTAGTTCTTTTTTAACACTGAACTCCAGGCAGACATCTAAATACACAGATTATTTACCTGTGGCAACCCCCTCAGAAATTACATACATAGCACACGGGTAGGGTGCTCACGTGTCCTGGATTGCCAGGGACATTCCTGTAATTAGCAGGACTGTCCCGGGTCCCGGGCACCTTCATTCCGGGACAAAACAGTGTCCCGGAATGAAATTTACAGAGCGAGCAAACCCCGCTATAGCGCTGGCCTTCGCTCTGCGTCCAGCTCCATCTGCCTCCAGCCGAGGGGGGCTGAGACCGCCCCCCTGCCCAAGCACAGCCGAGCCCGCCCGACCTGAGGGGAGCTGAGACCGCCCCCCGCCCGAGCACAGTTGAGCTCGCCCGACCTGAGGGGAGCTGAGACCGCCCCCCCGCCCGAGCACAGCCGAGCGGAGCCGAGACCGCCCCCCCGCCTGAGAGTAAGGGGGTTTATACTTAGCGGGGGGTCTGTACTGAGGGGGGGTCTATACTGAGGGGGGGTCTGTACTTAATGGGGGGGAGTCCATACTGATTGAGGGGGATCTATACTGAGGGAGGAGGGTCTGTACTGAGGGGGGTCTATACATATTGGGGGGAGTCTGTACTGAGGGAGGGGGATCTATACTGAGGGACGGGGGTCTGTACTTAGGGGGGGGTCTGTACTTACTGGGGGGGTCTGTACCGAGGGAGGGGGATCTATACTGAGGGAGGGAGGTCTGTACTGAGGGAGGGGGGTCTGCACTAAGGGAGGGGGGGTCTGTACTGAGGGAGGGGGGTCTGTACTGAGGGAGGGGGGTCTGTACTGAGGGAGGGGGATCTGTACTGAGGGAGGGGGGTCTGTACTGAGGGAGGGGGATCTATACTGAGGGAGGTGGGTCTGTACTGAGGGAGAGGGGACTGTACTGAGGGAGGGGGATCTATAATGAGGGAGGGGGTCTGTACTGAGGGAGGGGGGTCTGTGCTGAGGGAGGGGAGTCTATACTTAATGAAGGGGGGTCTGTACTGAGGGGCGACTTTACTTGGCAGGGGGTGACACCATGTTTTACCGCACCGGTGGGGGGACACCAACCCTAGCGAAGCCACTGCCACCCACCTCCTGTATCATCTCTGGGCCCACTCCAGCATGCTCTAAAACAGGCCCCCGGGCCGCACTGCCATGGTGGCAAGTGACACGCTGCATCTGGTGGCAAGTGACAAGCTCAGGGTTCTCACTGATTCTACATTATGGTGAGTTGAACTATTTCATTATATATTACAATGTAGTAATAGAAATAATATGATTTGATCATCCTGACACCATATCAAGCATAGTGTTGGGATGATATAAGTGCTAAAACCAGCCATTCACCTGACAAATCACTCGCCTCTGAAATCCCCGTCAACTCTGAGACTAGGGTGCCCACGTTATTATTATTATTATTATAGAGGATTTATATGACGCCAACAGTTTACGCAGCGCTTTACAATATAAAAGGGAGACAATACAGTTATAATACAATAAGATACGGGAGGATTAAGAGGGCCCTGCTCAAAAGAGCTTACAATCTAATAGGGTGGGGCAGGTGGTACAAAGGGTTGTAACTGTGGGGAATGAGCTGATGGAAGTGGTAAAAGATTAGTTGGAGACGTTATAGGCTTTCCTAAAGAGATGAGTTTTCAGGGATCGCCTGAAGGTAGCAAGAGTAAGGGATAGCCGGACAGGTGGAGGTAGCGAGTTCCAGAGGATGGGAGAGGCTCTGGAGAAATCCCGGAGACGAGCATGAGAGGAGGAGACGAGAGAGCTTGAGAGAAGGAGGTCCTGAGAAGAGCGGAGAGGACGATGTTGGTGATATTTGATGACAAGATTGGTGAAGTATTTTGAATTTAATTCGCTGGGTGATTGGGAGCCAGTGTAGGGATTGGAGGAGAGGGATGGCAGACACTGAATAGAGACCAGTGTAGGGATTGGAGGAGAGGGTTGGTGGACACTGATTGGAGACCAGTGTAGGGATTGGAGGAGAGGGTTGGCAGACACTGAATGGAGGCCAGTGTAGGGATTGGAGGAGAGGGTTGGCAGACACTGAATGGAGACCAGTGTAGGGATTGGAGGAGAGGGTTGGCAGACACTGAGCGGTTGGTAAGGTGGATAAGTCTGGCAGCAGCATTCATGATAGACTAAAGAGGGGAGGAGCCCTTGGAGAGGCAGGCCAATGAGAAGGGAGTTGCAATAGTCAAGGCGAGAGATAACAAGGGAGTGAATGAGGAGCTTGGTGGTTTCATTTGTTAAAAAGGGGTGAATTTTAGAGATGTTACGGAGGTGAATTCTACAAACTTTTAACAATGATTGGATTTAAGGCTGAAATGACAAGTCAGAGTCTAGTATTACACCAAGTACACTGGCGTGAGGGGAGGGACTGATGGTTGCATTGTTGATTTTGATGGAAAAGTCGTGGAGGGGGGCAGGGCGGGAGGGAATATTATTAGCTCAGTTTTAGAGAGATTTAGTTTAAGGACGTGGTGTGACATCCATACTGATATGTCAGTTAGTAAGTTAGTAATGCGAGAGGAGACTAAAGGAGTGAGGTGAGGAGTAGACAGATAGATTTGGGTGTCATCAGCATATAAGTGGTATTGGAAGCCGTGGGCGGTTATCAAGTGATCAAGGGAGGAGGTGTAGATAGAGAAGAGAAGGGGTCCAAGAACAGAGCCTTGGGGGACCCCCACAGAAAGGGGCAATGGAGAGGAGGAGACAGAGTTTGTAGGTGACACTGAAGGAGCGCTGTAATAGATAGTGTCAGGTTAATGTACTCACCGAGGCCAAGATGCAGAGAGCGGTTCACTCTTGCGACTAAGCGCACTCCTCCCCCTGGAGATGGTACAGAGGGTGATTTGCACAAAGAGGCACAAGCTACCAGCAGGCTGGGTAGATCTTGCGTGAAGGTCAGCGAGGAGCTGGGTAGTTGTGCAGGAGCTGCCAGGTGACGGACCCAGCGGGTCAGACAAGTCCGAGATAGACTGGGAACCAGGATACACGATGTAAACAAATCCAAGAGCAGGCCGAGGGTCTAACACAACAAAGTCCCAAACAGGCAAAGGTTCTAGGTACTGGAGACTGAAGACAAATCCGGGTCACAGGCTGAGGGTCTAGGCAGGAGAAGGCAATCCGAGTACAGGCCGAGGGTCAAACACCAGAGGTAAGCAAAGTCCATGAAACAAGCCAGAGGGTCAAATCCAGGAGAGCGTAGGTCAAGGTCAAAAGGTCAAAGTCCATGAAACAAGCCAGAGGGTCAAATCCAGGAGAGCGTAGGTCAAGGCAAGTCGGGTCACAACAGGTAGACGATAAGCAGGTAGCAGGAATAAGATCACAGGGAAGCTGAGAGATAAACCAGCAATTTGTTACACAGCAAATGAGGCTTTTATAGGCAGGCAGAGGATTCACGTTAGACGGCGATCCTGACAGGCTTGATTTTGGTTGTTTCCCTGACAGTGCCCCCCCAAGGGGCGGCCTCCAGACGCCCAAACTCGCCATCGACTCCGGATGTTCCTGGTGGAAAGCTTTGATTAACCGCGGAGCATGTAGGTTACCGGAGGGTTCCCAAGACTTATCTTAGGGGGGATACCCCTTCCATTTTACCATTCTTTTGACCTTAAATGGCCCTATGAATTTAGGGCCCAATTTTCGTGAAGGCAAAGATAACTTGAGATTGGTTGTGGATAGCCAAACTTTCTCACCTATCTTGAAGTCAGGATTTCTTCTACCTCTGTCAAAGTACCTCTTGTAACTGTCTTAAACCTCTTGCATAGTCTCCTGGATCTTTTGCCCAAAAAGGTGTTTGGTTAGTAGCTGTATGTATGGAGTTATTATAGGCAAACTCTGCATAGGGCAGAAGAGAGGACCAATCGTCCTGGGAACTGGAACAAAAACATCGGAGATACTGTTCTAAGGTCTGGTTTGTTCTCTCAGTCTGTCCATTGCTCTGGGGATGGTATGCGGAAGAGAGACAAACCTTAATTTCCAGTGACTTGCAGAGCTCTTTCCAAAACTTAGAAGTAAATTGGACACCTCTGTCCGAGACGATACTAACAGGAATCCCATGCAGTCTTACTATTTCCTTGATGAAGATGTTGGTTGTGTCCAGGGCGGAGGGAGTGCCTATCATGGGTAAAAAATGTGCCATTTTTGAGAGGCGGTCAACAACGACCAGAATGGTGGTGAATCCTTCTGAGAGAGGCAAATCGACAATGAAGTCCATAGAAATTTCTGCCCATGGCCGTTCTTGAATAGGTAAGGGCCTCAGCAGCCCCCAAGACTTGGCCTTAGACCCCTTACTCTGCTGGCAAGTAATGCATGAAGAGACATATTTTTTGCAATCTCGCCTCCAACCAGGCCACCAAAAAGTACGGGAAATTAATTCTGAGGTCTTCTGTGTTCCAAAATGACCGGCTAGTTTAGGATCATGAAAGATCTTTAGACTTAGAGGTCTTACTTCCAGGGGAACAAAAATCTTACTCTGGGCCCAAAACAAGTTGTCGTGCTTCTCTAAGGAGTATACCTCTGGATCGGTACAGTGACTGGATGCTGTCCTGATGGGAGAAGGCCAAAATTTTGAGGTGACTGAATGGTACTGGGCTCAGTTAGCTGGAGAGGTTCTGGAAACATCCGGGAGAGTGCGTCCGCTTTCCCATTCTTGGAACCAGGCCTGTATGAAATATGGAAATTGAACCTGGAGAAAAAGAGTGCCCATCGTGCCTGTCGGGGTCTCAAGCGTTTGGCTGTCCTAAGGTACTCTAGGTTCTTGTGATTAGTGAAAATTGTGATAGGATGGGATGCACCCTCCAGCAGATATCTCCATTCCTCCAGAGCGAACTTGATAGCCAATAACTCCCGGTCGCCAACATCATAATTCCTCTCTGGGGGACTTAGTTTCCAGGATGCAAAGGCTACTGGGTACAAGAGTGCTTTAGGACCTCTTCTCTGAGAAAGAATGGCTCCAGTGGCGTTTTCTGAGGCATCAACTTCCAACACAAATGGCAAAACTGGGTCTGGGTGCTGAAGAATTGGTGCAGACGTGAATAAAGTCTTTAATTTAGTAAAGGCTTCCTGAGCCTCCTGGGACCACCGAAAACGACTGTGTTGACGAGTTAGCTGAGTGATGGGTGAGACAA